>NC_072018.1:3999580-4310080 GCF_027791375.1 Indicator indicator | reverse complement strand
CTTTGTAGGGATCATGTGTTGCTTGTATGTTCTAGCATGTGACCTGGGCTAAACCTGTGCCCTTTACTCACTCTTCAGCAGCAAGCATCAACAAAGCTTAAGGGAATATTCTGGTTCTAAAAATCATGTTTCAAATAAGCAAAAAGTCTGTACATCATACCTGATATGATGTCAAATAGGAAGAGTTCTCTTGTTAGCATTGTTTGTGCCCAGAAACCAAAATAGACTTCCCAGTAATACTGTGGGGTTTTTTTAATTCTAAAAATGTTTTCTGTTTGATGGATAGCAGGGCAGATGGATAGCTCAGGCAGGCTGAGCCAAAATGTGTAGTTTTTTAGAGTGGCAGGATGAGTATTCTGGAAATTAGTAGCAAATGACAGAGAGAATGATAATGCACAGACATGATGCTAAAATCAGAAAATACTGGAGCTGGCAAGAAGTCTGAGAGTACAGAAGAGAAATACTGGCATAAGAATTGGAGAAGAAAAGCTGTCTGGGCATGAGAATACAACTTTTCCACAACTGTCATTTAAAGTTTGTTAAGGAGATTCATCTTGACATAACAATCTTGCAAGGTTGATGTAGCAATGACTTTGTCCAAGCACAGAGCGGTCCATTAGTGGAGCAGTAATCAGGCTGTGGGGGAACAAAAGGCAGAATTATGTATGGCTTGTGCAGGGAGGTCCCTTCCAACCCTAACAATTCTATGATTCTGTGAAAAGACTGAGGAACAAGTGGCTGGTAAGGCAGTCATTAAAGCATGCAGCAGCAGAAACCCTGTCTGAAAGATCACAGCCTTAAAGCAGATACCAGCTCAGTGGTTCTAATGCAGAAATATAAAAATCAGAGTTACTACCTGAAATCTGTGATTCTAGGTTGTCACAGCAGTGAGGGGAAAAATAGAAATAGGCTGGAGCTTGCATAGTTCATCCTTATTGCCTAAGGTTCACTTTTAATTCCATGCTGAATATACCAGAGGACACAGCAAGGAAATGTGCTGAGAAGTTAGCACTTCTCAGGGTAAGCAGTAAAATGGTAAACTTGGAAACCAGCAAGAGGTGGTGCACCTTCTCACACAGAGCTGGCTGCATGAGCTGTGCCTGAGAGGTGGCTGGCTGAAGGGCAAGGTTGATTTCTGCTCCCACTGCTAAAATCTGCCCTCTCCTCCTCTCTGCCTTCGCCAAAGGACAGCACAGCAGTTGCAGGGCTTGGTTCACCTGCACTTCGCCTCTCTCCTCTGTCTTCAGGGCTGCTAGGGCCTCCTTGAGTCCTAGGAGATCTTGCTCTGACACAATCTGCTGTGTCTCAGAGATCTTTTTTTCCCAGTAGGTAGTAATTTGGGCATGAACTGAAATTGGACTTAAATTCAGCAGAAGGAAAGATCAGTTTGGATGTAAAAATACAACGAAACAAGTGTCTTAAGGAATGAGTTGGTAACTCACTTTGTGCAGGCATCTCTCTGCAGTTGCTGAACCACTCCTTTGTTTTTTTCCAAGACGTTTGCTCTTTGAGGCAGCTTTCTCTTAAGTTCTATGGTTTATTTTTAGGAAATGAAAATCCCCCATCTTATGTTTCTCAAGTGGGTAAATTGCTGCATGCCCTGGCAATGTCTCCCTATCTTCCTTAGAAATCTGGGAGCAATTAGGAAGTTTCTCAAAAGTGGTGGCCTTGGCACGTTTGTAAGTATCAAAACATGGCATTGGTTACTCACTTCTGTTTGGCTTTTGTGCTTTTCACTTGCTGGGGTTTTTTTGCTTGAATAGTGTGACAGGAGTTAGCACTTTGAGAAAATGGAGGGTCAGAGAAAAGAAAGACCTTTCTAAAGAAAACCACAATTTGTATTTTCTCCTAATTATTATTGAACCATGATCTCTCATCTGGAGTGCATTTCTGGCCATAATTTTCTTTGCAATTCCTGAGCTTTACTCCTTGAATCATCCATTTCTCTTTTGAATGCATTTCATATACGTGGAAAAGTGTGCCTTGCTCACTGTCTGGATGGATTGCTCTCCCAGCACCCCCTCTCAGCTTGCTGCAGTGTATCTGCTTGCTTTTCTGGGATCAGAGGGTTATTGCAAAGCTGGAATTTTCCATTCTGCACCATGAATGCGTTGTCAAGCGATCAATATTTTCCTCCAAGCTTTGGAAACCCTGCAGAGGCTCTTCCTTCAGGAAATTATTTTTTCCCTCACAAAGAGAATCCTTTGTCATGAACTGATAATTTAAAAGCTGATGCCTGATGTACTCCATGGTTTCCTTTCAACTCAGACTTTACATACAAACCAGCAAATTTCAGGACTGACTTTCCAAGGTACAGCATCTAATTGAGAAAAGTGAAGTAAGAAGGGCTGCATACCAGATATGTCTAATAAAGGAGAAGAGCAGCTGTGAGAGGGTGCACATTGTTTCAAAGAAAACCCTGAGAGGAAATGGAGCTTTGTAGTGCCACGAACAGAAGCATAAGCTGATCTCTCTCTCGTATCAGTTTGTATGGTGTTCCTCCTTGGTTTGGCTAATGTCTGCTGGTGAAGGTCAGTGTAGCTGCATCATCCCATTTAGAGCAGTAAGGAGCCAATGTAAGGAGCAGCAACTCACTCATATAAGTGAGTTTGTCCCTGATTATCAGTAGTGAGGAAAATTAGGATCCTGTGAAGAGACTCGGGCTGAAAAGTTTCTGGTTTCAGCGTCTGGCCTCTCTGAAGCTGAAAATTTGTTTGCAAAAACACTGGAGGGGGGCAGGAACAAGACAAACATTTGCTGTAGGAAAACAAGAATGACAATGAGAATAGGTAACTTTTTACAGAGTACTGATATATTCTTAGTAATCAATAATAAGAGATTGATTTGGGCAAGAAAAAAGATGCTGAGATCTGTGGAGTTAGACAGATGTAACCATCTTAGCAGGGCTTCAGCATTGTCCTTCCCCTAACTTTATATCTTTCCTGTTCTGTAATGCCTTTGTGGTACAACCTTATGTTGAAGCTCCAGGAGGGTAGAGTTAAACTGGGTATTAGAAAGAGATTTGTTATAGAGAGGCTGGTGAGACACTGAAAGAGGTTGCCAAGGGCGGTCATGGATGCCCTCTCCCTGGAGGTGTTCAAGGCCAAGGTGGGTGAGGCCTTGAGCAACCTGTTCTAATGGAAGGTGTCCCTGCCCATAGTGAGGGGGTTGGAACTAGATGATCTTCAGGGTCCATTCCAACCCAAACCAACCTATAAATCTTCCAGGGTCCTTGCCAGATGTCACTCAGGCTGTACACAGCAAAAAGTTTTGCTGAGCACAGAAGTGCCCTATGTAAGGTATGAGGGAAGACTTTCTGGAGTTATCCCATGGTTGAAGTTGTCTTCATCTACCATTTCACATTTGAATGTGAACAGCAGGTAGTCTTACCTCTCTTCTCTTCCCACTTTGGATATCTTCAAACACAGAGAAGTCTATCTCACACAACTTTTGGTAATTTGTCACCAGCTGATATGGGAACAGCTTCCCTCCACCTAGAGGAGAGGCAATCCAAGGCATATTTTTTGGATAATTATCACCTAAGCAGTGGAATTCTCTACTTCTGTTATGAGCTGCAACTTTCATTGTTTGCTAGAGGAACAAAACCATCACTGAATAATCTTTACTGCCATGAAAGAAGGAAGAGATAGTACAGGCAATAAATTACACACTGCACTATGTGCAGCAAAGCTTAGCAACAGCATAAAGGATCTTCTTTCTTTCTGAAAGTCTGTGTTGCCTTCATTAGTGTGAATTTCTGACCATGCTTTGTCCTCCCTGCACCCTGTCAAAAGGACCTGCAAATTATTCCGGAGGTTGTGAGCCAGGTCTCCATGATTTACCAATGTAAGTCCCTCAGTACCTCCACTAAAATCACTGGGGCCTAATTGTGGGGTTGTGTAAGTTGACAAAGCTCCACTGACATTTTTTGAACCATGCTTCCTTGACCCTGATGATTTGCCCCACAGAAATCCCAGCTGATGTAATTGTCCGAGTCAAAGAGAGTTCACGTATAAGTGGTAGCAAGAAAAATGTTACCCTTCCACGACCAAAATTTGCTGGAAACCCTCTGAAGACCTTGAAAAGCTCCCAGTGTCTCTGCAGTGTCATTAGTGTCAGCCCAGGGAATCCAAAGGGAACATAAAGCCAAACCAGAGCAGTCAAGTTCATACTTGCCTGGCATTAGTGAATGATTTCGTAGATTTATAGAATGAATTGGTCAGTTTTATGAGATCCAGTTCCTACAGCATGGTTTTCAAGAAAGCCTGACAGTTCTACTGCCATTTCCTACTGCATTTCATAGGGGTGGTTGAGCACATGCCCTAGACACTTAATTCCAATAAACCTTTGCTGCTAATACATCAAAGATATTTTATGGGTAAACTCTGCATTGCTGGCCATTGTTGCTAGTACCTATTTTTAACTTCAATGTTTAACTAACATTTACATTATCAAACTCCAAAGAACAGAATAAAACTATTTTAGATGTTTCAACACATCAGTAATTGGATTTTGCATTGGCTAATTTCATTTGGTTCTTAGATGTCACTTTAGCTTTGGGGATTTTGCTAACAGGTTTTCTAAAACAAAACAATTAGCATAACAATTAAAAAAGGCCAGCCAGAACCTGGGATAAATTCAGAAGTTATCCTTCTACTCATAGTGCTGATTCAGTAAGCACTCCCTTTGATGGCTGCTGTTAAAGGAGACGGCAGTAGAAATTTCATCAAGAAATTGTTGAGGCAAAATGAAACCTCTCCATTCCCAGGACAGAGAGGAGGATCAAGTGTTTAAATGCCAGGATGACTGATGCCTTAGCAACTGAAACTGATTGCCTTTTCTTGGGCTGTTTATTCTTCTCAGGTAGCTTCTGGCAGCTAGGGGGCTGGTTTTAGTGTTTAGAAGATGATCATTCAGGACATGCAAGGCAATGAAGTTTCACTGACATAAATTAGAAGTTACTTGGAAGAGAATGGAGTTCTCTACTTCAGACTTGGCTAGATTTTCTTTTCCCATTGTGCAGGATCAGCTTCTGTGCTCATTTCTGTTCTGGGCAATCTTTTATTTTTTTATCTTTCTCTGAACACAGGAAAATACTAAGAAGAAATGATGCCTTCTCTGATAAGATTAGCTAGGGCAAGTAAGGTTCTCTGTGTACTTGGAAAGGTATACTGGATTTGTCACATACAGAAAATGCCTCACATCTTGGAAAACATAATGGGGGCCTGCCAACAGTCCTCCCCTGCTTCCAACAATAACTAGTTTTGCAGAGGCATGTCACAGTGGTGCTTGTGTGACAAAGTCTGACTGTACAGTTCCTCTTCCCTGTCTTAGAGCTGCTTAATATGAGCTCTGCTAACAGGAGAGAGAAGCCATGGTATTATGCAGAAAAGATGTCAGTGTCTTTACTTCATGAAATATAGAAGTGTTTTGTAACCATAGATGTTATCAGAGTCTTCTAGGTTTCCACTCAATTAAAAAAGGTGGAACAGCAAAGGCTCTTTCTCCTCTGGATTGTCTCCTATGGCCCTATGGAATGGGAAGAGCCTTTTTCTGCAAAGCAGGCTGGCAGCTTGCAAAAGGAGCATGGTGACATTTAGGTGAGATGATTTGTGTCACATGCAGAGCTGTGTTATCAGCTAAAAACTGGATTTCTCACACTGAGAGATGTTATGCTAACTGCTCTGCTAATGTCCATTATGAGAGATCTGGACCCTAGAAGCTTGGCAATTCCTAGGGCTTGGTGCTTACCAACATCTGTACAGCTGGAGCTGGCATTGCTCCAATGCTGTTGGCCTCTTTAGGAGGACACTCTGATTTCTACTGGCTGTCAAATATCCTCAGAGTACAATTGCTCTGGAATCAGAAAGATACTAATATATTGTTTTCAGAGGGGAAAAAAAAGTCAGCTTATTCTATACTAGAACCACCTGGAAGGGCTAATCTTAAAGTTAAATGCATGCCTGGTGTGCAAGCAGTGTGAGTGGTGCCAAAGAGACTCGCTGCACAAGCTAAAGACTGCACATTGTCTGCAGCATTTGTTTTTCTTTATAATCAATGTACTTAATCAGCTGCACACTGAGAAGGTGCAGGGTGGTTAATCACCTTAATCATTAAGCAATGATATTAATTTTCATTTAAAGCGTCATCCGTGGAAAGTAAATTAGGATTGTTGAAATGAGAAATGTGCAGGGGTGGAAGAGAGCAGATGAGGACACTTCTACACCAGTTCACAGTGTCACAGTACATCAGAGGTTGGAAGGGACCTCCAGAGATCATTGGGCCCAACCCCTCTGCCAAAGCCGGATCACCCAGGGTAGTCTGCACAGGTTTTGAATGTGTCCAAAGAAGGAGACTCCACAACCTCTGGACAGCCTCGTCAAGTGCTCTGTCACCCTCACTGCAAAGAAGTTTCTCCTCATGTTGAGGTGAAATCTTCTATGTTCAATCTTGTCTTATTACAGCATACCACTGAAAAGAGCCTGGCCCCCTCCACTTGACACCTACCCCTCAGATATTTATAGACATCGATCAGATCCCCTCTCAGTCTTCTCTTCTCAAGACTAAACAGCCCCAGGGATCTCAGTCTGTCTTCATGGGGGAGATGCTCAAGTCCCCTAAGCATCCTCATGGCTCTCTGTTGGACTCACTCCAGCAGGTCTCTGTCTCTCTTGAACTGGGGAGCCCCAAACTGGACACAATATTCCAGGTATGGTCTCACCAGGGCAGAGTAGGGGGGGAGAAGAACCTCCCTACACCTTCTGGCCACACTTTTCTTGATGCACCCCAGGATCCCTTTGGCTCTCTTGGCCACAAGAGCACATTGCTGTCCCATGCAGAACTTGCTGTCCACCAGCACTCCAAGGTCTTTCTCCATGGAGCTGCTTTCTAGCAGGACAGTCCCTAAGCAGTACTGGTACGTGTTGTTACTCCTCCCCAGATGCAGGACCCTGCACTTGTCCTTATTTGAACTTCCTGAGGTTTGCCTGCACCCAGCTCTCAGCCTGTTCAGATCTTGTTGGATGGCTGCACAGCCTGACAGGGTGTCAGCCCCCTACACACCCCACACCCCCAGTTTTGTATCATCAGTGAACTTGCTGAGGGTACTCTTAATCCCCTCATCCAGGCTGTTGGTAAAGATATTGAACAAAACTGGACCCAGTACTGATCCTTGGGGAACAGCACTGGCCATTGTTTTGGCTGGTGCTTTTGAATTTGGCTTATGCCTCTCTCCAGGGTTTTTCCAAGTAAAGTTTGTTTGAAATATCTTTTTTTATTTTGAAAAAAAAAATAAAATGTAGAGGGAAGATATTAGTCCTCACTGTTTGCCATGGAGGGATCTGGTGTTGCTTTGCTTTTGTTTCATGGTGTTTGTTGGGTTTTTTAATTACCTCTCTTTTGGCAGACTAATTAGCTTCTGGAACTGGCTACAAGTCTTCCATTAGAAAAATATTTTTGCTAGTAAAGTAGAGTGGTTTATAAATTCAAAGAGTCCACAGGAAAATAAAAGTGAAATATTTTCATTTAGGATCAATTCAGTCTAACTTGAAATGTTTGCTTTCTAGAACACACTGAATTACAAGAGCAGCAACAGCACCCCACTCTCGTGCATGGTCCACATGGGAGAACATGGTCAAAAAAAACATTTCCTGGAGGCAGTGAACACCATGGAATTTTAAACCCAAGTTCAACAAAATGAAATTAAAAGCTTCTTTTTCCCCAAAATGAAAAATACCACATTTTGAGTTCAACTGCTCTTACTGTTTAAGACACTAACCAGTATTGAAATCCCTGAATATCCATCAGCATTGAAATGGAACTTAATTGAAATTCATGCAGCAACCACATTTTGGCTACCAAGGTGTCACCAGGGAAGTATGAATTAGATGGTGTGTGTGGGGAACCCTAGTCCCTCACAAAGCTTCATCAACGTTTTACAAGTGTTAGGGAGAGACTCTCAGCCCCAGTGATGATTTTGGCAAGGAGAGTCTCAAACCCGCTGGGAACTAGTGGGCATGCAACTGGTTTTAGAAGGAAAGTTTTGGCCAAGCCCTTTGAATAAGCTGGACTTGCAGAAGAGAGGCATGAGAAGTCAGGTTTTTTTTCCTTGCAAAACATAGTAGATAAAGATGCAGATGGTTTTCAGTACTTCAAACAGCTTTCCTTCACTGTGCCTGAAAATTAATTTGGTTCATTTGAAATTAATTCTATTCTTTCTGTCCTGGCACTTCATCTTGATATGGTTGTTTGCTTTGCATTGTTTGATTTTAGTCATGTTCATTTATGTTCTCCATATTAATGTTTTATTTCTCAGTACCCGTGTAGGTGGTTAAGATATTTTTAAACACCTGCCCTGTTTCAGGTTGCTTCATTTCTGTCATTCCCAACAGAAGCAATAAGCATAATGAACATCTCTTGGAGGGGAGCAGAAGAGCAGTTGCACCAGGGGAGGGTTAGATTGGATATTAAAAGAATCTTCGTGACTGAAAGGGTTCTCAAACACTGCAACAGGTTTCCCAGGGAGGTGGTGGAGTCACCATCCCTGGAGATGTTAAAAAAAAATGTATAGACATGACAGTTCAGGATATGGTTTAGTGGCCATGTTGGTGTTGTGTCAGTGGTTGGACTCAATGATGGTTTCCAACCAGAATTCTTCTATAATTCTAATCCGACGGCTCATGTATCTCTAGCTACTCACATGCCTTTTTTTTTTCCTTTTATTTCCCCTCCTCCGAATTAGAGAAATTGATGACTTCATTCCATAGTCTGAAGCTTTAAAGCTTTATATTTGCTGCTTGCCCTGAAAAGTTTTAACACTAACTAGGTGCTTAATTTGTTTTATTTTACTAAGGGAAGTGTCTTAGAAATGTGCCTCCCTATGAACATTCCCTAGTACTCCCTAGTACATTGTAGTATACCTTACAGATTCCTGTGCACCTTCTCTGAAAATCAAGGGATGTTTGGCTGGGCAGAAATAGGATTTCTTTTTATTTTTGGTAAGTTAAATTGCTTTTACCTTCAGAGCTCGGGCTCTCAGTAGTTAACAGCTGGTGGTGTGCTTCAGATTTTCTCTGCATCAATATGAAATTGTGGAGCAGGCTGAGAATGCTAAGAGGTGACTTGCGAAGCAGCCTCTGTGTTGTAAGCACAAGTTCATTTTGGCTCCTTGCTTTTTAATATCATCTTACACCTGCCTCAGAAGCTTAGGCTTCTTTCTTTCTTTCTCAACTGAAAAATTCTGCCCAGGCTGAATCTTTTCTGAGTCTTCATGATTATTTTTTGTTTTATTTTTTCATCCTGTTTGACTACATCTCTCTGAGCCAGGCAAACAGCCACAGAGAGCTAGGTGGCATTTAGCTGGATACGTTAGGAGTTGCATTTGTTCACTGGGAAAACAGTCTTGGTACCTAAGAATGGGATTGCTGATTTCTTCTATTTTTGAAAGAAAATTCTTCTATTCTTGAAAAGGTTTGTGATTAGATCCTGTATGCTATGCAATATTGTTGTACTGCCCAGTTGCTTTATCCCCCCTGTGGAGAAAAGAGGCTGTATAATCACAGCCTTTCTTTTGGAAGATGCTTCTGTGCTGAAGAGCAGTAGTCAGCAGTGTAACTCATGGTGGCTTTCTGATTTTGTCTGCAGGGCAAGTAGGGAGGAAATTAGGGGTTGGAAAAAAGTGAAGAGTTTGTGTGATATTGTAGGGGTCTCTAGAGAGGATAATTAGTTACTTGACAAAGGAAATCTGTTCAATGTAGAAAAAGAACACAAGGTAAAATAATCTTAGTGAAGCTTTAACATTTAAACATTTAAAATAATTTACATTTAAAAATAAGGCTGCTGTAAGGATTAAGTCTTTACTATTTTTATGGTTCCAAGCTAAACAGCAGTCACCTGTTCTTTGTAGTCAGTTTATCCTCTTTTGACTTTAGTTTTTACCTGAATCCCAGATTCTTGATGAGTGCTGAGGAAATAGAAGCCAGAGCTTTTTTTCAGCAATAATTGCGAAATGAAATCACTGTTGCAGCCTG
Organism: Indicator indicator; assembly: GCF_027791375.1. Classification (NCBI taxonomy): domain Eukaryota; kingdom Metazoa; phylum Chordata; class Aves; order Piciformes; family Indicatoridae; genus Indicator; species Indicator indicator. Next base: position 4,300,052 of record NC_072018.1, on the reverse strand, counting down.
CTTTGTACTCACTTGTTCTGTGTCTAAGCAGGGCCTCTGCTGAATACCTGAAACTTGAATATCAGGAGGACTTTTGGCCTCTTCAGTTATTATTCAGGACCCAGCACACTTCTCCTCTCCATTCATTTCAAATTATGCTCAGATGTATTATGCAGTGATTGTTTTGAAAAGGAGGATGGCAGAAAAGTCTGCTCCTGTCTTATTCATTATTCAGCAGCTGGCTGCTAGTTTCTGGCTGAGTATTTTTACTTTCATTATCTACCTTTAAGAACTGGGTAAAAGGCTTATGTTTCTGAAGGGAGATGACAGTATTCAGACAGAATTTGCTCCTGAAGGTGAGGGAGGTGGTGGAAGCCCCCCTCCCTGGATGTTTCTAAGGCTTTATGTGGCTCTGGGCAACTCAATCTAGTGAAAGGGGTCCCTGCCCATGGCAGAGGGGTTGGAATAGATGATCCTTGGGGTCCCTTCCAACCTGACAATTCTGTGATTCTGTGATTTTTGAACACAGCCCTTTACTTTGTGGATATATTCTCAGTTTTGCCAAGGTCTCATATGCAGCTCTGAATTTGGGGGATAGTAATACAGGGCATGTAAATTAGTTCACGTAGAGGCAAAACTATTTCAAAGTTGGAGATTTCTTTCATTTCCATTTAAAAAAAATGAACAAACCAGAAATCAAAAGAGAACAGTGTGCTTCCCATGGCAGAGAGGGCTTGCTGTATGAATACTGACTTAGCAACAGTGCTTCTGTTTTTCATTAGTGACCTTTAAGCCTTCTAGCACCTTTCCTAGGTGAAATATCATGTTGCCTTTTTTCACCTCTTGGTGAGCATAATCCATTTTCCTCAGCTTGTGTGTGCAAACCTGAAATTCAGTTTTCCACCACATGTTTGGTGTTATTTTAGTACAGTTTCTGTGAGATTTTTCTAAGTTGTAATTTGAGCCCAGGGGTTTGAATCATAGAATTGTTAGGGTTGGAAGGGATCTCAAGGATCATCCAGTTCCAACTCCTCTACCATGGGCAGGGACACCTCACACTAGATCAGGTTGCTTACAGCCACTTGAATCAGTGAAGAAATCAAACAAACAACAACAACAAAAAAGGTATCTTTCTACTTCAGATTTCTATGGATTTGCAATTGACTGAAGAGGATAACATCAGATGCCACCTGTATTAAAAATATTCCCTGTGTCTTGGGTTGAGCAGACAGAGAGCTCTTTTACCCCTCCCCAAAGGAGTTAAAGGAAAACATTCCACAAAATTGGAAAGAATTGGAAATGTGAATGGAAACACTATTTACAGGTATATACAAAAATGCAAAATATACAAAGCCATCTTCAGCCTCAGCCCAGTTCTCCAGCCTGGGCTTACCAAAACTTTACCAGGCCAACACCTTCCAAAAACTTTCCCCCCCAGCCAGGCCAAACACCAGGCCTCGATGCCCCCCTCCCGCCCCTACCAGGACCAAATGGCGTAGCGAAAAATTAGCTTTGCCAAGGCCGCAGGAGGCCACAAACCTCCCTTGCATTGCAAGAGAGAAGTGTCTGTGATGGGAACAGAGAGAGGGAGAGAAAGGCAGGACAGGCAGAAATGTCCATACATTATCTATATATGTACATACATATATGTGTGTGTGTGTGTATATATATATATTAGTGGTGCAGGCTGATGGGAATGAAATAACAAAGATGACTCTTTCTGGTGTCCATCTCCTGGACTATCCTGGTCCTCCTGGAGAACCTAAGAACCTCTGAGGTTCTTAATCCCATAGCAACCTTGTTCTTTAACGTCACCAATCAGTCTGTGACTGGTGGGACATGCTTCTTTAATTGTTTGTCTTGGGGGCTAGCATGTGAGCAGAGTCCTGTTTCGGGAGGTACAGAGAAAAAGGAGAAGTAGATGTGAGTTACGCTTCAGAGGCTTGCTGCATTATTCAAGGTACATAATTTTATTACAGATCTGAGCAATGCATGGGACAACTGATTTATTGCTATTGACATGTTTTACATAATGAATGTTTTATACAGAAGACTTTGCTGCATGTATTTTAAGATGTGCAGGACCAATCCTTTAGTAAATGACAGTCTGAGCTTGTTTTTAAGCAGAATTTTTTACATAGGCAAAAGTCATCAATTAACATCATGGTATACAAGCCTTTACTTGATAAGTGATTGAAAGAATCTCATCATCTGATCCAGTACTCTTCTCTTAGTATCTTCTTTGATGGAGAGGCTATAAAGCAAAAATAGAGATAACTCTTAAAATAAAATACCATTCCTCTCTGTACTAGCATTTTCATTGTCTAATAGACATTATTTATATGTGATTGTGGATAGATGGTGACTAAGAAACATCAGATTCAAATTGCTTTGCATCAATGAACTGGTTGAACACAGGGCACAGGATTCACCTCATCCTAGCACAGTAGACTTAGACTAGTGTAAGGCTAGACTGCAGCCTACAGTCAATGCCTAAGATTGATGGCTTGAGTTGCTTCCTGGAGGAAAAAGTATCAGGTAACTACCCTAGATATTGAAAATCAAGTATTAGACACTGCAAGTCTAACAGAAATAACTACCACTGGACTAGTTTGGCATTAAAACAGGAAACTCAATTACCTGGATTGAAAAGCAAAATGCTTTCATTTCAGTGTGCTGTTGCAGATCTTCATCTGCATTTGCTTGGGTTGCTACCTCCTGGGTTCCTACCCTGATTTCATCTCCACGTTAGCAATTTTCTCTTGTTGCCTACTGGAGCCTGTGGAGAATGGCAGAGCACAGATTTTAGTATTCACTTCCCAAAACACATTGTAGTTATCCATCAAAGCAATTCCCTTTTGGTTGGTCTGCTGTTGACACTGATGTAAGTTTGTCACCAGTTTCTACCTTTAAAATAAAATAAAAAAGAAATAAAAAGGGATAATTAAAAAGGTTGATGCTTAGGAATGCAGGGATTTAATCTTTACATTAGGAATATGAAGCAGTCCATTTGTACTCGTCACTGCTGTTTTTATTACCCATTCTACTGCTTCCATGTGTGGGTGGAATATTTCTTCATGAAGCTGAAACTCGCTGTCATTTCTCAAAGACCCTAATGCAGATAAATTGTGCAGTCAGCAGTTGTTTTCTTTCCAAGAATTCTTCTTAATTTTGCACTTTGTGGATGGTTCCTGCTACATTAGATAGCTTTTTCCTTTGAGTGCAGTGATCCAAAAATCAAGCAAGTAAGAGCTACAGGATGTGGAAGCATACTACAGAACTTGGTATATAGCCTTCCTAAAGCAACCTTTCCATGAGCTGGTTACATGGGACATAAACCAGAGCTGCATTTTGCTCTAGGGTGGCTGAATCACTCATGCCAGAATCCCTTTGCCTATCACTACTCTGGACACCTTGGACAGGCTTCTCCTTGGGATATTTTCTATTTTTTGCCTGTCACCATGCAAAGTGGTGAATGGCAAAGAGCAGACTGCCTGGTCATGTTGATCCTCTTCTTCCTTAGCCACATCCTTTCTCCTCAGCAAACCTGGAAGATGCCAAGCCTCTATCTGACCAAGGAGGAAAGCTGGAATGCTTCACACCATCTTATCCCAGACCTCAGTCGTTCCCTCCTCAATTTTTGAGGAGAAATGATCCAGCAGGAACTGATGGTTCTGGAGAACAGGTCTTATAAGGAGTGGCTGAGGGAACTGGAGTTGTTTATCCTGGAGAAAAGGAAGATGAGGGGAGACCTCCTTGCTCTCTACAGCTCCCTGAAAGGAGGTAGGAGTTGGTCGTTTCTCCCAACTACCAAGTGATGAGAGGAGGTGGTCTCAATGTGCAATAGGGGAGGTTTAGATTGGACATGAGGAGAAAATTCTTGAATGAATGGGTTCTCAAAGACTGAAACAGGTTTCTCTGGGAGGTGGTTGAATTCTTGTCCCTGGAGATGTTTAAAAGATGCAGAAATGTGGTGCTAAGGGACCTGGTTTAGCATCAGACTTGATAGAGTTAGATGATGGTTGGAATGCTAGAGAATTCTAGAGTCAAGACTGGTTGATAGCTACCATGGGGTGCTTGTATGTCTGATGATGTCCTGAAAAGTCAGACTCATCCAGACCCACTTTCAGCTTAGGGTCTATGTAAGTAGAACTGCATTTCTTCCAGATGGGAAAAAACCACAGGTGACCCATGACTAAGGTTAACTTCTCATCTCCACAATATTTTTAGAGTGGAATTAAGGTAATTAAGAGGCTGGCAATAGATTGAACTAATTTAATACTGGGTTAGGCCATACTGACCTGACAGAAACAACCTGAAATCACTAGGACTAAGCTTAAGTTGCAGTCTACATAGTTTTCAGGCTATGTCTGGTAGAGTAAGAAAGTTTATTTAATTTGCGATTGAGTAGGTTTCGTCTGCTAGTTAAATCACTCTGAGAGAGTCATCATTTTGGTGTTGACTTTATCATAGGATGTTGCTATCCAGCCTGTCTTGCTAGGAGTAGATACTGCTCTAGTCAGTAAAGAACAGGACTGGATCCTCTGTTCACAAGCTCATTTCTTTTTATTGCCATGTGCTGGATAAAGCCTGACCTCCTGCACAAATGCAGACCTGGACACTGCAGAATCCATACGTCCTCTGTTGCCTTGAGGCAGATTATCTGTGTTTTATGGCTTTTGGCAGGCACACTGGCAAAAGTCTCTGTCAGGATCCTGCCTCCAACAGCAGCCAGGAGTGGATGCTTGAGGAGCAGTATGGTCACCAAGTCAGAAACTGTGTGATATCTACCTGATTATGACCTCCCAGCTTCTGGCATTCATTGTCCTATGAACTGTTGGAGAAAGAGGAAGCACAGCATTAAATAACTCTTCCATGTGTATCTTCCCTTAATTTGTCTAATCACTTTTTGATCTAGTTGAGGGTGCCCCTGCTTACCGCAGAGGGTGTTGGACCAGATGACTTTTGAACGTCCCTTCCAGCCCAGACCATTCTATGGTTCTATGATTTAATTAGGCTGGGGACATCAAATTTTACATGTTTTGTGGGAAAATACTTCTGGTTTTCTGCTGTTTCCCCATTTTCCCCTCTGGTAATTTCTTTGGATTACCACTAGTTCTTGTATTATGTCAAGTAGTAAATAATAACTCCTTGTCTACCTGCTCTGTGCACTTCATGATTTATAGACCACAGTCAAATTCCCTTTTTTTAACCTGGCTGAAAAGTCATGATCTTAGCTCATACAAATCCGTGCCCCTCAAAGTGCTGTATAAGCAGTTGTGGTAGTTAAAAGAGGTAATTTAAACATGCACCTGGGCACAGAGACTGAGAAGCACTGAGAATTTGTGGTTATAGCTGACATCAATTTGAAGGTGTCTTCAGGCTGAAAATCAGGGGTTTAGTTTAGAGATATGGAGAGATCAATAAGGGTGGTCACACAGGAATTCAACTGTGTCTGATCTGGAGAACAGCATCAAGACAGGGATATACTACAGAGTGTCCAACAGAGACTATGAGGATAATTAAGGGACTGAAACCTCTGTCTGATGAGGAAAGGCTGAGAGACGTGGGGCTGTTGAGTCTGGAGAAGAGAAGACTGAGAGGAGATCTTATTAATGATTATAAATGTCTGAAGGGTGGGTGTCAAGAAGGTGCCAGTCTCCTTTCAGTGCTGTCCTGTGATAGGACAAGGGGCAAAGGATACAAAATGGAACACAAGAAGTTCCACCTCAATACAAGGAAAAAATTCTTTAATGTGAGGGAGCACTGGAACAGGCTGCCCAAAGAGATTGTGGAGTCTTCTTCCACACAAGGTCTTCCCCATTTCATTCTGGCACAATATTTTGAGAGTTACGAGTTTTGAATCCAAAACCCAAAGACCAATGGACCATCTATTCCTGCAACCCAAGAACTGAGAGTCTGCTGAAGGGGAATGTTTTTAGGAGCAAAGCTATTCATATCATACACAAGTCTCAAATTATCTCCAACAGCATGCTCAGCCAAGTCTTAAAAAGAATTCAAGTACACATTAATTAAGAATTAACATAATTCTGTTCCTTGAGTGTGGGGTTTATTAAAATATAAAGTCTCTGAACATACACTTGAGATGAAGCTTCTAAACATTTTTAAAAATTTTCAGTCACCCTCTATTTTTTCATTAAGAGGGAAGACAGAACATGGCAATTGACTTTCCGGAACTTTCTAGTTGCTTCTCAGATATAGCATCCAAAAGTTGCTGGGTGTCCTTAACTTTGCTGATAGGGCAAAATCGGGAGTGAGTTAGATTTATATGAAAAGCAGGGACAGGAGATGACATTTTCAGAAGGGCCTAAAAACCACATTTGTGAAGCTGTTCAGCATCTAAAGGACCAAGAAAGGGATTTTCAGGTTTATGTGCAGATTATTAATGTAGTTTTCACACTTGGATTTTGAGAAATTTACAATTTTAGGCATTGAAATGCTTTTAGAACTCTGACTGTAGCACCACAAATGCACCTCTCTTATGGAGACAGACTGAGAGAGTTGGGGCTATTCTGTCTGGGGAAGAGAAGGGTCTGAGGGAGACCTTCTTGTGGCCTTCCAGTATCTGAAGGGGGCCTACAGGAAAGCTGGGGAGGGACTTTTTAGGGTGTTGGGTAGTGATAGGACTGGGGGGAATGAAGCAAAACTAGAAGTGGGCAGACTGAGATTGGGTATTAGAAAAAAGTTCTTCACTATGAGGGTGGTGAGACACTGGAACAGGTTGCCCAGGGAGGTGGTAGAAGCCTCATCCCTGGAAATTTTTAAGGCCAGTCTGGGTGGGCTCTGGGCAACCTGCTGTAGTGTGAGGGGTGTCCCTGCCCATGGCAGGGGTTGGAACTGGCTGATCCTTGAGGTCCCTTCCAACCCTGACAACTCTATGATTCTACGAAATGAGTTTCTCAAAAGTACTTCTATGAGGGAATATCCAAGTGTCTGGTCACTTCCACCACTGTTTGGAAACAGGATTTCACCTTTGTCCTGCCACACTAAGTAGCGTAGCACCTAAATACTCTTGTAAGTGTGGGTGAACAGTCCCTCAGGAATAACCTAAAGTCTGACACCCTCTCACAATTAGCCACAGTACTGGGACACACTCATGGTTCACAGAGGCATTGCACTCCAGAAAGCACCTAGCCTTGCTGGTGAGGGAAATGGCACAGCACAGCAGTTTGCATCCAGCTGCATCTCACAGAATGAAGAGGAAAAGGTTTGCTAATGGTTCATAACTGCCCCTTCAATTTGTGTTCCACTTTTCCCCGCTCATCAGTCTCAATGCTGACTTATTGAACTTCTTTGTGTTTTGCAGAATGCCAAAGCCAGCTATGACTTCAGCAGCAATGATCCCTACCCCTACCCCCGCTACACAGATGACTGGTTTAACAGGTAAATGGATTTTGATGAGCCTGCTCTTCACTTAGGTTTGCTTAAGAAATTGCAAGTATTTGCTAGCACTTGTGAAATGGCTCTTTTCTGCTGAATGCAGTGGTTTCTTAGAATACCAGGTTGGAAGGGGCCTCAAGAATCATCTTGTCCAACCTTTCAGGGTAAGAATATAGTTTAAATGAGAATGCCCAGCACCCTGGCAAGCTGGGCCTTGAAACTGTCTAATGTAGGGGAATCCACCACTTCCCCTGGGAGTCTGCATCCAGTTCTGGAACCCCTATTCCAAGAGGGATCTGGAGGTGCTGGAATGTGTCCAGAGAAGGGCCACGAGGATGATCAGAGGGCTGGAGCACCTCTCCTATGAGGACAGACTGAAAGAGTTGGGGCTGTTCAGTCTGGAGAGGAGAAGGCTTTGAGGTGACCTTATTGTGGCCTTCCAGTATCTGAAGGGGGCTACAAGAAAGCTGGGGAGGGACTTTTTAGGCTATCAGGTAGTGATAGGACGAGGGGGAATGGAATAAAGCTGGAAGTGGGGAAATTCATGCTGGATGTGAGGAAGAAGTTCTTCCCCATGAGAGTGGTGAAAGCCTGGAATGGGTTGTCCAGGGAGGTGGTTGAGGCCCCATCCCTGGAGGTGTTTAAGGCCAGGCTAGATGAGGCTCTGGCCAGCCTGATCTACTGTGAGGTGTCCCTGCCCATGGCAGGGGGGTTGGAACTAGATGATCTTTGTGGTCCCTTCCAACCCTGACTGATCCTATGATCCTAAGTTCTTCACAGAGAGGGTGATTGCCTATTGGAATGTGCTGCCCAGGGTGGGGTGGAGTCACCATCATTGGAGACGTTCAAGAGAAGCCTGGATAAGGCATTTGGTGCCATGGTCTAGTTGATTGCTTAGGGCTGGGTGATAGGTTGGACTGGATGATCTTGGAGGTCTCTTCCAACCTGGTTGATTCTATGATTCTATAAACTGCACACCCTTCCCACAGTGGTTGCCAGAAGAGATACTGTAGTCTCACTACTGCTTGAAAATTAGAGGCTACTTATAACTTCATTTTATTAGGTAACTTCTAAATAGCACTGAACAACTGATTTGTATTTTATAAATGAAGTTGGTGCTTCATTCATACATACTTAAAGTGTTTGAAGGGGCAATGGCTTCCCTAAACTGTTGGGTTTTTTTTCTTAGAATGGATCAAAAACACCTTTCAAAATTTCTTGTCTTTAAAAAACATCTGTGCCCTTAGTTCTGCAGCTGTCCCCATGAAAAAGCCCTTTCTGGCAGGCTCCTAGCAAGATGTTCAAGGGTACAGAGTCCAAGGCACAGCTCTAAGGTGTGTTTGTTACCTGATGATTTCAGCATCCACCATCTCTGCCTCTGCAGCATACTCCTCAGGCTCAGGTCTGAGGCAGGTTATGGCTTGGATTTTCAAAAAGGGCTTGAAAGTATTTTCAGTGAAATTTCCAAATGCCTTCAATGTGTTTGATGTTGCCAGCATTTACCACTGAGGTTTTAAAAATGTAAAAGTTTCAGGGTTCAGTCTTAGTGCTTAGGCTTGAAATATTTTTGGATATTTGATGTGATTTCATCTCTAACTTTGTGTGGCAGCCTCTGAGTTTCTTGTGGGGTTTTTTGGTTTAATTTCTAAAGAAAGGCGTTTTAGTTCTGTCAGAGTGACACAACAAAGAAGTGGAGCAGCTGTGCTTCCACCTCAGACACAGGCTTCCAGGAATGGATGAAACAGATTTAGGAGCTGTGATGTCTTCCTTTGTAGTCCTGCCATTTTTCACCCGAAGCAACATGCCAATGAGATTTCTCCTTGATTTTGGGAAAGGACAGCTGACACTTTGAAACTGGTATGAATCCATTTAGCAAATGGAAAGTTAGAGAAAGACTAGGGCTCTAATTTGTGAAGGTCTGTTGCCTTGCTCACTTTATGCAAAGGATCTTGGTAGGAGAAAGATATTGCTTAGCTCTGGGAGCAGCAAGGAGGAAAATTAAATTTAGCTGTAGTGGGTAATGGCAGCTTCTGTCATTTCAGTGTGGAACTTCATAAACCTGTGTTCTGCCAAGCCCCATTAGCACTGTTTTGCTGCTACCGAGTATTTCGTAGAGGGGCACAGTTTGCAGTCCTCATGCATGCTGCAAGGTGGCCCTGGAGGCAGGGTTACCTCCTAAAGTCTTAAAATGGGCCTCAAGCATCCTGGGTCTGACAAGGGCTCTGATCTCTGGCACCAGATGCCTCTGGCTAACTTTAGGCACCCAAGAGAAGAATCAAGGGCAAGCAGCATGGTCACCTCTGACCTAATCTGTAATTATTGGTTCACAGATGCTATTATCCATCTGTGAGATGAACTGGGAACTGCTTGAAGGACAGGGCTTAGAGAGTTGTGGTCAGTAGGACAGAGTCTAGTTGGAGGCCTGTGGGTATCCCTCAGGGGTCAATACTGGGTCTTTAGGTGAATCTGCCTTGGCAGTGAGGCTGGACTCGATGATCTCCAGAGGTCCTTTCCAACCTCTACCATTCCATGATTCTGTGATTATTGAGAATCATGTTCATAGGTGAAAATATTCTTCACTGTTTTCTATCCCCTTGTTTTAAATGTAGAAATAATAGTGAAAAGGAGAATGTTGGGAGAGAAAATCTGTTTTGTGCCCATGATATGCGTCACTTCGTGGAAACCACGCTGGGTTTATCAATGGCACACGAACAGCAAATTGGGCAAATCTTCTCTTTCCTGTTAATACTTCAGCCAAATGTGTTTCCACTAACTCAGGTGATTTTTAACTCTGCAGCCAGCAGCACACTAACTAAACCCTGAGCTGCTGGAACAGATCTGCTTGCAGACTTCCTCATGTGGGCCAGTGCTCCAGGGAAGTGAGGTGGGAGAGAGGACCTTCTGATGAAATCTTTTCACCAGGAAGGTACTAACACAGTTAGTGTCTCTGGGAGGGAAAGAGCTCCTCTGGCAGCATTACAGATATTTTGTACCCCAGTGTCATACCACAGGATTGGAAGGGACCTCAAGGATCATCCAGTTCCAACCCCCTTGCCATAGGCAGGGACACCTCACACTAGATCAGGTTGCCCAGAGCCACATCCAGCCTGGCCTTAAAAACCTCCAGGGATGGGGCTTCTACCACCTCCCTGGGCAGCCTCTTCCAGTATCTCACCACCCTCATTGGGAAGAGCTTTCTTCTAACATCCAATCTGAATCTACCTACTTCTTGTTTTGCTCCATTCCCCCCAGTCCTATCACTACCTGACATCCTAAAAAGTCCCTCCTCAGCTTTCTTGTAGGGCCCCTTCAGCTACTGGAAGGCCACAGTAAGTTCTTCTCAGAGCCTTCTCTTCTCCAGACTGAATAACCCCAACTCTCAGTCTGTCATGCAAGACAAGTTTTTTCAAAAGCCATTTATTCTGCTCTGTGGGTTGCAGCTAGCCCACAGGTGACTAGATAATGAATGCCTAGCAACAGTATTTTTTTTTTCACAGTTCCTTGAACAAGGGCACAAGGGAAAACCAGCTTGAAAGAAATTTCTCCAGCAGCGGAATAAGAAATCTCTTATCACTTTCCTCTCTGCCCTCTTTGTAAGAGGAACTTGCATGAGATTTTGAGCCTTTTGTGATCAAGACACTGTACATTCAAGGCCATTTTCTTATATAGACTTGCCTTGAAAAATGTACAAGTACAGCAGGAAAAAAGAGTATGTTGCTTCCCATGCCTTTATTAATCTCACAGAATCAAAAAGAATTGTCTAGATTGGAAAAGACTTTAAATTGATTGAGTCTAATCATTAGCCTAACACTGACAAGTCCTTGATTAAACCATATCCCCAAGCACTACATCTACATGATGCTTAAATACCTCCAGGGATGAAGACCCCACCACTTCCCTGGGCAGCCTGTTCCGATGCCTGACCACTCTTTCACTAAAGAAATTCTTCCTAATATCCAGTCCAAGCTTCTCTTGAACAAATTGACCTCCATCTCACAGCAACCTCCTATCAGGTAGTTGTAGAGAGCAAAAAGGTCTCCCCTCAGCCTCCATTTCTCTAGGCTAAACATATTACACTCACTTTTGCCAGAGGTGCTTAAAGGGAGAGAGAGAGGAAAAAAAATAATGATTCAAATAAAACAATTCTGCTGCCTCCTTGGATGGTTCATCTGGCACTCCATAAAGCTTCCACAGTGCAGCTCTGCTAATTGCATGAATCCTTGGCATGCTATGGGAGCAATGCCAGCAATAATGCACAGAGTGGATTGATGCGAGCAGGAGGATGGATTCTTATTTATTCAACATCTTAAAAAAAATGACAGCAACAGAGGTTTCACTAGTTTTTCTGCTGCTGTGTTGTTGTGGTTTGTTTGGTTTGGGCTTGGTTTGGGTTTTTTAAGTAGATTATGTTGTCCATATTTATCTTCTCTCTGGTTTAATTTCTGTGATGAATCAGGGGAAAATGCAACCCACCTTCCTGCAGGACTGCCTCAGAGCCATTGCCAGTTAAAAGGCCTCTGTTAAGAGGTGTTAAGCTCTCCAGAGAGCCAAGTGTTCTTGAAAAGCTGAACCTGGACCTCTGTGTCAGAGCAGAGACCTTTCCCACTTGAGAAATAAAGCTGAGGCTTTGTGAGCTGACAGCTGGAGTGCCTTGTCAGCTCTCCTGGGAATTAGACACTGGAGGGTAGGGATGCATGTGCCCTTAGATCAGCCCAGCCAGGCCACAGCTCTGCTGCTGAGGAGTGCAGTGAGCATTGTGGCTCTTTGCTGCTGCTCTAGCTTGGGATTGTGCTCACCTCTTCTCTTTCGTGGGCAAGGGATATGCTCCTTGCACACATTTGAGCAGCAAAAAGGAGATCAGACTTTGTTCTTTGGGGTTCATAATAACGGGTTTTGTGCTGTCAAGTCACAAAACCCAAGGAATTAATATTGATCTTATTTTAGACTGTTCTGCCAAGGGCCTGTTCTGCTGACTTGTAGCAGAGTTAAAAAGGTCTGAATAACTCTGCAACTTGTTGAAACAGAAGTATGCATGCTTACTTCAGAACATGCGTTGCTCATGCCACAGAGGGGAAGCCAATTATCTCCTGCTTCAGGAGGGAATGAATTCATCTGAGTATCCAAATACAGCACTCAACAGTTTGCCATGGAATAGGTTTCCTCTGGAAAACTGGGAGCTGATTATCAGGCAAAAAAGCCAAGCTTGGGGTGGCCCAGCTCAGTTCAGCCACATGCATGACCTGGTGTTCACGTGGTGTCTCTGTCTTCCCTTTTACAGCCATGGGACAAGGTGTGCGGGAGAGGTGTCTGCTGCTGCCAACAACAACATCTGCGGCGTGGGAGTTGCATACAACTCCAAGGTGGCAGGTATGGTAGCAATTCAAGGTGTAAATGGTCCTTAGGTCACTGTGCCTCAGGCAGAACTTCTGCAGAGACAGGTAGCGTTGCCCGGGACAGGACCGAAGGTTGGCACTGTGCTATTTGCTTATTTTCACAGTGTCTGGAGAGAGGAATTTCTCCATGGCTTTGCCTTTGCAAATGAGTGCCTTGTACAGCCTCTTCAATAACACTGCAAAGGAACAGCTCTTCTTCTTGTGCCAGCTTCTCTTTGTACACTGATTTTCAATACTTCTTCCCTGCATAGCCGCAGAATCATTGATGAGAAATGTCCTTTTATGTAAACATAAATTCCTGCTGCACTAAAAGCTCTTTGAAAAGGCAGATCCAGTGCTGCTCTTGTTCTATAGGCTCTTCCAGGGCAGAGCCTGCAGTGCTGCCAGTCTCCGTGGTCATTGGTTTCCTCTGATTTAACAAGCAGTGCTGAGTGGTAGGAGCAGGTGCACAGAATGGAATAGGTGGTGCCTAGCACCCAGCATTCACACCCCTTGTATGTCTTGAGTGTCTTTACTTCTAACTAGCTCTTTTCTGCACTGAGAGACTGAATACAGTGAACCAGTCCAGTTTTCCCACTCTTAAACTGCTCCATGCTGAGAACCAAGGCACAGCAAGCAGAGGTAGATGTGTATGAATTGTACTTTCATTCCTTGATCCACACCAGTGTGGATGTACCCATTGCTTCCTGGGGATGGTTCACTGTGTGTGTGTGTGAATGGGCAGCTCTGCTCTGCTTGGACTGTTTCACCACAGTGTCCAAAGAGTTTGGGGAAGGCTAAATTTCACCTATCACCTACATGATCAAAAGCTCAATTTCCATTGTAGAAGGGCACCAAGCAATATTTGTTAAGCTGTTACCCTAAGAAATATCACAAAGAGTGAGTAGCTGGTCAGGCAGGTCTAGCATTTGTCCCTTTTCCTCGTTAGTGGTAATGTCCCCTTCAGGGATAGGACATTTCAAAATTTTCTCTTTGCTTTCTGGAAATAGCTACTTTTCCGAGGAAAGTGAATTGAGGTATGGGATTTTGGGTGGACCTCATCTGTATTGATAGTATAACTCTACAGCTTCAAGCTACTTATTTAAAAATCAAGATGTGAAGGCCTTTCCTGACGATCAAGAGCCTACAGACCACCTGCTATACTTGCCCTTTCTTAGTAAAAGATCCCCACTGATTTTTGGCAGCCCCAAGCCTTTCCTGCCTGAGCACAACATGCACCTGTAGCACCACCGCGTGGTCAGTGGGAACCTGGAAGTTCACCAGAGCTGGAACGTCTGCTGCTGGCATGATTCTGAGTGGCCAAGTGTCTGGGGCATAGTGTGTTTTGCTTCTTGTGCCTCTTTTTATGCTCTAAAGTCAAACCAGATGGTTTGGTTCCTCTTGGGGTTCCCAGTGCAGATATGCCTTTTACAAGCATGTGAAAGGATTTCTCACTTGTTGAGTTTGACTTCATAATGTCTAGTCTGAATTAGAAGATTAGGAATACACATCTTTGGCCTTGTTTCTATTTGAAGCTTTTAACACTTTTTTCCACATGCATTTTGTATTCATAATAGTAAAAGCACTGGTTTCTACATGAGGGTCCTCAGTGCCATTCACAATTTGGCTCTGTGGCACTGATTTTTGTCCCATCTGTGTCCTAAAACTGTTGGGAAAAACTGAATTTCAACTCAAGGTTGAAAAAGTGTGGATGACACCACAGCTCAGGTCTCATCCAAAGGCCACCAAGAGGTTGACTGTCAGTGAAACTGTCCCATGTGTGGGGCATGAATGATGTGGGGGCTTGCACTGTTGTCTTTGTCACACTCTGGCTTCCTGTGAAGCTTTGTGCAGTTGGCATGTCCTAGGATTGTATTGTTGAACTCAATCTCAAGTGTAATATCAGGTACAGAAAGCAGTGTTTAGTTCACTTTTTGCCAAATACTGGCTATACTTGACCATTTAATCTTTATTTTGACACTATGATATTTTTACAGGAAATTGTTGTGTGATCTGTTTCCCTTTTCTGATTTAAATTCTGGAGAGAAAACAAATAAACAGAATGATAACTTGAAAAACTAATGAGGTGTCAGCACATCCCTGAGTATAAATTAGACAAGGAGGGACTTTAATTCTTTTCCCTGGTTGTTAGAACATATTGTATTGAGTAATATTGCTTAAATGCTATGAAGTGGATGGATAGTACTATTTTAAAAGTATTTTCAAATAGGAGATGGAAAGTACTGTGTGATTAGAAAGCAAATAGTAAAATGTTTTTTCTTATGGCAAATACTGTGTAATTAGAAAGCAAATAGCAAAATGGTTTTTCTTCCTAGGCCATGCTGCATTGCTGGGGGTGTAAGTGCTGGCATCATAGAATCACAGAATTGTCAGGATTGGAAGGCACCTCAAGGATCATCTAGTTCCAACCCCCCTGCCATGGGCAGGGACACCTCACACTAGAGCAGGTTGCTCACAGCCACATCCAGCCTGGCTGCAAAAACCTCCAGGGATGAGGCTTCTACCACCTCCCTAGGCAACCTGTTCCAGTGTCTCACCACCCTCATGGTGAAGAACTTCATCCTAACATCCAATCCGAATCTACTCTCTCTTGAGCTGCTGGCCAGACTTCTCTTGATGCAACCCAGGACACGATTGGCTTCCCAGGCTGCAAGTGCACACTTGTGGCTCATGTTGAGCTTCTCATCCTGCTGGGCAAGCACACTCTGGTGAAATGCCAGTGACAAGAGCATGAAGCTGGCAGTGAATTACAATACCTGTAGCTTGGGGACTTCTCCAGGTACTGAGACCTCATCTTGTGCTGGGTAATGCATAATTCGTGTTTCTATTTGATTAAATCCACAGGTATTCGAATGCTTGACCAGCCATTTATGACAGACATTATTGAGGCTTCCTCCATCAGTCACATGCCTCAAGTCATAGACATCTACAGTGCCAGCTGGGGACCAACTGATAATGGAAAGACTGTGGATGGACCTCGAGAGCTTACACTGCAAGCGATGGCAGACGGTGTGAACAAGGTAACAGTCTTGTTAGAAACGGTCTGGCTACTGGGGCAGAATGGCATGGTCACATACTAGAACCAAGGACTTGGGGATACATGGTCCTCCCCTGGGTGTTGTAGAACACAGTGCAGTTGTGTAAACTGTCTCAACGTTCAGGATATTCCGAGGTCTGTTGATGCTCTCTCTACAGTGTTGTGGCATTGCTCGAGGCATCACCTCGGGGTACTGCACTTGCTTGTGTGGAGCTGTGTTTAGTCAGCTTGCACGTGTTGTTCTAATGCCAATGCATTCAAAAGAAAGAGCAAGGAGAGACTGATGTGTAAATATTGCCCAGGGTGAAACACACCTTCATATTGTCTGGATAGGTGTGCTGCAAACTGAATTTTTGTTTTGGGTTTGTAGTATCTTTCAAGTCACATCTATGGTCATTATAATAGCTGTGATCAGACCACAACTGATCAGATGTCCATGGAGTAATATTATGCCCCAGTAGCTAGTAGGAGCCTCCTTATTTATTCCTACCTTTCCACCTCCTTCTAGGAATAAGTATAGTTAAAGGTGCTCAGTATCATTCTTGAATCAATTAAACCTGTGCTTTTTGAGAAGGTTGGGTAAAATATGTGCCACAAATCAGAAAAAGAAACCAAATCATTCCAAAACAAACCAACCAACCATGCATGACTGTCTCCATGTCTCAGTGTCATGCAGGCAGGACAACCAGGGCTACTTCTGGTGCTGTAGGGAATCAGCCTCACACAGGATCATACAGGATGTTAGGGGTTGGAAGGGACCTCTGGAGATCTTCAAGTCCAACCCCCCTGCCAGAGCAGGACTACATATAATCCAGTGCAGGTAGCACAGGAATGCATCCAGACAGGTCTGGAAGGTCTCCAGGGAAGGAGACTCCACAACCTCTCTGAGGAGCCTGTTCCAGTGCTCTGTGACCCTTACAGTAAAGAAGTTCTTCCTTATGTTATGATGGAATTTCCTGCGCTGTAGTTACCATTACCTCTTGTCCTATCACAGGGCACAAGTGAGAAGAGGTTGTCTCTTCCTTCATGACACTCAGCCCTCAGATATTTATATATATTTATCAGATCCCCTCTCAGTCTTCTCCTCTCCAGAGTAAACAGCCCCAGGTGTCTCAACCTTTCCTCACAAGGCAGTGCTCCAGTCCCTTCATCATCCATGTAGCCCTCCATTGGACTCTCTCAAGTAGCCTCCTCTCTTCCATTGATCATAGATAGGTTTCCATAATGAAAAGATCTAAAATTCCCCAGAACATCTGGGGTGGGTTTTGTGTGGGAGCTCCACAATGACTCATTTTTCCATCCAAATTATTTCTTCCTCTTACTTGTGCCTATTTCTCCCACTCTTCATCACCACCTCACTATGAGCAGCACATTCCATTTGCTGTGTTTGGTGATGTGATATTTACATCTACTGCTGTGGTATGTAGTAAAGGAGCTGAAGTTTGCTCAGATCCTGAGCCCCATATGTTTTGCATGTAACAGATGAATTATAGTCATCATCATTCTCTCACCATAAAACTGGCAGTGTACTGCCATAACACAGGAGGACTTGTCAGATTTCTCCTGAGTCTGCTTAGTTTTGTAGCATAAACTTTACAAACCTCTGATGAGCTTAAAGTCTCTCTGAAGCCATCTTACACAAGCTGTGTTTCTTCTTCTTCTCTTCATAAAGGTCCCCTTAGGTACTCCTGTCCTGGGAAGAATCTTTCTTAGGTATGTGACACAGGTCCTCAGCAATGCCTCCATGTCCTATAGTTAGTAGATACTTGATCTTCCTTCTCCTAATGTTGATTGGCGCAGACAGAAACTCTTAATATAGAAAAAGTCCTCTATAATTTTTGTGTTATTCTCCTCTCATGCAGAACTCATCCAAATGTAACAGAAAAGACACTAAAAACCCTGGCAGGGGATTTCAAACTAAGTGAAATTGAGGTGTTTTTAACCCCCAGGAGAAGATGATTTTAAATTGTAGTCATGTTTTTTTGCAGTTGGGTATTTAAAAGGTCTTTCAATTAACTTGCTGTCATGTCAGCATATGCTTTAATTTACACAGTTACACTGGAGTTAACCTCTTTGAATAAGTACAGGAGAAGGGATTTTGCTCTTCTGTTTTATTGCCTGGCAGTATTCCCATATTTGGCAGTATTGTACATAGTACCGTTTTAATCACAGCATCACAGAATGGTAGAGGTTGGAAGGGACCTCCAGAGACTACTTAGTCCAATTCTCCTGCTAAAGCAGAGCAGGCTGCCCAGGATCACAATGTCCATGCAATTGGGATATTTCCAGAGAGGGAGACTCCACAGCCTTTCTGGGTACCCTGTTCCAGTGCTCTGTCTCCCTCAGTGTCTTCCTCTCAGAAGTGTTTGTCATTCATGTTTATCATGACTCCACCACCTCCCCGGGATGCCTGTTCCAATGCCTGACTACTCTTTTGGTAAAGACATTCTTCCTAATATCCAACCTAGACCTCCCTGGCACAGTTTCAGGCCATTTCCTCTCGTTCTATCACTTAGTAATAAAGAGAGAGAATTGTAGAGAGAGTTGTGGAGATATTGTTGTTCAGGGACAATTACACTTAATTTTATAGTGGCAGGTATCTCTTGGCAGTACACGCACGAAAGAAGAGACAGCTCCACCCCAAGCAACTCCCTTTGTGTTGTAATCATAGCTTTAGCTACCCTTATTTGTACTCGTTACTTTTTCTGTCATAGAATTGCTTTTTGAATATAGTTTAGTCTGCTCTCTTTTTGTGGAGAGAGTGGTTTTCTAAAGACACTTGAAGAGGTGTTCAAGAAATGTGTGGAGATGGCAGTTGGGGACACGACTGATTGGCCATGGTGGTGTTAGGTTGATGGTTGGACTTGATCTTAGAGGGTGTACTAGGTTATGCCCAGCCCAGGAGGGGGTGGGCTGAAAAGAACCTAGCCCCCAAGTGGACAAAAGAAACCTGACCCAGGTGGGCAGAGAGACTTGGACCCCCCCCAGGGGAAGGGGTCCCTGGGTCAAAGTCTATTCCACTCCCACTTCCTGTCCACAACCCCTTTTAAGGGGAGCCGTTTCCTGCCTTGCTCTCTTCTCCTGCCCTCGCTTGCCCAACATCCTCCTGCAGCTGCTGCTGTTGCGGCTTAGCCACATGGCTGGGACCTGTTCCATGCTGCTCTAGATTCCTAAGGACTGCATCTAAACAGAATCCATCTTGCATTCAGAGAATCATTTGCCAGTTGTCTGGTTTTGTATATATTTTTATTTACCTTTTTTCCTTATACTGTTGTAACCTTCCTTTTACTCAAATGCCTTTTATATTTTGTTAAACTTACCTTTTTACTTCCAAATCCATTCAAGACTGCTTCTTTCATAATTGTACCTGTCTTTTCTCCTCCTGCCTAATTTGCTTTTCCCTACCGGGAAACAAAAAGGGAGAGAGGAGGCAAAGTAAATCTGTCACATTTTGGGCTTTTGGGCTACCAGGAAAGCTTAAACCACAACAGTTACTTGGCACCCTGTGGTGCTTTGAAAAACCTACTGCAGATGTTCCTGCACATGAAGGAAGGCTAACAAGCCTTTGATATGAGACACTTCCAACTGATTTAGGTCTGCAATGTATGCACCCAATTTCTCTATTGACTGTACAAATGTAAACCTAATTTATGATAATTTTTCAGGATAAACCACACCCTCCCCCCCTTACTAAAGAGAAAAGTATCTTTTATAAACCAAGAGATAAACAAATGTAGGGATTCTTTTTCTTAGTCTAGAGCCGTTTCTCACCAGAGGGATGGCTCACTAATTAGTGATGAAACTGAAATATTGGCAGGGAGGAAGCAACATGCTGAGAATAAAAATGTCTTGTTGAACTAAAAGCAGTACTTTTGAGTATCCTAGAAGGATGTTGCACAAAGCAACATTAATATCCTTACTTATAATGCAATAAACGAAACTAAATAAGTGGCAGTGACACTAAATTCTTTCAGGGAATATGCAGTTAGCTGAGTTGGCAAACACAAGTAACATTTGCCTTGTTGCCACATGCGTGGGAACCTGACTCAAGGAGAAACTGGCTGACAGGAATTTCATCCCTCTGAAGTCCTCCTTGCAGAGCTTCTGGAATGCTGGGGGTTAACTAATCACCTGATAGCGATAAGCTGATGTGAACTGCAGGAACTGTGAGGCTCCTTGTATATGTGTCCAGTTTAGGGCTTGAAGCTGTACAGCCATAACCAGGTGGGCTAAGGCTGATGTATCTTCATACCTTTCTTCTGCTTCACATTCTTGCCATTCCTTAACCTAATTCTTGCCCTCTGTGTTAATCATGCCTTCAGTCTGAGGGAGCTTGGTGTCACCATAACACGTCATCACAAGGTATTGGGGAAGGGACTCAAGCTGCTTTTTGTTACTAAGAACAGAATCACAGAACATCAGAGGTGGGAAGGACCTCCAGAGATCATCCCGTCCAACCTCCCTGCCAAAAGCAGGATCACCTAGGGTAGTCTGCACAGGAATGCATC
The DNA here is from genome assembly GCF_027791375.1 of Indicator indicator. Lineage (NCBI taxonomy): Eukaryota > Metazoa > Chordata > Aves > Piciformes > Indicatoridae > Indicator > Indicator indicator. The sequence goes on along the minus strand of NC_072018.1, from coordinate 4,279,734 downwards.
CAGGTAGGTTTTGAAAGTCTCCAGAGAAGGAGACTCCACAACCTCTCTGGGCAGCCTGTTCCAGTGCTCCACTACCCTCACTGTGAAGAAGCTTCTTCTCATGTTGTGGTGAAAACTTCTATGTTAATTTGTACCTGTCCCCCACTGAAAAGAAACTGACCCACCCCTCACATATTTACAGATATTGATCAGATCCCCTCTCAGTCAAGACTAAACAGCCCCAAGTCTCTCAGTCTCTCTCCATAGGGGAGATGCTCAAGTCCTCTAATCATCCTTGTGGCTCTCTGTTGGGCTGTCTCCAGCAGGTCCCTGTCACTCTTGAACTGGGGAGCCAAAACTGGACACAGTATTCCAGGTGTGGTCTCAGCAGGGCAGAGTAGAGGGGGAGAAGTGCCTCCCTAGAACTGCTGGACATATTTTCTTGATGCACCCCAGAATCCCATTCATTTTTTGTTGCAGTCTTTGCTGTGTTACCTCCTGACTTATGTTTAGGGGCAGTAGTGAGTAGCATGGCTGGGTCACTGAGCAGTGTCAGTTGCACTGCACAGATAAATGAGCTCACAGCTGAATTGCAGGTGCTTGAGAACAGGAAGTTTGATACACACCAACATCCAAGAAGTTGGCAACCACCAGCACTTGTTTGAGACAGCTGAACAATCTCACCTAATGCAGACTTGAGCTGCTAGAAAAGATGTATCTGGGACATAGCTGGAAATTACTTCATACAACTTCTAGCTTTTTAAGACTAGGTTGGAATTTGTGAGTATGCAGACTCCCAGTGAGGGAATCTTGTACTTGCCCTTTGCTGTGAGGCATCTGATGCTGGCAGTAGAGACTCTCCTAGGCTGTGCCTGAGTCTGCTATCCATGACTCCAGCAGGCTAAGGGACTAATGCTGCTCTGTCTGGTGAAAGAGAGACTTGGAGCATGTGCCAGTATCTATTTCATTAAGCACACTTGCTCAGAGCAAAAAATGAGATTTTATTATGTGTTGTCTAGATTCCATGTGAGCCCCATCTATGATCAGCAGCAGGTTATGGGGTCAAGGGAGGAAAGATACATATTTCTTTACAGTTTCAGTGAATCACTAAGCTGACATCATTCTGAGCTGTCCTGGGATACCTTAGCCATGCAGCAAACCCAAGCTGCTCATATGTGCTCACCCCATGTCACATGTTTGCAGACAGATTTTTTTTTTTTTTTTAATGAGCTATGGAGAGATTTTACTGCAGGTGCAGAACTACAAACTAAACTTCAGAACAGAACAAGAAACCAGCATGGTGGATCTAGAGACAGCCCAGCTGTGTTGAGGACAGCTAGCTAGCTGTCTCATCTGATTAAGGGGTACTTTGATTTCAGAGAAGGGGGAGGGAGCCAGTAGCAGTATTTTATAGGTGATGAGGCCAGACAAAGCAGCACTGTGCGATTCACATATCCCTTGTCTGACCTCTGCTTACATGCTTTGAGGGCTAGACAGCTTGGAAGGGGAAGCAGGCATGGTAGATGGGATTCCTGTGACAGCACAGCTCTCTTTATATTAAACACAGACTTTTTGCTCTCTGGTACCTTGCTTCTAGAATTTTATCAACAGACAACTTAAAAGAGGAAAAGGTAACTCAATAACTAATTCCACCCATTTTCTTATGGCACATCCTGTCTTTAATGCAATAGTCAGTAAATGTTTCTTATTTTGCTGGTTTATGACTCCTGTTCTTTCTTGCTAAGCTATTGGAATTTAAGACAGTATAAAAGAGCAATCAAGCTAAACTGACCTCTACCTATTGCATTTTTATGATGCAGCCTCTATATTAGTAGATTATGAGGAGCTGCTCATGGACTGCATTAATTCCTGGAGACCTTGCCAGCTCAGACAGAATATATAAAACAGGATCCATTTGTACTTTGCCAGGGAAAATGTTACTGCTTCCATAAGATGGTTCTAGCTAAGAAAATGCTGCATAAGTACAAATAGCCAGGGGAGCAGTACTGAAAATTTATAGTTTAATCATGGCTCTGTTAATAGGGCTCACCAATGAAAGAAGAAAGGACAATGTTAGAAATGAAAGGAGATCTTTCTCATTGGCCTCTCTCCAAGGCCACAGAGATTGCATTGCTGTTCTTTGAAAGACACTGAAGAGAACATGTTAATGAAGTATGTGCAGTTAGATACGTCTAACATCGTTTTATTGGCTCAACAGTTAAGTGAGAATAGGGAAATTAGTTTCAGATCTGGCAATCACTTGATTGCTCCTTTTCTGATAAAGCTCTCCAAGCTTCTTTATAACTTGAGAGCCCTCTGCAATTGTGTTGCTGTTGTGTCTGGATTATGCACGATCTTATTTGTGTAAGCCAAAATCAAACCTTGTTCAAAGCCCACACAAATGTGTTACATCTGCTTGGGATTCTGAAGGCACCCGAGAGGGGAATATTTTCAGCCTTTGTGATCAAAGTGCACAGCCACCTTTCCTGACCTGGTGATGGAATAAGTGACCTCTCACTGAGGGCTTGGAGATCAGTCTGTGACTGCCTGCTTTGCTGCCACAGATGGAGAAAATGGGCATGTGCCTCTGAGGACAAGAGCAAAACCCAAGTCTGCTGATGCTGGCCTCCTCAGGGATACCTTGGTCAGCTCAGGACCTTGACTGTCATAGGTTTGTATTTTGGATGGACCTGTGACAGGGTTAAATATTGCCCTTCACAAAGATTTAAATGACTGTCTCATAAAGAGCAGAAAGCTGCTGTGTCAATATGTTGGGCCAAGATGGCAGTATTTGTAAGCTCCAAATGAGAATGTTTTATTTATTTACATGTAAGTTACTCTTTTATGAGGAGGCAAGACAGTAATGTAGCCTCAACATATGGGGCACACTGATGCCAGGAGTGCTTTTGCCTAATCTCTGTGCCACAGCTCAGCAGCCATGTGCCTCTACTGCCCAGCAAGGTTGGTGCTGCCAGCTGGGGAACCTTTGTACAGTGTTGCAAGAGCCACAGGTGAAGCTGTGAGGCTGTGATTCGTCACACTGGTTGGGAGCTCTGGACATTGTCACTGGTAAAAAGTCAACTGGGTGTTCAGAGTCCATCAGTGACAAGCTAGCTCAGAAATATGGGACTGGTTCTTACAAATATTATCAATGTCAGAGTTATTTCTGCATAACTGCTGGACTAGGGCAATGCATTATCACTTGTGCTACGCAACCCAGAATCCAACAAAAAAGGGAATGGATAATTAAAAGGTTTTGTCTCAACCTTTATGAAGTTCTCTCCCCATTTCCCTGCTGGACTGAAACCTCATGCTGCCTTTCTTCATCAAAACTGTAATTTCCCCTTCATTTCTCTTGGCTAACAGAAGTCCATCCAGTTTCAACAGTAATTTAGACTTAGAAAATGACTCAAGCATTATTTTTAGCCAAAGGAAGTACTAACAGTTGCACAGTTAATTGAGGGCTGGTGGATAGAAGTTCAGTAGTCTTCTCTGACCAAGTCTAGAGTAAGTTACATAAAGGCTTTTATTATGATTTTACAATTACAGGGCTTAGTTCTTTAAGAATTTCTTACACAGCAGTCTCTTGTATTTGGATTATTATTACTTGACCCCAAACAGTTTCAGAAATCTGCTAGGAGGAACGAGACAGCTCACTATTGAAGACAAGAAAATATGAAAGGGAGGAAAACAATGGAAACGTGGTTCCAGGTGACAGTTGTCCTCTGTATAGCAGCTGAGTTCTTGATCCTGCCAAAATGGCCTTTTTTCTTTCTCCATTGAAAGCCTGAAGGGATACCACCTTGAGCAGTGGTGAATTGGAACAGGATAACCCAGCTGCTGTTTCTTCTGCACTGAACTCCATGTGGGTGTTCTAGGCAGGCCAGACATCCTGGGCTTTTCCAGGTACATGGTACAGTAACTCCTGGCTTTTGGAAGGGTCTGGGTGTCGTGGAAGTGCTAAGTGCCTAGATTTTGCCTAGCTTTTAGCACTCCCCAAGAAACCAGTATATTAAAGGAATAAAGGTATACAGAAAGTCACAGGCTACCAGATTGGGCAGATCAGCCTGGCAGATGCAGGGTGAGCTGGAGGAGCCAGGAGAGTGAGGGTTCCATGGACCATCCAGCTGGCACCATGTCAGTGACGCAGGCTCCAGAAAGCCCTGGCAGCCCAAGGATGAGCAGCCGCTCAGCAATGCCAAGGACTCACTGCTTCCAGCTGGCTTGTGCCACATGGCTGGAACTGCTCGTGCACAGGAGTGGTCAGAGACCAATGCAGAGCAAGGTCTCTGTGGAGGCTGCTGGAGGCCTTGGTAGGCCAACTCTGTGCTCCCAGCCAAGTCATGACAGCAGGCATTTTGCCATCCCTCCTTGCCTTGGCATGCCCCAGCCTTAAGGGCACGATGGCAATGTCACATTTCCTATCTGATCTCCAAACTACACCTCCTGAGATAATTAGCAATCATTACTGAAGGGTGTAGGTTTTAATTACAAAATACACAAGGATTTTCAAATACTTCACTCCTGATGAGAAAGAAATGTTCTTTTCAGAGCAAAATGAGGTTAAAATTAATAAGGGTTGGAAACTGATTGAATCCTATTCATAAGTCAAAAGGACTCATGGCAAAGACTTGAAAAAGCTGTAGGATTTTTTGCTTTTCCTGGAATACCAGCCTGTCTCTGACTATTGCAGATACATAAATTGCTATTAAATTACATAGCAGATGCTGAAGCACTTCTGTGTTCTTAAGGGGAGGAATTACAAAACAGCTATCATGTCACCAGAAAAAGAAAGATGCTTATATGTGCCTTGAATTTGTTACAGAAAGCAACTTCCAGTTCTGTCATTTTTTTGAATTTCTTTTTTTTTTTTTTTTCCCCCAAATGTAGCTTCAGCTGCATTTTCTTCCTTAGACATGGGACAGTCCATAAGCATCAACAAACCATTTGGCTGTCCTTATCCTGAAAAAAAACCTCATCACAGTCAGGGGCTGCTCTTTTTTTCTTCTTATCCTGAGCCCATCTACTTACTAATGTCCTGATGCTGTCATTCCCTGGCACTTGGGCTTTTCAGGGCAGGAGTCTGTTCTGTGTTTTTAGCTTGTACTGATTGGAAACTGTTAGTCCTGGTCCTGTGACTGAGAGATTAATGCCAAAGTCAAAGGTCATCAGGAACATGCTGTAAAAACTGTTCCTTCCATCCACCTTTCACAACCCCAATGGCCAGGCTGGATGGGTAAACTAGAGGAGCCAAGGCAGAGGCTGTGCCTTGTTAGAGGGGCACTTGCCAGCCTTGATGTGAAAGGTCAGGGAAGCTGGAAGAGATTCATTTGTCAAATCCCACCCATTTTTATCTCTATGGTGTGATCCAGCAATCAAAACTTGGAGAAACACTGGCTTAGCACTAACCCAGCAAACATGATGAACAAACAAGAAGGTTCAAGCTGTGCCTGAAGTTACATGAAGTGAGTTAGGCTGCAGTCCCTTGCCAGCACACTTTTACAGGGCACTTTAGTAAAGAAGTTTTTCTGGGATTAAGCTCTTCAGAAAATGAGAAAAGGGATAACAGAATTTTTCAGGTTTGTTTGTTTTTTGGTTTTTTTTGCCAGTAGTAGAACATCCCATGAATGACACTGGATATAGAAAACCTGCTGTTTCTGCAAAGAGAACTTCTCAGTAGCTGTCTGTAACTTTCTAAGCATATAGCCTTGACCAAGGTTTACTTCTGATTTAGCCTGCACTGAGAAGTGGGCTGCTCTTGAGCTAGTACTAAATGCATCAAGATCCATTTTCAGCTCTGAGTGAGACAGACCTTCAGATGGCTCAGCAGTGTGGGTGCTGCACTGGGCATTGCTTTATGGGGGGCAACAAGCAGGTTTCAACAGAGTTATCAAGGAAAGTGACTCTTTAAAATAGATGTTACTCTCTCTCCCTGGTCTTCTCTTGATGCTTCCTCCAGGCTTCCTCTGGAGTTTGTAGTGTCTTACTACCACCTTACCCAGACTTTTTTTTTTTTCTTTTTGGCCTAAATTTACAGCAAATAGCAGCTTTCAGTTTAGTTTAAATACAACACTTAGTTCATACCACTGGGATGTTTCTGGGTTTATTTGTCCTCTGGAGAACTGAAAATTCGCTTACCCTGAAGCCACAGGACAGCCTGAGGACAGCCACTGAACATGTAGCTTGGGCAAATTTTCCAACTACTGCAGGCCTGGCTGTGGGAGATGTGAGCAGCAAGTCTTAAGCATCACTGCAAACAGTGCATTTGAGCTGCTCTCAGTTTGTTCCAGCACTGTTTGCTCCTCTTTCCAGTACTGGCTAAGAAGGAAAGGCAACTGTAATTAGAGTCTTAGGAGGGGAATTATGGGATTTAACAGCAAGCCACACTTGTGGCTGGGACTGTTGTAGAAGTGATATCCTGAGGCCATTCTCACATAACAGTAATTACATGCATAAAACCTGTGCCCAGCAGCACTCAGCAGGCCAATTCCACCAACAAACCCAATCCCCAGTTTCAGTCCCTATGTGAATTCCCCTTCCTACTCAGCAGCCATCTGTCAGACCCATTTTCTGCCATTCTGCCATAAATCCTGCCCATGGGTATAATACTTTGCAGCTTGGGCTGAAACTGTGCCAGGAGAGGTTTAGGTTGGATATTAGGAAAAATTTCTTTCCTGAAAGAGTGGTCAGGCTGCCCAGGGAGGTGGTGGAGTCACTATTGCTGGAGCCATTCAAGAAACGTGTGGATGTGGCACTTCAGGACATGGTTTAATGGTCATGGTGGTCTTAGGATGACAGTTGGACCTTGGATCTTAGAGGTCTTTTCCAACCGAAACCATCTCAGAATTCAATGGGATGAGAAGGAGCCGAGTCGGTGCATTCCTGCTCCTTGCCTATCAGGAAGTTGAGAAGAGAGTATGTATTTCTTTCCTTTATAAAAAAACCAAAACCAGCTTGAGTATGTGATACCTGTGGAGGAAAATCTACAGAGGGGAAAAAGATGTTCAGTTGCAAAGAATTCTTAGCCATTGCTTGAACCTAATTGTGTCTTGCAAACACAGTGTGTGTGATGACCTATGTCACTTTTAAAGCAATGCCTTCCTTATAGCATTTAGACCTCAACAACAAATGCTAATGAGGCCAGAAAATGTCTTAGCAGCTGGGCACAGGAGCCTTCAGGGTGTCCAGTGAAACAGGAGATAAATGGAAGTGCTCTGTGTGCATAATGTTGCAGAATGGGCTGTGGCTGCTAGCTAACCTGCAGGAGTCCATGTTCCTTCGGCTTAAGGCTGATGTGTATTTTGTTTGAGTGTGTTTCCTCTTTTATAGATGCCCAGCTTTACAAATGAGCTGTGCAGTTTAAAAGAGCTGCTCTCTCCTGTTTGCAATTTAACCAGTGGGTGGATTTTTCCCTCCCCCAGGGCCGGGGTGGCAAAGGCAGTATCTATGTCTGGGCCTCTGGAGATGGGGGCAGCTATGATGACTGTAACTGTGATGGTTATGCATCCAGCATGTGGACAATCTCCATCAATTCTGCTATAAACGACGGACGGACAGCTCTCTATGATGAAAGCTGCTCTTCAACCTTAGCCTCCACCTTTAGCAACGGGAGGAAGAGAAATCCAGAAGCCGGCGTGGTGAGTCAAGATATTATTGTGCTGTTGCTGCTGTCTTTGTGCACTCCCACAACCTATTACAACTCTGCCTGCTTTGGAGCAGCAGATGGTTCTCTGCTGAGACGGGTATTTTCTCATCTGTGGTACGTGATGGTGCCAAAACTGTCAACAGGAGATGTGTATTGAGAGCTGCAATCCTCTTCTGTCTCCTGGAGCTTTATTTAGTAGGTACTTCCCTTTAGCAGAAATCAGACTTAGAAGTTCAGTTACACTCTTTATGGGGAACAGGGTGAAAAAAGATCACTGTAAAAACCTAAATTAAAAGCATCAACATCTGTGATCATAGTTGCTCACGTTGCCAGAGCAGTCATGAACCAGACTTCTGCTGTACTGCAAGCTGCTTAGAGCAGAAAGACTTTTAATCACCCACAGAGGAAATGTGGGGGGTCAGATCACCCTCAGTCTCCTAGCGAGCAGTGCAGAACATCATACTCCAGTCCTCTTCAGGGCCATAACTACAGCTGGAAAATAATGCACTATCTGTTCTAGTGCAGCTGGGATTATTATCTTCCACTCTCTCTTCAGCACCCTCAGACTAGCCTGGACATAGTCTCATTCACAGAGTGGGAAATTCAGGTGCAGTAACTTGGTGTTAGTTTTTGCCAAAAGCTGTTACACATTTTCCATGGCCTGTCTCATATCCCAAAGACATGCTGTATAATGCTAATTGCCCTAATGCAGTAGCAGGTGGAAAAATACTGAGCTTTGTCTTGAGATCAATGCTGTGCTGATATTAGTCAAGATGAGCTGTGTCACCTTGTGTAATTATCATCATAAAATGTGTTTCTAAGGTTTCCTTCTGGTCCCTCCTAGTGACTAATTGCAGAGAAGATAGCAGCCTGGTACTGTTGTTTGGTTCTGGAGTTACCCAGTTGTTAGAAGGCTCAATGCTGTTAACAATTCGAGTTTCAAATCCTTCTGACAACCACAAGGGAATTTAAGGCATTAGGTTAAATTGTATTTATATGAAATCAGTGCCACCTATAGGAGTTTATGAATTCTAAGTGGTAATGAGCAGTGATTTACTGCACCCTGATTTATAGTTACCTCTGTAACTGTGTCTCACTGTGTTATTAAATTGATGCACTATTCTAAAGAAGAAAACAGACCTTAGCAACAAACACGCAGTTACGCTGGAGAGCAAGGCCACTAACTCCACTTTCTGTATTTTTCTGAGTCTGTTGCTGCAAGGAAAATGAACTGGTTGGTTTAATTAATTCTAATATCATTGCAGGCTACAACAGATTTGTATGGCAACTGCACCCTGCGTCACTCAGGAACGTCTGCAGCTGCCCCGGAAGCAGCCGGAGTGTTTGCCTTGGCCCTGGAGGCTAAGTATGCTGTTGAGAAATTCCTTGTGAGCTCTAGGGAGGAGAGGGCCTGTGGTTTGTTTCATCTTGTTCCTCATAGAAATTGGCTGGCTGTGGCAAGGGACTATCAGGAGCAGAAAACAAGCTGCCTGATACAGTAGTGGCATGCATGGTACCTTAGGGATGGAGCAACAGTCTTGCCAAAGCCTTAGAGCAGCTACATCGTGGATGACTCACTTTTTGTGTCCTCTCCATCCACTGCTTCCAGAGGTTTGTTTTCTCCAGCACCGTTTGGAGGGAGAGGCTGAGTTCATCCTGTGCTACAGAGTGTCTGCAGTGACAGGCACTATGGGGAGGGTACAACACATGGGCATTAAGAGCAATCGTTCAACAGCAGCTTTGACAAGAGTGAGCGGTCAGCCTAACCTGTTTAATAGCCACAGGCAGATTTACTTTCCTTCAATTTGTCAGACTCTTGTCTGAGACCTCTTGTATATCTTGCTTCATTATCTGCTTTTCTAACAAGTAGGAAAAGTTTTCCTTCCAATCGTTTATGCCATCTTTTTACTTTGTGTCAAATTATTTGATGAAGTGAAGACAGCATTTATTCAGTACAGAGCTTCAGTAACCATGAATCACAGAATCGACCAGGTTGGAAGAGACCTTCAAGATCATCAAGTCCAACCAATCATCAACCCTATCTAATTAACTAGACCATGGCACTAAGTGCCTCATCCAGTCTTTTCTTAAACACCTCCAGGGACATCAACCACACCACCTCCCTGGGCAGCACATTCCAATGAGCAATCTCTCTTTCTGTGAAGATCATCTTTCTAAGATCAAGCCTAAAGTTCCCCCTGGGCAGCTTGAGACTGTGTCCTCTTGTTCTAGTGCTGGTTGCCTGAGAGAAGAGACCAATCCCCACCTGGCTGCAACCTCCCTTCAGGAAGTTGTAGGCAGCAATAAGGTCTCCCCTGATCCTCCTCTTCTCCAGGCTAAACCTGAAGTGAGCATGAGGTACATCAATGGTATGCAAAAGGACAAAGATCTGGCAGAGATCTCTTCATTTGGGCTATCCATGGAGACAGGAATTACTCCTACCAAACTACCATGAGCAGAAATTAAACTAATAGCCCTGGTTTACAATTGAGTCTCCAGCTTTTGCTGAGAAAAGTCTCAAGGTGTGCCATGGCAGGTTTAGGTTGGATATTGGAAGAAACTTCTTCACTGGAAGTGTTTGCAGCTCCTGGAACAGGCTCCCCAGGGAGGTGGTTGAATCCCTGTCCCTGGAGGGGTTTAAAAACACAGAGATGTGGTGCTGAGGGACATGGTTTAGTACCAGGCTTTGTTGAGGTAGAGGACCATTGGACTCAATGATCTTAAAGGTCTTTTCCAACCAAAATTATTCTATGAAAAAGGGGGGGGGAAGAGAGAGAGAACTGTCACTGTCTCGTATCTCCTTCTAGGCTGGCTCTATTAAACCTCCATTTTGGTGTGCAGAACCACCCTGGGTGAGTTACAGCAGCCTTCACAGAGCCAGTAGACCATTTCTCATGCAGATGACTACTGCTGCCTGCTCATACACAATATATGTCCAGCAAGTCTGTAAAGCCAGAGCACTCTGTGAAACTGCAGGTCTAAGATATGTAGCAGCTCTTAAAAGGTTTCAGTAAGAATGAGGAAGGTGATAACCTGATTTTCAGCTGTCTTGTGTCACCTTGGAAAAATGACAGTACTTGGCTGTTCTGGTGCATACCCTGCATGCACACATGCCTGTAACTTGGGGCACAGAGAGCTGAAAAGCTTATCCTTTTGCTTGAGGCTTGGAATCAGGCATATTGTAGTGTTGAAAGAGTTCATCATAAACCAACTGAAATAGCTAAAGCTTCCAGAATAATAACTACTAAGTGTCCTTCCTGTCATCATAATCACTGCAAATCTAGGAAGACAAGAGCTGCTGATGAAAAATGAGCATCATATCTAGTCAAATGTTACTTCACTGTATCCATCAGTGCTAGTGCAGTGTGGGTGACAAAACTCTACTATACCTTAGAGTACAAGCCTACGGCCACCCACAGCCCATGTAACCATATTCTCTGACTGCCAAAATTAAGAAAACCTTGACTCTTACAGCTCATCAGCTTCACCAGATCAAGGCTTCTCTGGGGAACCCTGGAAAGTCCATGGGAAAGCAGGAAAAGGTGGCAAGGAAAAGAGGGCAAGATTTCTGAGGAAGGCTAGGTGGAATCATGTCATCATCCTCTTCCTTTTGCATACTTCCCGGGATCTAGTAGAATGCCCTACGTGTTTCATTAGCTTAAAGACAGCACAGTGGATCTATAACATGTAGCAGAAAGCAGTTGTTTTTAAGAACAGGGAAACAATCAGAAACTATTTTGGGGGAGTGCTATACAATTAAAACGCATTCTTCCCACTGAAATATAAAGAGCAACTTCGTTATTTGTTATGTGTGTAGATGCAATTTCTGTGTGATTCAGAGAAGCAATTTTTACCAAAAGGCTTGACCAAACACACTGTCTTTGATATATGCTTGGAGATACCCTAATGTTTCTTTTCCATTTTGCTCTTCCACAGCTTGGATCTGACATGGAGAGACATGCAGCATCTGACAGTGCTCACATCCAAGAGAAACCAGCTTCACGATGAAGTTCATCAGTGGCGGAGAAACGGCGTTGGGCTGGAATTCAACCATTTGTTTGGCTATGGTGTCCTAGACGCTGGAGCCATGGTGAAGATGGCAAAAGACTGGAAGACTGTTCCTGAGAGATTCCATTGTGTTGGAGGATCTATACAGGAACCTGAGTAAGTGAATGGTATATGTGCATAGTGTGTGTTTGGCTTCTTCCAGGCAAGTAGGAGACGGCAGGCATGCATATAACCTTGGCAAAGGCTTACATAGTCAAAGAAACATAATGACATCCACAATTATCAGTAGCATTCCACGTACTTCAGTAAGTAAGTTGATATAATGAACTACCTGTAGTTTATTCCAGCTGCTGGTTTGCTGGAGGTGTGCCTTCTACAGCTTATCTGTATCATCATTGTTAGTATCATAGAATCACAGAATGGCTCAGCTTGGAAGGGACCTCAGAGATCATCTACTCCAACCTCCTTGCCGTGGGCAAGGATGCCTCTCAAATAGACTCAGCTACTCAAGGCCTCATCCAGCCTGGCCTTAAACACCCTCAGGGAGGAGGCATCCACAACCTCCCTGGACAGCCTATTTCAGAGTCTCACCTCCTTCATACTGAAGAACTTCTTCCTAAGACCCAGTCTCAACCTACTCTCCCTCAGCTTCAAACCATTCCCCCTTGTCCCATTGCTAGACACCCTTATGAAAAGTCCCTCTACAGCCTTCGTGTAGGATCCCTTCAAGTGCTGGTAGTATCAGCAGTTCTAATAGCAACATCCACTTCTTCTGGGTACTTACAGGTATGTTTGTGCCAAAGTTTCTATGAATAAGGAGCCTGTGCACAAGAGAAAATCTGGGAGGCTGGTACTGTAAATTAGGTAAGAACTGCTGCCACATGAAATAGCTACCAGGTGCTGGTAGTATCAGCAGTTCTAATAGCAACATCCACTTCCTCTGGGTACTTACAGGTATGTTTGTGCCAAAGTTTCTATGAATAAGGAGCCTGTGCACAAGAGAAAATCTGGGAGGCTGGTACTGTAAATTAGATAAGAACTGCTGCCACATGAAATAGCTATCAGCCAGGTCATACCTCCTTGTGATATACTGCAGTAGGCAATTTTATCTCCAGGAGATTGGAACAACCATCTACAGGTACCAGTGATTCAATTTGAACACTGCAGCATTTAATTGTGTTTGGTTTATGTTCTTCAAATCTCTAATTGCAAGCTAGGTAGTCAAATTATTTTCTGATTTACCTTCATGTGCTAAAGTGAATGAGTCAACAAGGGAATGAATTAATACTAATTGACTGTAACAGCTATAGTTCAATTTATTTATTTGAAATTCTAACCTAATGATGGCAAATTTGTGTCTGTACCATTTGAAATTTGACTTTTCTGTGCCATTTTGGAAAATATCATGATACTGTTGGAAGAAGAAAGCTAAACCAGTAATGCCACCTTGACACATAGCTCAGCCAAGCAAGGAGTAACTTTGTTCCCAGCCTTCTAGATGCGTTTGTCTTTGCAGGATCCAAGGTTTTACAGCAGAGAGAGTTGTTTTCATTTATCTGGCTTTACACACGCTCATAGGTAGGAAACAAACAAGTGCTGAAGCTAACTTTGAGTACCTCTAGTTTGTTCATAATTTAAATGCAGACAAATATTCATCCTAGTGCAACCCCATTTCTTGAAGTGGGGATCATCCCTAGTTAGAGGAAGAGAGGAAGTGTCTTTCCATAGGCTTGCCCCCATGTATTAGACAATGTAGTAGATTCTGGCAACAGACTGAGCCAGAGCTGGGCAAGTGCTAATGCAGTCCTTAGGCTTCTGTCTTTGTTTATCTGTCCTGTTTTGGCTGTTGAATGGATAGAAGAGCAGAGGTGATGGTGCAGGGTTCCAGGGATCTGGAACTGCAGTAAAGCTTCCCTATAGCTGTCAGTGCCCAACAAGCTCCAGAGATGAGAAATGCACTGCCTTCTATTGCTGTCTTTGGAGAGCGGCACAAAGAACAGGCTTTGTGCTTCGAGCATAAAGATATGTAAAGTTCAACCAAGTCAGTCACCCCCCAGGCCTCCTCACTTCACTCAGTGTAACCTCAATGTGCTGTGTGGGTGCCCCCAACACATTTATAATATGTTAGAATATTCATGTTGCCCAAGGAAGACATCACAGAGAGGAGATAATAAGCATTGAGACTTGCAACATCTATCTTCTTGAATTACACTGCAAACAGAACTAGTTAAATCCCAGCATCTCCAGAGGTTGCTTGGAAATGAAAACTACACTTGTACTTCTGCCATGGATAATTGTGTTAATTTTCTAGTTTAGCCTTTGCTGGAGCAACATTGCCCATAGCTATTCTGTATTTTATACCTATATATATTCTATGCAAGTATGGATACTTGTATATTTCAAATGCAGTTATAGATTTAAGGAGGTGAGTGCTTGATACAGGGGTGTGTACCAGAGCACCGTTGGCAAGTAGCAGAAACTGGCCAGGAAAAGAACTGACAACCTAGAAAAGTCATCAGTATTTAAAGTGCTGCATGTAGAAATGATAGCAATGAGAAGTTTCCATGAAAAGAGATTTTTGTGGGGTTAGCAGAAATTAAAGACAAAAAAAAAATAATTCTGATCTGGCTGTTTCAGGAAGATACAAAGAAGATTTAGTCCATTAGCTGAGGAACAAGAGCATGGGAGTGCACTTCTAGAGAGCAGTTAGGTCTCCCTGCACATCTCTAACAGGGTACTACACCATGCAAAAGTGAGTGTGTTTTTGATATAGAAGCACAGTATCATAGAGTCACTTCTGTTGGAAAAGACCTTTAAGATCATCAAGTCTAACTCTACCAAGTCTGGTGCTAAACCAAGTCCCTTAGAACTACATTTCTGTATTTTTGAACCCCTCCAGAGATGGGGATTCAACCACCTCCCTGGGCAACCTACTCCAGCATTTGAGAACCCTTTCAGTGAAGTTTCTCTTAATATTCAGCCTAATGCTCCTCTGGTGCGACTTGAGGTCATTTGTTCTCATCCTATATCACTTGTTACTAGTGAGAAGAGACCAACCCTCACCTCACTCCAACCTCCTCTCCTCTAGGCTAAACAACCTCCATTCCCTCTGCTGTTCCTCACCAGACCTGTTCTCCAGACACCTTGCCAGCTTCGTTTCCCTTGTCTGGACCTGCTCCCACACCTCAATGTCTTTCTTGTAGCGAGGGCCCCTAAACCAGTACCCAAGGTGTTGCCTCACTAGTGTGGAGTACAGGTGGACAATCACTCTTCTATTCCTGCTGGACACATTCTTCCTGAATACCGGCCAGGATGTAGATAGCCTAGATATATACATACATATATACTTATATATCCATAAAATGGGCAGCAATACACTGTGAGGGAATAAGAGATCCATCTTCTCTTCTGCTGCTTTGGTGTCAGGCACTTTCCACTACCCCTGGTTCTTTTTGTTTCTTTGAGGAAATTGGCAATGGGCTACAGTCATGAGCCTAGTGGAGCAGAGAGTACTGGATCTGGATTAATAGGAGAGGGATGAACAGGGCAAGCCTTTTCTCACGTTTTAGAGAGCTGATGTAACTTTTGCACTGCAGTACTTAAGAAAGTGGAGAGAAAAACCTCCTGCAGTTGTCAGGCTGTCTGTGAAGCAGGTGGAGTGATAACACTGCTCTTATTTTGTTGGGTTTTGGTGTTGATAGGTAGAAGAGACTCACACTGTGCTGTCCTCTCTCATTTACTAGAGAAGATAGTTCTTATCATAGCTCTCTGAATTTGAAGCATTGTTTGACAAAGCTGTGTCCAGTGTATGAGACTGCTGTGAGACAAAATAAATTCAAATACTTAGAGGAAGGTGCAACTGAGATTATGATCCTTCACCTCTCAGCTGCCACCTAGTGTGTTTTCCTTGTGCTTTGGCACACAGATCTTGAGGGTATTGTATGTTGAAATATTTTAGCTATACAACATTTACGTTATACCAGCCTCTGCTCCAGGACATCCATGAGATTCAGGACAACACAGTGGTTTTCAGTCTAAGGTAAGTGTTGTTGGACCTGAATGTTTTTTCTACTCTGCAAGTACTTCCAGGAGGGCAGTACTCTATAAAAAAAGTGGGCAGGGACTGGCCTGAGCCAATTTGTGAGTAACTGACCTGTAATACCTGGTGCTCATCTCATAAAGAGAATTCCTGAAAGCTAGCCTTGAATAAACTGCTCTCCAAAGAATGCAGTATTCCATTAGCTAAGGGAAAAGGCTGGCACCCATTTCTCCTGAAAAGACGGTAGTAATTATCACAGTGTGGGCAGTGCCCTTTAGAAGGGGCTTTCCTTTTTATTTTAGTGTAAAACCAAGATCATGGAGAAGCCACCAGAAGTAGTAATGACAAACTCAGTCTGTGTCTGACTTATGTAATGATTTCAGTAATTCTCATCTTCCAAGGAATTTTTCTGGCATTGCACTGCTTGCAGGACACGGAGGGTGAAGATGCAGAGACTTTTTGTTTATACCTTCTGTATGGTTTGCCAGCCAGTTTCTGGGGCAAGTGGTAAGGGCCAGTTGCATGCTGACCCCAAGGGGCACTTGCAGCCTCAGCTACTGGCAGGGTGTTGCCCCTGGGCCAGGTACCTTCAGGCCTGCCCTGAGATCCCGACTGGGACTGCCCAGCCATAGTGGCTGTTGGCTTCCTCTGACAGAGCATCTCCCAGCATGCTCTCACCTTGTCCTGGCAGCCTTGGAGTCACTCTGTGGAAACACTGCTATGACCCAGCTCTCCTCAGACACACAGGAAGTGACCTCAAGGTGGGTGCCCAGCACATGGGGAGCAAAGAGCACTGACCAGTGTAGTGTTGCTTCCTTTTCTGTGTATTTTGTCCTGCTGACAGAACATTGTCAGCTGTGAACAACTGCAGGGCCCAGACATAAAGCAATTTTCTCCTCTTGGCCACTAACTTCCTGCATTGCATCTCCAGCAAAGGAGCCCCATGTGCTGGCAGCAGGGATTTGGGTTCCCTTTGGGAACAAGGTCCTTGCAAAACAAACATAGCAGGACTAGGCCTGTGTTTCACCTATGGGTCTAGCTTCCTGTTAATATTTGGGACAGACATCCTTCAGTTGATTGTGCATCTGCTTTCAAAAGAACTTGAATTATAATAACCAAGAAACTTAGAATCATAAAATCATTAAGGTGGTGAACTCCAACTGTTAATCCACCAGCACCTTGGCCCACTAAACCATGGCCCAAAGAGCCATGTCTACATGTTATGACTTCAAGGTGCAGTAGCTTGGCAACTCAGTGAACAAGTGCAACTTCTTTGCTCTGTGTGTGTCTGGGTGCTGCAGTACTGGAGCATTTCAAGGAGAGCAGTTTTTATAGAAAAACAGTTCCCAGATGAGCTGACACTGGTACCCTGTGTTAGTGCTGGCTTCCCTATCAGAATGAGGAGGCAGGCTTGAGTGCAACTGCACCTAAAGTAGGTGGAGCTGGCTCCTCTGACTCTGAACAGACATTTATTTGCTGCTGTCTTTGAGGTGACTGCTTGACATGACTGACTGTTTATGGTTCCTCTCCTGAACATGGACTTTATTATGTAGTTACCCAGTGCAGCAGCGATAGCAAAAGCCATTTAATGCATGGTAATGCTTCTTGAATAGCAGTATGTACCTCTGAATTGTCTTCCTTCTCCCTTCCTCTAGGAGTATATGACGTAATGTATTTTCAAATTAAGGTTTTGATATAATTTTCCACCAAGAGAATGTTCTCTTTCTGGCTAAGTCTGTGGCGATTATCTCCTTACTTTCCCCTTCGTATTAGTAAGGCAAATGGTTGGTGTTTTTCTGTGAGGCACCAAAACCTAGCAGTTTCAGCACAAGCCAGACCATGCTGTGCATATCCTTTTAATTTGCTTAATTATCTTTTGATCTGCAGAAAGATACCACCAAGTGGCAAGCTGGTCCTAACGCTTAAAACCGATGCTTGTGAGGGGAAGGAAAACTTCGTCCGATACCTTGAACACGTCCAAGCAGTGATAACTGTGAATTCCACCAGGCGAGGAGACCTCAACATCAACATGACCTCACCCATGGGAACAAAGTCCATTCTACTGAGCCGGCGCCCCAGGGATGACGACTCCAAGGTGGGTTTTGACAAATGGCCTTTCATGACCACACACACTTGGGGAGAAGACCCCCGAGGCAGCTGGGTGCTAGAGATCGGGTTTGTGGGCAGTCTGCCGCAGCGGGGCATGCTGAAGGAGTGGACACTGATGCTGCACGGGACTCAGAGCGCACCATATATAGACCAAATAGTAAAAGATTACCAGTCCAAACTGGCCATGTCCAAGAAGGAAGAGCTGGAAGAAGAATTAGATGAAGCAGTGGAGAGAAGCCTGAAGAGTATACTGAGCAAGAACTAGTGCTGTTCTGCATGACAGTGTCTTTCCCTCTCCAGATCCCTCTACTCACCTTTCTGCTATCCAAACCTCTGTGTTTGTTAGACATATGACAATGATCATCTCTGTAACCAAATTATCACACTTCTTTGAGTTTAGAGTCTTACATCTTGTCAATAATTATTTTAACTACCACTGAAGCAATCATTTTTTTAACTCGAAACCACAACTATACTGTCCCCTGCTAAATACTATGTACAGTTTGTGACTGTAAAGGATTTTTCTTTTGTGTCATACGAATAGTTAATAACCTGCAAAGAAGTCAATGGCTTTTCCCTTCATATTTTTGTGGTAAATGTTGTTTATATTTAAAAAAAAAAAGTGAATTTTAGCATTGGCAGTTGGTGATAATGGGCACATTAAAAAAAATTGTTGTGAGAGAGGGAATCACAAAGAGGTTAGGCTGGAGAGGTCTTGGAATGTCTAACAGCTTCTTCTGTATCATTGACTTCAGTGGAACTTTCCCCTTTGGGCTCAACCTTTACTAGATACACTTACACAATGTGCACACCAACACTTAGGCCACAGAAACGTCAGCTGCAGACTAGGTCAACAAGCGCAATAAGGAAGGCAAAGCCATGCCAAAGCCTGGTGGCACAGGGAAGTGCTTTGCAAACAGGGTCAGGGCATTCTACAAGCACAAGTTTCAGGTTTTGTTGGTTTGGTTTTAATTTGGGCTACTTAAATCAATTTGCCCTCTTACAGCAGAATGAGCCTATCAAGAATGAGCTGCAGGATTTCTGGAAACCTGTGTGCAGAACTGCATCTGCTGCTCTCCATACCCAGATGCACTACAGCAGTGTAAGATGAGGCTGCATGACCAAGGTTGGTCATCTCCAACCACAGACTGCTGTTCCCTAGAGTTTGCAACCTGGCTGTCAGTAAAGTGCTGTAGGAGAAATTTGAAGTAGGCAGTTTCAGTCCCAAAGTGATTTTTACTTCAAATTTCTTTTTTTTTTTAATAAGAGATTTGTTATTTTTTGTTACAAAGATGTATTTAATGAGAAAAATATGCCTAAGTTATTAATGTGTCATGCAAAGTTGGCCTTTGTGGGAAACCAAATGTAGTGTCTGTAGAAAAATTTGTTGGCAGTCATTTTTTGCTGGTAAAGAGTCAGCCCCACCTTCATATTTCATACATGAGTGAAGTTTGTCTTTCTCCCCCTCGGCCTGCTCTGGCTAATGCTGCAAGATGGAACATCCTCCTCAGTGGGAATTACTCATAGTAGCAACCACTACCTGTTCTCAGGTGTGAGATCCCAAACTCCAACCTTGGAATAACAAGGGTCTTGATTCTGCAAATATCCAGGCATGCACTCACAGCAAAATGCTGATTTTAAGCAAGTGCTTTAGATCTTTGCAGGATCCAAGATCTACTTTTTAGCAGTGACTAGTTTCAGGATTTTGTGAAGTATTTTTAATATTAATCTAAAATGTTTAAGAGTTCTTCTAGTTGATCAGGTACATAGCAGTAAAAATGCATTCAGTAAGTAAACTTTTGTCTGGCAAATTTGAAATACAACCTAAAGGTTATAGAGTGGATGCATTTCACTTAATGTAAAACCTATGCTGTAACTGCTAGTGAATATCTATCTTCTGTCTTTCCATAAGAGGCCTGTTCTTCCCTTTACAAATCCAAATACAAAATAAACAGCCCAACCTCCTCCTAGTCCATGTGAATGACACTAAAACCAAGCCAAGCAGCCTTGCACTACTCACAGGTTCCTCATTGGACAGTCAAGTCACACTGGGATGAAATCAGTGTTGACAGCAGAAGCATCAGGCCCCATGCGACGGTTTCTGCTTTTGAAGTGCTCCTGGTTGCTTGTTCATTATACGAAATTATACTGAATATATTGTACAAAATTATACTAAATAAATTGTAGTGCCAGCCATCTTTAGTGTAACACTTAACCCAAGGACAAAAGGGGACCGTTTCAAAGTGTGAGCTGGA
This sequence comes from Indicator indicator, assembly GCF_027791375.1. NCBI lineage: Eukaryota > Metazoa > Chordata > Aves > Piciformes > Indicatoridae > Indicator > Indicator indicator. The sequence goes on along the minus strand of NC_072018.1, from coordinate 4,259,699 downwards.
GGTAAAGAGGCATGAGCCAAATCACACTAAAGTTACAAGGTTGGGGAACAGGTTTGCTTCTGTCTTTGGAAGTGAATAGAGCACACTGCCAACAGCAGGGTTCCTGGAAGGCACCTGGTTCTCAGAAGGAGCAGCGTTTACAGATCAGAGGGAAGAATTTACCCCTAGCTATAGCTTCCTGCATATGACACACCTGTGGTATCGCTCCCTGTGTGTATGTATATATTGCATACAATATGTACATTCAGTTTCTTACATAAATTTGCTTACATATATATAAAAAAAATTACATATGGTATGTAATGTATAGTACACATATGCACACCATCATTTTTCCTGGGCATGTGTTCAAAGAAAGAGGCAACTGGAAGCTTCCAGAGGACATTGAAAATGTGGGGGGTGGGGGAAATAAAAGCTTTGGAATCAGAAAGGCCCCTGTGGAAATCTTAAATGTCCGTGTACATGACTTACCCTTGCATCCATGTAATTTTGCAGCTCTCTGTTCGATCATTAAATACCTTCTAAAGCAGCAAAATAACTAGGTGGCTGTGCCTATTTTCACAATGCTGACGTTAATTTATCAAGTGAAAGGTCACAGTAATAAGTGAGTGATGCACAGAATGGGTGAGGTTTGATATGAGTTTATCTAAAACTAAGTGTATAGACAATATCGAGGTCTACTTCATATCCTTCAGGATTTTTTTTTGCATCAGGGGATTGCTGAGAAATATGTCCAGTTAGACTAAGTTTTTATGGTATTGCTGATGGAAAATAACGTTAATTTGTTAGTGTTTATAATAAAGGGGGAAAACGAAGCTCATTATTTGAAGCAGGTAAACACTGTTTAACTGAAGCCCTGTAATGGTGTTTTATAATATGAGTAAAATAAAGAGCTGTTGTAATCTGGCAGGTCCTATCATCATTGCCTACCCAAAGGAACTATGCTGCTGTAAGTGGGATAAGCTCCTGCTGCTCTGCTTTTTACATGTCTCCTTGTCTGATGGAGACTAAGAAAATAAATCCTTCAAAAGAGCTGACTGCCACAGATGAAGAGTAGCTCTGTGATACTCTGGGACACAGAAGATGAAGGCTGCAGACTCAGAAGAGCCTTAGGTGGTTCAAACCCACTGGCTGCAAGGGCAGCACTGCAGAGGCATGCAGCAATGCAGATGTCAACCTGCTACCCTCAGTGGGGAATGGGATGCTCAGGAAGAGAGGCAGTGACATTTTTGCATTGCATTTGCTAAGCAGTTCTGATCCCAAGGGTTGGGTTTCTTGGGGTTATTTTTCTCCCCTCAGCTGTTTGGAGCACTTTGATCCACAAAAATCTCCTCCTTCCCTCTTCCTCCCTACCTCCCACCTACACTTTGGGTACATTTTAGCTCACGTGTTCTCCTGGCACAAGGTACATTTCATTTTATAATTTCTTACCGTGTCCATAGCAGTAAAGATGGGATGGATTCTTCTGAGTTAGTTGTGATCACCACAGAGGCAAGAATGTTCCTGTAGTAACCTGGCTCCTGTGCCAAGCTCCGCTGAGCAGATGCTCACAAGGGATGGTCACAGACACCTAACAAACAAACACAGGCTCTCCCCAAGTGATGCTGCTCCTTGCCACTGCCTAAGTTTTTTTTTGTGTTTTCAGTAGTTAGTCTCTACCCTGCAGTCAAATCGCATGGCTGGCAGGGAGGGGGATACACCCAGCTCGCTCTGGGTACTGCCTGCCTCTTTTACACCTTACATTGTGACAGTTATTAAGCAGACTTACTCTTGCTGCTGTTTGGATTTTGGATTATATTTTTCCCCTGAGTAGTCAAAAACCTGCTTTCACCAGCAGTTATTCTGAGCAGTTGCTCCCAGCTCATTAGAGCACATCCTGCATATGGTTTGATAAATCCCTCCTCTGTGGTTATTTACACTGTTAATAAATTAAGCTGAGCAGGAGCACACACCCTCTTCAGCCACGGCTGGCATCAAGTCCCTCAAGCATTTCAATCCAACAGCATCAATAAAGCGATCCTGAATAAAAAAATGTGACTATGTGGGTTACCTGTCAGAGAAGAAGGTGTCATTTTGGCAGGCAACACAGTCACAGTAGCTGACACCTGCATTAGAACTCAGTAATGGCAAAAACACCACAGTGTTGTAGGAAAGTCCAGTGAGAATTTGGTTGGTTGGGGGTGTTTAGCTTGTTTATGCTTTTTCCTTACTCAGAGGGTTCTGGAAGCTGCAAGAGGCTGTCACAGAAGTCTTTCTTTTTGCGTCCCCAGGCATGGGACTGCAGGTGCCAGGGCTGCAACAGGATCCTGTGGCAGTATTAAACTGTAAAACATTACAGTCCGAGGAAACAAATGCTGAACAAGAAAACAAGTGCTGTCAGAGCCTTTTGAACTGGCTGCAGTCTGCTCAGATACTTGTTAGCATTCACAAATACCTTAGCTGTGTTGGTGAAGGATAAATAATACTTTTAGTATCTTTTCTGAGTGTTATCTCCCATGTTGGTGGCATTTTAAGTTTTATTCTGAGACAAGACACAGCAGGAGCTCATTTCAAATACTCAGTTTGGTTTTAGATCCAAAAAGCAAAGGTCTGCCAAGCACATCTCTATTTAAAGACTGTAAATATGAGAAATTTGGAATAGGTTACTGAAGAGGTCTCCAGCTCTTCCCCTGGAAAACTCCTACACACTCAGTCAGTTGACATTTACAAGTGGGGGCTATTAGTCAGCAGTAAAGGCAACACAAACCCACAGTTGATATCTTCGGTGGAAGGCCAAACTTTTATTAAATGAACCAGAGGTCACAAGTTAACATTTGCAGGTGTCTGAGAGATGGGAAATCGTACAGCAGCTCTAGGAGCAGTAGAGGAATACACAGATTTGTCTCAGATACTGTGGAAAGCCAGGCAGCTCTGTAATGATAGTTGCTTTCAACTCATCCTAATCATGGAAAATCAGTCACAGAAGTTGTGCCTATTACTTGTTGCCCTGGAGCACTCTAATGGTCATTGCACCACAGGTAAGCCTGCATCAGACAGAACTGCCCTCAAGGTATCAATCTGTTCCAACCAAACAGCAAAAATCTCACTACTGTATCATTCGGTCAGAAGGAAAAAAGAAAACAGTTAATAACTATGCCAGACAGGTCGACTATCAAGGAGGGCAGGGGGTGTCACTTAAGAGCCTTTGTCACCTGGTTTCTTCTTGCTGGTCTTCTCTATCATCGTCTCCACGATCATCGCTGTCTCTTCGTACGTCTGAATTCTGTCATCTGAAAACTTCTCGATGGACTCCACCACCTCCACCTTCTCGTAGCTCATGGAGCCAGGCAAGCCTGTTTCCCTGAACAGGAGGCCCTGCCTGTCTTCTCGGTCATATTCTGTCTCTCGAAGGACTCCTGGCTCGGTTGGGCTTATCAGACCAGTGGAAGGAACTGCCTCAGGCTCAGAGATCTCTGGATATTTTGTGATTTGTTCCACTTTCCCTCTTGCTTTTTTCCCCCATTCAAGCATGTATTCTTTCTCTTCCTCCTTCTGTTTATCTTGGAATTCAAACTCTTCCCTCCTTTCACAGATATCCCCTTTCTCTTTTTCTGATGGTTCAGCAGGTTCTGGCAGCTCTGGTATGGGCTCCACATCACCTCCGTTCATCACCTTCCCATTGCTGGTGGAAACTATGATGCCTCCCCCAGCTGGGATGGAGGGGGCCAAGATGCAAGGCTCTTCATAGCTTTCCTCCCCTGTTACCAGCACATAACGCCCTTTGGGATGGGCTTCAGGTTTAGGCTCCGGTCTCTTGTGCACTCTTATTTTCTCCTTCACAATCTTACACAATTTATCAAAGGCTTTACTTATCTGGGCTCCATCAGGTACGTCCTCCGGGCCTATTTCCTTCTCATCAAGTTCTAATCCTTCCTGGTCAGGTTCACATGTGACTGAGCCTTCATGCCCAAACTCCAGATGATCTTGGTCAAAACCTTCCAGAGTTCTTTCATACATTCTTTCAGGTGAGTGACCATCAGTTATGTCTTTAGACATCAGCTCCTTTTTCCTGGCAATTTTCTTTGTCAGAGCTTTTTGCCTGGGCTTCACGCTGGCAATGTCTTGCACAGCCTGGGTGATATCTAGGGAAACACCAAAACAAAGCAAACAACAAACAGGGCTGAACAAATGCTGGAGCTGCCTCTCAGCCTCACTGCTGCAGGTGGAGAGCTGAATGCAGCAGCAGCAGCAAACATGAGCACAGCTTCTGTCAGTGTGTTCAACAGCCTCTTCCTGTGTGTGGGCCCCCTTGGCCAAGCAGCCCCTCAGGCTGCAGGACAACCATGTGTGTAAGAGAGGCAGCTGCACAAAACCTTCACCCATCAGGTCTGCACTAATGCTCAGCACCTTCCTCCCAGGTGTCATGGCACAGACTGGAGGCAGGTGTCCAAAGTTAAAGGCACAGCTTGGAAGCAGGACTAAGTGCAAATAGTTTCTCCTGCTTTGGCACCTCCCACTGTGTCTGGGGAGAAAAAACCCAAAGCCCTATTAAAAAGCTTCCCACTGAATGCAGCACTGCTGGGGGAGTGGTCAAGGCCTGATAAGAAAGGTGGGTGCTCACCACTGGGCCCTTTGTGTCCTGCAGGTCCTAAGAGTGTGCCAGGTGCCTCACAGCAATGCTGGGTACAGGCAGGTGCAGGGTGGTGCCTCAGAGGGGATCAGTGAGCAGGAACAGAGCCAAGCAGCACAGTGGTGAGGAGCAGCATTTCGGCATCACTCAGACACTGGTGTGAGCTCTGGTCTGTGCTCTGGCCACAGCCCCAGTGCCAGCTCAGCAGGAGCAGCAGCATGGCCACTGATTCCCAGGGCATGGTCAGCTAGAGCAGAGGAGGCAGTGGTTGGCAGTGGGGATTAGGGAAACATGTCCCATGACAGCTGGTTTGTCCCTTGTCATGGGTAGAGGAGGGAAGCAAATGTGCCACTAGAGACAGGCCAAACTCTCAGCAGGTATAAAATGAGACTTTGCAGGACAATAGCTATTTTCAACTGCTGAAGATCTGACCTCTGGCACGATGGACCTATTTACACAAAAACACTGCTACCGTTCACAGAGCAGTTAGAAAAAGAACAGCTGCACACTAAAAATCAAATGTCCTTCTTTGAAGTTTACCTCTGTTCTCAGTCAGTTTGCTATTCATAACTTCCCAGTGAGCCTTGGATATGAGTAAATCATCCTGTATGGCAGTACCTACAGCACCTTTCCATAAACCAAGTCCCCTCTGCCAGCAACAGCCTTCCTCCTTCAGTCCTGGCCATTTACCTGTCACCAGGTTTCCAAGCACCCTAATGCTAACAAGCAGTTGTACAACATGGAGGAACCACCATTCAGAGGAAATCAGCCATGGGATACAAACAGGCACCCCCCAAAAACGTCCTCTGCCTGCCTGCAGCCCTCAACATGCCCTGATGCTCCTTGCACGTGGCTAAAGCATGGATCAATGACTGGCAGCAAGTCAGCACAACCCCCCCCAGCTCTTTCCATAGTTTCAGATGCCTGTTGATTGGACTAAGTATTAAACTGCAGGAATTAGCAGAGAAACTCTGGCTTGTGGTCTGGGGCTTTTCCAGCTTCTCCCAGAGCCAGTGGAGGAAAGCTGAAATCATGGCATTTACTTAGCAAGCCTGGAGTCAAGCTGCTGTCATGGCTGGTGTTCATATGTAAGGCGAATGGAAAAGCAGCTTAAAATACAATGATGCTGCTCTTGACAGACACAGGAAGACATGTCATAGGTTTACCTCTTCCCCTCGAAGCTTGAGGCTGGACAGGTCTATAGATCTGCGTGAAGAGTGTGACTGGAGTTCCTGCTATAGCAGAGTTTAACCTGCCAGAGAAGATGTGCATCAGTCAGACCTCTCCCCCTCATTTCCATCAAGAGCAAGTGAAATTGTGCAAAAGGAAGCGTGGAGCTTAAAGAAATTTATTTCTCTGTGGTAAGGAGTCAAGAGAATGGCAGGAGCCTTCTTTCTTGAGTGTGGAAAATGAACACAAGCCACAGCACCTCCACAAGAGTTAAGCTGGTGGAAACACCAGCAGGAGACATGGGATGCTCCATTAGGTAAAGTACAGCAGTAATTAAAACCCATAGCAACAGATTGAGTAATTTAGCACAGCACTTTGAAAGGATGGGAAGAGTTTCAATGGGCAAAGGGCCAATCATACCTACCAGAGGTCAGCAAGAGCTGTACATGGTGGTCTGTCAAATCTGACATTTGGAGGCCATTACAAAATTATCTGCAGGTGCCTGACTTCAGAAGGGCAAGAAGAAAACTGAACAGTCTTCCTTATTTGAGGAGTCAATGGCATTAGGGATTAAAAATTAAAACTGAGAGGCTGCCTGTATGCAAACGAGTCACTAAATCTGTGGCATTTCCAGCCTGTTCTGCCAGAATTTGAGAGAGCATTTGGTCTGCAGGGAGGATACACACCCTGTGAGGATATGCAAGAGAGGCACGTTTTGGGTTTTGTGCTGAGAATTACACTGCCCAGATACTCCTAACCAGAACTCAGTGTGCAAAAATGAGACACTGAAACCAGAGAGATATTGGTTCCCTGCATATGGGAGTGACTGTTTACTGGGTGTTCCTCCTTTGCATTTTCTGGACAGCTCAGAGCAGCAGTTTGGGCACTCAGAGGTCTGGCTCTGTTGCATCTGCTTGGGTAGGGCTGCTGCTGTAAAAGCCCAGCTCCTTTTCTCGTGTGAGGCTGAGAGTTGACGTTAGAGGGAGCCAATGTTCCTCTGTAGGTTTGAACACAACCCAAATCACAGACAGACTTGTTAGGGATGGAAGGGACCTCAAGGATCATCTAGCTCCAACCCCCTCTTGCCATGGGGGAGGACACTAGATCAGGTTGCTCAGAGCCAAGTCCAGCCTGGCCTTAAAAATCTCCAGCTTCCACCACCTCCCTGGGCAACCTGTTCCAGTGTCTCCCCACCCTCATGGTGAAGAACTTCTAACATCTAAATCTAAATCTACCCTACTCCAGCTTGGATATATTCCCCTTACCTAACACCCTGAAAAGTCCCTCAACAGCTTTCTTGTAGCCCCCTTCAGATATTGTAAGGCCACAAAAAAGTCTCCTCGGAGTTTTCTCTTCTCCAAACTGAACAATCCCAGCTCTCTCAGCCTATCCTCATAGGAGAGGTGCTCCAGCCCTCTGATTATCCTTGTGGCTATTCTCTGGACACATTCCAGCATGTTCCCTGTGAATCTCTTATTTATTTTTAACCCCACTCCATGCCCACCACACCCCCATTTTTTCCCCCCTTTGCCTGAAGAATGGGTTTACTGTGAAGAGTGCTTTGCTTTAGAGGACATTTTCCCTGTCTAAAGCCCTTCAAGACCAACCTGCCTGAAAGACTCCAGCGCTTGGCCAGCAGAGTGGGTGCTCAAATTGCTTTCATATGCTCCTCTCCTCTTTGCACTGATGCTGCAACAGTATGTGGGAAGGAGACTGTATGGAAAGGAGGAGCTCACAATGGCTCTGACCTTTACCTTGGCAGAGGCTTGACCAGATACTGCATCTCTTTCAATTCCTGTCCCTGGATATCTATCAGTGCAAGGTGTGAGCTGGCTGTGGTTTGGGGATGATCAACTGCTTTCAAACACACTTTTACAGGGAGATAAAGCCCAGTGGCCCCCCGGGAGAGCCCAGAGGCATGCCCTTACCGGCTGTCCTCGTTCTCGATGATGCGTTTGTAGCGCTCCAGCTCGTTCTCCAGGGACTGCTGGTAGATCACCAGCTGGCGGCAGTCGGTGGTGTACTTCTCCAAGGTCCTCTCAGCCTCCTCTATCCCCTTCCTCAGGTTTTCAATTTGCTCGTTGTAAAGCTGAATTTCGTCGTCATAGCTCTCCTGGGTGTTTTTAATGGCTTGCTCCAGCATGGTTGTCTGGCAAACAGAATTGGTGGGTGAAAAAGGCAGCTCTGGAGTGCCCAGTCTGCAGCATGCCCACATTTCAAAGGTAATTCTGGAGTGCCCAGTCTGCAGCATGCCCACATTTCAAAGGTAATTCTGGAGTGCCCAGTCTGCAGCATGCCCACATTTCAAAGGTAATTCTGGAGTGCCCAGTCTGCAGCATGCCCACATTTCAAAGGTAATTCTGGAGTGCCCAGTCTGCAGCATGCCCACATTTCAAAGGCAATTCTGGAGTGCCCAGTCTGCAGCATGCCCACATTTCAAAGGCAATTCTGGAGTGCCCAGTCTGCAGCATGCCCACATTTCAAAGGCAATTCTGGAGTGCCCAGTCTGCAGCATGCCCACATTTCAAAGGCAATTCTGGAGTGCCCAGTCTGCAGCATGCCCACATTTCAAAGGCAATTCTGGAGTGCCCAGTCTGCAGCATGCCCACATTTCAAAGGCAATTCTGGAGTGCCCAGTCTGCAGCATGCCCACATTTCAAAGGCAATTCTGGAGTGCCCAGTCTGCAGCAATCCCACATTTCAAAGGTAATTCTGGAGTGCCCAGTCTGCAGCATGCCCACATTTCAAAGGTAATTCTGGAGTGCCCAGTCTGCAGCAATCCCACATTTCAAAGGTAATTCTGGAGTGCCCAGTCTGCAGCATGCCCACATTTCAAAGGTAATTCTGGAGTGCCCAGTCTGCAGCATGCCCACATTTCAAAGGCAATTCTGGAGTGCCCAGTCTGCAGCATGCCCACATTTCAAAGGTAATTCTGGAGTGCCCAGTCTGCAGCATGCCCACATTTCAAAGGTAGCTCTGGAGTGCCCAGTCTGCAGCATCCCACATTTCAAAGGTAATTCTGGAGTGCCCAGTCTGCAGCATGCCCACATTTCAAAGGTAATTCTGGAGTGCCCAGTCTGCAGCATGCCCACATTTCAAAGGTAATTCTGGAGTGCCCAGTCTGCAGCATGCCCACATTTCAAAGGTAATTCTGGAGTGCCCAGTCTGCAGCATGCCCACATTTCAAAGGTAATTCTGGAGTGCCCAGTCTGCAGCATGCCCACATTTCAAAGGTAATTCTGGAGTGCCCAGTCTGCAGCATGCCCACATTTCAAAGGTAATTCTGGAGTGCCCAGTCTGCAGCATGCCCACATTTCTAAGGTAATTCTGGAGTGCCCAGTCTGCAGCATGCCCACATTTCAAAGGTAATTCTGGAGTGCCCAGTCTGCAGCATGCCCACATTTCAAAGGTAATTCTGGAGTGCCCAGTCTGCAGCATGCCCACATTTCAAAGGTAATTCTGGAGTGCCCAGTCTGCAGCATGCCCACATTTCAAAGGTAATTCTGGAGTGCCCAGTCTGCAGCATGCCCACATTTCAAAGGCAATTCTGGAGTGCCCAGTCTGCAGCATGCCCACATTTCAAAGGCAATTCTGGAGTGCCCAGTCTGCAGCATGCCCACATTTCAAAGGCAATTCTGGAGTGCCCAGTCTGCAGCATGCCCACATTTCAAAGGCAATTCTGGAGTGCCCAGTCTGCAGCATGCCCACATTTCAAAGGCAATTCTGGAGTGCCCAGTCTGCAGCATGCCCACATTTCAAAGGCAATTCTGGAGTGCCCAGTCTGCAGCATCCCCACATTTCAAAGGCATTTCTGGAGTACCCAGGCTGCAATATCCCCACATTTCAAAGGCATTTCTGGAGTACCCAGGCTGCAGCATCCCCACATTTCAAAGGCATTTCTGGAGTACCCAGGCTGCAATATCCCCACATTTCAAAGGCATTTCTGGAGTACCCAGGCTGCAATATCCCCACATTTCAAAGGCATTTCTGGAGTACCCAGGCTGCAATATCCCCACATTTCAAAGGCATTTCTGGAGTACCCAGGCTGCAGCATCCCCACATTTCAAAGGCATTTCTGGAGTACCCAGGCTGCAGCATCCCCACATTTCAAAGGCATTTCTGGAGTACCCAGGCTGCAATATCCCCACATTTCAAGGGTAATCAAAGGCAAGATGTGTTTTGTTCCAATGGGTGAGGCTGCACTGCTGAAACAGTAGCAGCTTCACTGCATTTGTTTAGTTATTCAAAACTAGTAACTCCCCCACCAACCCCTCATCTGTCCCAAGGCTTCTGTTCAACAATAAGCATGATAGGACCAGCATGGACCAAGGGAACAGCTGAGTGATATTCCCTTCTCCAGGCACACAAGACTGGCTGACATCTCACTGCATGACCATGACCCACAGCTCACTAAACAGCCTTGGCAGAGCCGGCAGCATCTTACGAGGGAGAGCAAAAGCACTTAGCTCAGAAAATATGCCTGGACAAAACTTGTTGTTCTTCCTTCCCTGTGGTCCACAGATCAAGCACTGAAGCAACCTTCAGTGGAGAATCACAGAATGTGAGGGGCAGGAAGGGACCTTGAAACATCATCTAGTCCAACCCCCCTGCCAGAGCAGGATCACCTAGAGTAGATCACACAGAAACTCATCCAGGTGGGTTTTGAATACCTCCAGAGAAGGAGATGCCACAACCCCCCTGGGCAACCTGTTCCAGTGTTCCATCACCCTCACAGTGAAAAAATTTTTCCTCGTCTTTACATGGAACTTGAAAGGATCTTTTTAATATTTTCTTTTTTTTTTCTGTGTTTTTTTTTTAATAAAATTTACCCTTTTGAATTAAATTGCTTAGCTTTTTTACTTTAGGAATAAAAAATAACTCCTATGCAGTAAGGGCTTCAACTCCAGTTGCAGGAGAGCACAACCACTGGCAATCAGTGTCATGGGAAAATAGGTGTGATATCTGACAGTGTGATTCTCTTCTCCCTTTCTTCTGCTCTTTTTGGCTATTTATTATAGTTTCTTTCTCACTTGGGTTGTTTTGTGGTTCATTTTTTTCTTCTTTTGAAAGAGCTTATAAAGAAATGGACTCACAAAAAGCTAATGGGCTAATAACTGTCTAATGGATTTTTTTTTTTTTTTAATAATTGATTTATTTCTGTATGTTACAGGCAAGAATTTCAGAAACCTTTTAAGAGCCTGAATTTAGGAACTAATTCCCTTTGCATTAGTTTGGTTACATTGCAGTGTGTAAGTGGACTAACCAGTTCCACAGAACACTTCAGAGTTTAGTGCTTATGGGGTGGGTTCCATAACCTCACAGCACTATGGTTATCAAGTCCAGAAACAGGAAATCGAAGGAACTTGAGGATCCCTCAGTCATCATAACCAGATTTCACCATCATGAGCAACCAGGTCATCAGCCTCCACCCAGAAAGTCCTTTCATTCTTTTAAACAAGGCACAAGAATCAATTAATAAACTCTTTCTAAAGGGGATGTGAAGAGTTGGCTTTGAAAGCAGCACAATTAATTCCCCAAGGAGTGCCTCTATCTGTCTGCCAGCAGACAGCTGATTTTCTTCCCTGTTTTCTGTATTGATTCATAAGGGAGATCCCTTATCACTATATTGATTCTTGACCTTTCCAGAGGACAGGTATCTTCTGTGGAAACACCAGAGCATCAGACATAAGAAAGAGAGCAAGAGACCTGCAGTAGTAATGTCCCTGAGTGACCTAGCGAAAGAAATTATGCTCAGGAAGTTAAGAGCTGCTGCTGTGGCTGTCCAGAGAAGTCAAAAACTCCACCAGAAGGTGTTTTATATGCCAGTATGTCACTCCTCACCCTGGATGGACAACTCAAGGCACAAAGGGTGCTGGGGGGATGGGCAGAAGGTGGTCATTTTTCACTCCTATGCATTAAGAAACATTCAACTGTGTAAAGGTAGGCTTGCCACTAGCAATCACCCTGGAATCATAGAATGGTTTGGGTTGGAAGGGACAGCTAAATTAAAAAATTAAACTGAAAGGAAGATAAACTTCCAAGTCAGATGAGTTCACAAGATGTTGTTACAACCACTCAGGTTTTACTACAGGACCATAAAAAGAGCAGTTCATGAGCATCATGGTTGCGTGCATGGCTAGAGATGGCAGTACCTCTGTTTGCAGTTTGTATTTCTGTGCCTGCAGCTGGTAGAGGATGCTCTTGTATTCCTCCAGCTGGCTCTGCAGAACAGGGATCCTCCTCTCTGTGATCAGTTTTTCCTGGTTAGAAGAAAACAAAACAAAACAGGAAAGTACGTTTCACTCTCTTAAAAAAGCCAAAAGAAATTCCACTATAGGAAATACACTGCAGAGAGAAAATTACAAAAGACAAAGAAAGATGTGGGTTTTGAACCTCAAGTAAACCTCTGGAGCATGGCTTTAAGAATATAGTGTCAGATGGCAGGGCTGTGGAAGTACAGCTTATGCTCAAATTAGACCCTAGAGATAAAACTGTTTATATCTTCTGCCAGATAATAAAGGTTCTTGGCATTGCCAATCATTTTGATGGGAATCACCAAGTCCTCATCTAGGCTGTAGCAATATTACAAACATCCACCACACTTTGTCCCTTCAGAACAAGATTTCCTTTCTCTCCAATATTCCTATTTCCAGCCCCTCCTCAAAGAGGAAGCACAACTCCTTCTTTTGAACCAGCCACTTTGGGGCTAGCACCTGTGCTGAAGCACACCTAACACAATCTCTCTTCTCCTGATCAGTTTTCAGAGATTCATAGAATGATTTCAGTTGCAAGGAACCTTAAAGATCACCTGGTTTCAACTCCCTCATGGGCAGGGACTCCTTCCACTAGATCAGATTGCTCAAGACCTTATCCACCCTAGCCTGAACACTTCCAGAGTCCTTGGGCAGCCTGTTCCAGGGTCTCACCACCCTCACTGGAAAGAATTTCTGCCTAATATCCAGTCTAAATCTACCCTTTTCCAGCTTGAATCTATTCACTCTCATCCTATCACTACAAGCCTTTGAAAAAAGTCCATTCCCAGCTCTCTTGTAGCCCACTTCAGGTTCTGGAATGTCATTTAAGGTCTGCTCAGAGCTGTCTCTTCTCCAGGCTGAACAGCCCCAATTCTCTCACCCTGTCCCCACAGAGACAAAGCTCGCTCTACTTTTTTTCTCCTACATTCACTATTCAGTACTTAGAATCATAGAATGAGTCAGGGTTGGAAGCGAGCATAAGGATCACCTACCTCCAACCCCCCTGCCATGGGCAGGGACACCTCACACTAGGTCAGGCTGGCCAGAGCCTCATCCAGCCTGGCCTTAAACACCTCCAGGGATGGGGCTTCAATCACCTCCCTGAGCAACCCACTCCAGGCTCTCACCACTCTCCTGGTGAAGAACAACTTCTTCACATCCAGCCTGAATCTCCCCACTTCCAGCTTTGTTCCATTTCCCCCTAGTCCTGTCACTACCTGAGATCCTAAAAAGTCCCTCCCCAGCTCTCTTGTAGCCCTGTTAAGAAACTGTAAGGCCACAATAAAGCAACCTCAGAGCCTTCTCCTCTCCAGACTGAGCAGCCCCAACTCTCTCAGTCTCTTTTGCCTCACAGTTGTTGCTGTTTCCGTCTAACCTTGGAGTAGGAGCTAGAGAATGTGGAATCCTTTAGGAGTAAATATTCATAGATTCATAGAATACCAGGTTGGAAGAGACCCCAAGAATCATCTTGTCCAACCTTTCAGGGTAAGAATACAGTTTAAATGAGGTGTCCAGCACCCTGGCAAGCTGGGCCTTGAAACTGTCTAATGTAGGGGAATCCCCCACCTCCCTTGGGAATTTGTTCCAATGTCTAAATAGTTCAAATGGTGAAAAAATTTCTTCTGGCATCCAGTCTGAATCTCCTCAGTTGCAGCTTGTACCCATTGTGCCTTGCCTTTACCACGGGACTCATTGTGAGATGGGAGTCTCCCTCCTCATGATAGCCAGCCTTTAAGTACTGGCACGTGGTTATGAGGTCTCCCCTAAGCCTTCTCTTCTCAAAGCTGAACAAACCCAGTTCTCTCAGCCTTCCTTCATATGACAGTTTCTGCAGTGTCCATCTAACCTTGGAGTGGGAGAGTTTGAGAACATGGGGTGCTTTAGGAGTAAATATTTCTTACTTCAGAGCAGCCTGGATTTATCAACAGCAATGCTTACCTCACATATGCCAGTGGTTATCGGGGACACGCGGGGGGTTGTCTGGATGATCTGCTGCAGAACATTGACATAGGTCTGGATTTCCATAAGGTTCTGTGGTGAAATAAAAAAAAAAAAATATAAAAAACCCCACGTTTTTATCAGAAAATGCCATAGCAAGGTGCTCCCTTCAGTGTGCTCCACTTCTGGCACTTACTCCTAGATATTTACTTCTTTCAGCACATAAAATTCCAGCTCATGTTCAGACTTGGTTTTGGAATGTGGTTTTAAACCTGATTTTGAGTGAGTGTACAGATATTTGGCTAAGTAACAACATAGTTCATTATCTTACTTAAAGATTGCACAATTTCTGATTTCACAGGAGAGTCTCAAACTGCCTGTGCATGTGATTCCAAAAGGCAAGTCTCCTCTTTCAAAAGAAGCAAAGGAAGGACACTGGCCTGATCCCAAGTCTCATAGCTCTCCCAGGAAGGAGAAGGGGGCTGTGTGTGTGTTAAAGTTGGCTGCAGCCTAATCACAAGGGCACAGGCTTATGTCTGCTAATTAACCAGAATGCCCTGACCCTGAAAATCGAGTATGCCCCCAGATGTACTTAGCTTGAAGTACAAGAAAGCCTGACCAGCATATTGGGTTGAATCATGACAACAGGTCAACAAATTCAAGACATTGCTACAGCTATAGGCATGGGACCCTGAGGGAGTCAATTTGGATGTTTGCAGGCATCCAGCTGCTGTTGTGCTCAGTGAAGGTATACAGTGCTATATCTACCCACCAAAAAGCAAACAGGATTCACTGGAGTTTGCCACTGGGACAGATCATGGAGAATCATAGAATGATTTGGGTTGGAATGAACCTTAAAGATCATCTAGCTCCAACCCCTCTGCCACAGGCAGGGACACCTTCCACTAGACCAGGCTGCTCAAAGCCTCATCCAACCTGGCCTTGAACACCTCCAGGAAGGCAGCACACACCACATCCCTGGGCAACCTGTTCCAGTGTCTCACCACCCTCACTGGAAAGAATTTCTGCCTAATATCCAATCTAAATCTATCCTCCTCAAGCTTCAGTCCATTCCTTCTCATCCTGTCATTACAAGCTCTTGTAAAAAGTCCCTCCCCAGCTTTCCTGTAGGTCCCCTTCGGGTACTGTAAGGCTGCTATAAGACCTTTCCAGAGCTGTGTCTTCTCCAGGCTGAACAGCCCCAACTCTCTCATCCTGTCTCCATAAGGGAGGTGCTCCAGCCCTCTGATCATCTTCATGTCCTTCTCTAGACCTGCTCCAACAGTTCAATGTCCTTCTTGTGCTGGGGACACCAGAACTGAAGACAGTACTTCAGTACTCTGAGGGTAGAAAGGCAAGGCTTCACATGCCTCTAGAACGAAGAGCTGAAGAAGATGGCAAATTCAGCCACCTACCTTCTTGTATCTGTCCTTTGTGGCATTAATATCATCCTGCAGGAACTGGGACTCAATCTGGAGCTCGAGGTTGCACAGCAGTGCTTCATCAGCTTCCTACAACGCAGAGACATGTGGCATGTCAGTATTTACAGCTGGAGTGCCACAGCTACAGGGGCCACTTAGCCATCACCTGAGTTGTCATAGCATGGAGCAGCCTGCCTGGAGAGTTAAAGACTGCTGGCAGAAACAAAAGTTCTATGAAACCAATAACAGGCACCTTATTCATCACCTTGGACTGTGGTGGATGCTGCTTTTCTGCACAAATATGATTTGTGACATAGTTTGGCACTGGCACTGTCAAAATACTTTTACCATATGCTTTATGAATGCTGGGAGCCAAGAAAAAGAAATTAAAATAGATGCTATGAAGTGCCAGTCTTTGACCCTAAAAGCTTCAAGTGTTGCATAAATCTTAAACAGATGATAGCAACAGGCACTGATTTCTCTAGTGTTTATGACAGCACCTGAGGCATCCTGATGACTCTTTAATATCCTCAGTAATGAGTGATAGAATGGTCTGGGTTGGGAGGGACCTCCAAAGGTCATCTAGTCCAACCCCCTCTGCAGTCAGAAGGGGCATCCTCAACTAGATCAGCTTGTCCAGAGCCCTGTTGAGGCTCACCTTGAGTATCTCCATGGATGGGGCCTCAACATCCTCCCTGTGCAACCTGTTCCAGTGTTCCACTACCCTCATGGTAAAGAACTTGTTCCTAAAGAATACCTTTTGAAAACACCAGGATGGTCCAAAGATTTTTGTTGCTGCTTTTGATCTGTTCTCAAATATGACAAACAAATGCTTGTCAGTTTGGAGACATTTTTGGAAAGGAAAATGACAGAAGTCCAGGAGAGGGAAAAATTTAAAGAAATCAGCTTTCTGCAGAAGTTGCATTGGGATTTCTGAGAACAATGTTCAGATCAGTTCAGAGGATAAGGGGCATGATTAACAACCTTCATCTCAAGGTATACAGATATGAGTGGCACTGGTATTTAAATCCAGTGAAATCTCCATTTCTGTTCAAAGGTCTAATTTAAATATGGGTTTTTTCCCCTGTTATGTTAATTAATACCTTGAATACAGAATAACTTCCATGGAAGTTGGCAATGTATTCCAGAGATTGATAAGAGTGAAGGGAACAGCTTTGTTTACCTTCTTAAAGCCTAATGAAGAAGGCATGCATTAACTAATACTGTTAAATATCGCTGTTGAGAAAGTATTTTGAAAGTTGGCAGCTGAATCCTCCTTGCAACTCTACAAAGCTTGCCCTTACCTCCACCAGTGCGTAATTTGCCTCAAGAAAGTCTTGATTTCTGAACTGACTTTGAAGTGGAAATGAAATAACATAAACTAAAATTGACAAGGATGTAAAAGGCCATGAAGGTGTCCCTTCCCGTGCAGAGCACAGGTTGCAAATAAAGCACTGAAATCCACGGGTGCAGCATATGACTGGCAGAAGGGGAATTTGGCTTGCTGCATGTGCACAGCATGTGCTATTCAAAAAATGTGTAGATGTTAGCTGTCTCATTATGCTGCTGAGCCTCCCAGGCACAGACCTCTCCAGTGGTCCCTCTGCTTTGTGAGAATGTGGCTGATCAGACACATCCAGACCAGCACATTCGGAGCCAGTCATCAGGAATGCTCGCTGCTTTTCTGCACTCCTCTGCCTTCCTATTGAGAGGAAGATCAGCAGGACAATGGCCATGCTGGGAGTTTTGGGGAGGAGCCAAAAAAAGCAAAACTCATAAGCATATATTTCTGCATGTAGTAATCAAAAGCAGCTCAGCTTTCTAAATGCTCCTTCAAAGGGGAAAAATGCTCTTGCTTTTATCCCCTGCTCTCAGACAGACCAGCTACCTTGGTGGTGCTGTCTAACAGAACAGTGCACTGCCTCCACACTTTCTTCTGAACTTGGCAATATTTGTCTTTCACTCAATTTCTAAGAAATCATTCTCCTTTAGGTCCCGAGGCCAGAACATTGATGGGGCAGTTTCAGGCTGATGCCTAGGAAATTTTCCACAGATTGAGTAGAAAGTGGTAGAATGTAAATAAATTACTACTGAATGTAAAAGGGAAAAATAATGATAAGGTTTAAATAATCCCATTGGTCTGATAACTAACAAAGTTGGTTGTATAAACAAGCTCTTTCTCAGCTCTTCACTCTAGCAGACACTAGCTGGTTGCTTCTGCTGGCTTGTGACCTTGGCTGCATTTCTTTGTTGGGGCTAAGTACTAACAAGCTACTCTCTGCTCTTCTCTTTTCCTTGTCTTGGGGGATGGAGAGGGGGAAGCTGTTGGTAGCCCCCTGGTTTTGTGTTGTTTATAAATTGTAAATACATGTAAATATTGTATCTTTTGCATTCATTGCATTTCATATTTCTAGATTGCAGTTTTGCTTGTAAATACAGCTTCTTTTGCTTCCATCCCACTGAGCTAGTCTGGCAATTTTATTTTGAGGGTAATTTTCTCCAAATCAATTGAGGGGTAATTTCAACCCACCACAACTGATCCACATGGGATTAAGCAGCACTTCCATTCACCAAGGAAGAGAAATCTATTAGACCTCTCCAGAACTAGTGTTTGCTGATTTTCTATCTATCAGTAAAGGCATGAGTTTAGAGCTGCACATGAAGATTTCAGGCTACATCTTGGGCACTGCACAGAAGAATCACAGAATGGATCAAGTTGAATGGGACCCTCAAGGGTCATCTTGTCTAATCCCCCTGCAGTGAGCAGGGACACCTCCAACTAGATCAGGTGTCTCAGAGGCCCCTGAAGTCTGACCTTGAATGTCTCCAGGGATGGGGCCTCAACATCATCTCTGGGCAACCTGTTCTAGTATTTACCACTCTCTTCATAATGAACTTCCCTCCTGATGTCCAACCTAAATCCACCCTGCTCCAGTTTCAAACCATTGTCCCTCATCCTGATGCTACAGTCCCTCTCCAGCCTTCTTGCAGGTCCCCTTCAGACACTGAAATGCAATAATGTCTTCCCAGAACCTTCTCTTCTCCAAGCTGAACAGCCCCAGCTCTTTCAGCCCATAGTTGCAGGACAGGAGCTCTAGCCCTCTATCAGCTGTGTTCCCTCCAGCATTTGGTGCCCTAAGACAAGGAGCTGTGGCAACAAGGGCAGCCCAGACACAGCCTGGGATAAAAACACCTCCCACAGCTCAGGATCTTGTCAGCTGTTCCTAAGGTTATAAAATCACTTTTGTTTAGCCACAGATGGGCTGAGAGGAAGAATGAAGATGGACCCACCATGCTCAGCTACCCCTTACAAAGTATTCGCCTTTACAAATAATTTTTAGAAGCTTGCAGTGTCCAAGAGTCCTGCTGGCATGCTGCAAAATAGCACCGATGCAGGATATTTAGCATTCACTGGAAACAGAAATGCTAAAATGCACATTTTTGTGAAGTAAAACATACATATCATTGATATGATGGTGCTTGAGTAGAACAGCTCCTGGCATTTGTAGCAGGGAAAGAAAATCTCCACTTAATCCACCCAGAATTGTTTCCCAATGAGGAAGACAAAGGACAAACTGTGAAAAATAGGCCTGGTGAAAGACCTAACATGACTTTCTTCACACAGGTGAAAGCTAGCAGCAAGAGAGGCTTCTCAATTTCACAGACCTAGTTTGGAAACTTCCTAAACATGTTAGTAAATATTTAGATTTCCTCTGAGCCTTTTATTATTATGATGAGTTGTTTATTATTATTACTATTATTATTATTATTTCTCTTGCTGCTGTTATTATTACCATTCCCATTGTATTAATTCAAGGAAGTGCAGGTCAATATAAACATTTTGCATATTTCACTGTGAAAGAAACAAATCAGGGGGTTTGTGGCTTTTCAATTTTTTATGTGGAAACCTAATGAGAAGCTGAGGGTCTGTCCTGTGAAGGGCTGGCTATATCCTGAAAGTAACTGAGACCTGTCACCAGACTTCATGGCCTGGCTGCAGCCAGCATTTTTTCATGCCATGGTGTCACTACTAAATACATATCTAATACAACAGGTGTATCAGGGTGGGGGAAACTAAATATTCCAAATTGCAGAGAAGATGGGAAAAGATTTACAATGCTGTGACAAATTGCTGCTCAAATGGCTTTGAGCTGTCTTGCATATTGTAGAATTTCTTCCCAATCTAGTGTTCCATGGATTGTAGTTAGGACCAGGTTTTGGCACTCAGGATGCTACTAAAAGTAAAAGTGGTCCTTTGGACTGCCTTGCAAAATACAGGATGAGAAAGAAACCAGCTGTGGTTTATTTTGATTTGGATTAAGTTGTCAACCCCCTCAAGAAGACTAAGGACTAGAAGCTGGATGAAAACAAGTCAGAGAGATCACAGAACATCAAGTTGGAACCTCAAGGATCACCTGGTCCAATCTTTCCAGGTAATAGTAGAGTTGGAATGAGGTGGCCTAGCACCCTGTCAAGCTGAGTCTCAAAACCAACCAATGTAGGGGAATCCCAAAGGGGAGAGGAGAAGGTATTTAGCAATGAGCACATTTTGTCTGGTCATATTTTGGACTCTTAGATACATATATTGGCTGCACAACAGGATTAACAAATTGGCTTTTCCTACCTCTCTGTGTAGACTTTAACTCACGCAGAGAGGAATTGTCCTCCGAGTTAAAAAAGGGAGTTATAAGAGCCACAAAAAGTCACCTAAGACTTGCCAGCTCTTCAATAAGGGTAAATTTGCAAAGTACATGCTGGATGTGATTTATGCAGTCAGTACTATCAGCCTTTGGCTTTCCAGACAAACAGTGAAGTCCTGTGCCTGCTGAAGCTGTGGGCTGAGGATGCCATCTGCTCCATGACCCATGTCATCAGGACTGTGCAGAGCAGGGTTCTGCACAGGGTGTATGCACACACCAAGGCGCAGCCATTCGTACAAGGCTGATGGAGGAGACTAAGAATTTTTCATCAGTGCATAATGGCAGGAAATATCTGGCTTTGACGTTTCATCTTCTTCAAAGCAGCTGGCTATAGTAAATTAAAGTGAAGGGGTAAAAAAAAAAAAAAATACAAAAAACACCACAAAAACCCCAAAACCAGCCAATCACAAAAACCTTTCCTTTTCCATTTTTTCAGGCTTACCTTGTTAAGGCGTTCCAGGGTTTCTTTTAGCCTCTGCTGGTACTCACGTTCATTTCTATACCTGCAGCAAACAGAACAAAGGAGATGAAGGTCAGTGGTTCACCCTTCTGCAAACTTCACTCTCATCTGCACTGTCACAAGCAACGCATGCTCCACACTAAAGCAGAACAGCAGTCCTGAAAAGGTCCAAAATGTTTATTTAAGCATTCGCATTACTTTCTCTTTTTTGGTCCCAGACTCTGACTAATTCCAGAACTGATTAACTTCTTGTCCTCAGCTTCTGTGTCAGAACACAATGGAATGCTACACATTTGCTATCACTTTTTCATAGAATAGTAGATTTACAATAAAAGTCTATTCAACTGCTCTTGGACTACAGTGACAGCCATTCATCAGTTGTCACTAGGTGAAGTCTGGAGAAGAGAAGACTGCGAGAGGATTTAATAAATGTTTATAAATCTCTGAGGGCTGGGTGTCAAGAGGGAGGGGACAGGCTCTGCTCAGCTGCACCCTGTGACAGGACAAGGGGCAATGGATAGCAACTACAGCACAGGAGGTTCCACCTCAACATGAGGAAGAACTTCTTTACTGCAAGGGACAGAGCACTGGAAGAGGCTCCCCGGAGAGGTTGTGGAATCTCCTTCTCTGGAGACTTTCCAGACCCATCTGGATGCATCCTGTGTGACCTGTGCTAGATTCTAGGGTCCTGCTCTGGCAGGGAGGTTGGACTTGATCTGTGGAGTTCCCTTCTGACCTGTGATCCTGTGAATATTTGCTACACTGACACTAATTTAGCATTTAATTACACTGCAGCTCTTTTTCTCGTCTACTTGATATTGGTCAACAAGCATTTTCCTGACATGCATTAAACACAAAGGCTGCAATTTCACATACTGATTGTGTATCAGTAATGTTGTATGAGGATGCTTTCATGGATCAAGCTTTGTGCTCTCTTTAACAGCAACTCGTGTTTCAGTTAGGCCAAAATCACACATGACTATCAGTAAGGACTGCATTTAGCCAACTATTCTTCTGCATTTCTAAAATGCCCACAAGTGCAAAACATGGATATTCCTTTACTGAATAACAGGTGTTTATAGTGTTTATCTTCCATTTGAGGAAGCTGCACATATTCTCCATAAATTCAGGCTCTGTATTTGTATTTTAGAGGGAATTATCTTCCAGGAAATCCTTTTAGATGAAGAATACTAACTTCCTATCTGTTGATTCTTGTTGTCTATTCCCTTCCCTAAATAACATATATATATATATACACACACACATACACACACAATGTTTAATAGGGGATATGGTTTAATGAGACACTATCAAATAAACCAGAACTAGACAGAAGACTCTTATAGTACAAGGCAATGAGATTTTGCCATCAGGACCAACCAAGTGGCTCATCAAACTCCACCTACTGCCAGTGCCAAAGTACATAAACCCAGGTTATACTGTTTATCCCTTTGCTTTCCCTAAAATAACAGAGATACAGAAAGCTCTTCATTTTCTTAGTGTCTACAAGAAACCCTCATAGTTGATGACAAATCAGCTGTGGTGGTGAATGTCACAGAAACATTCAAGTTGGAAAAGACCCTCAGGATCACCAATTCTAACTGATAACCCTACTCTACAAGGTTCACACCTAAACCATATCCCCAAGCACTACATCCAAATGACCTTCAAAAAACACCCAGGGCTGGTGGCTCAGTCACCTCCCTGAGCAGCACATTCCAATGCCTGTGATTAAAAAAAAAAAAACCTGAACAAAAAACAAAATACTTTCCTAATCAAAATGTCTTTCACTTGCAGTACGAGCAATGGGCATCAGCAGGAATATGAACATGGCTGTCATTCAGAATTGAACATAAATCCTTGCCTGTATTCAGAAATCATTGATCCAACCCAGATATGCTTGGGACTTGCTCCAGTCAACAGGGAATTTGTCTGTTCCTGGACTGAACACATCAAGGATCAAGTCATAACAGCCATGTCTGTCCCAGGTTTTTTTTTTTTTTTGTTTCCTGAAGGATGGACAGCCAATGTTATTCTCTTCCCTTTCAACATATCTTGGAAAGGGGAAGAGATGGGCTCACCTGTGAACTGACCAGGAGCACAAAGGAAGAACTTGGCAGAACAAAGAAACAGACTCCACTTAGTGCTCTGGTTCCCCAACTTACCCTTATCTTGAAATCCCACAACATTAGGAGGGTTGGTCATTGGTCTGTGTTCAATTCTTACCACAAACAATAAAGAAACAAGTGGAAACGATGAGGCTTTATTTCATCATCACTCCTATAAATGTCTGGGCCTCCTCAGCTGAAGTGCTAGTTTCTGAAAAAAACAACCTAAAACAATTCCTTTTTGCCAATTCACAGTCACTCAAGGTCACTTCCAAGGATACAACTAAGAATATTCATCCTCAGAAGCAAGGCTGCCTCAGTCTCTGTTGTTTATTAAGTAGCTCACCCCCAAACGGTTTTTTATCTGTCTTTTGGAATGTTTGTGAAAACTTATCAATAAGCACTTCACTAACTTAGATACTTTCTGACAAATATACAGCTACAATGAAAGGTTGGCTTTACACTCTCAGCCCATCAAGGTAGAGTCTAAACCTCATGCTCTAATGTCATCCAGACTTGCTCAAACTACCAGAAATTCTTTCAATGACTGAAATATTTGAGAGTGAAGGAATATGTAGCCAAATAACTCAAATACCTGCTGTGTCACACAGCCATAAATCCATCTGGCAGCTTTGAGACAGTATTGTGTGATTATCCTTTGAAGGAGGATTGCTTCTAAGTGATGTTCAATCTACTCCAGGAGCTCAGTGCAAAAGGGTAAAGAGCTCTTAGAAGCACTTCAGAGATGCCGCTGTGCATGCTGAACTGTATGTGTGCTGGCAAATAAAGCTTTACAAACTTGAGTTCAACATTCAGGTAATTAGCTGGACATGTTGAAAAGAGGTCAAGCTTTTCTTAGGTGATTGCTGGTCAGCCTGTCCTGGACCTCTGGAGCCCTGAGGTGGTTCTGCTTTGAGGGCACTGCCAGGCTCACACAAAGCAGATCAGAGCTGTAAAGGTTCTGAGAGGAGCAGCTGTCTGTTTGGGCTCTAACAGATTTGCAGATGTTTGTTCAATCCCTTGGACACTGACCTGGTGAGAGCACTGGGCATGCAGGAGGGCAACCCACCCCTAGGCTTGTTTCTCCAACTGGAAAGTATGGCTCCAGCAATGATGTAAAGCTCTTTTCCTATCCCCAGCTGACAGACAGGCTTCTGATTGCTATGAAAAGACAGAGCCAGGACAAGGCCTTTTGTTTTCCAGCCCTGCCTCTGCTACAGTGCAAGGACTAGCTCCCCTCCAGAAATAAAACAGTCAGAATACATCCTCATGATGCTCAATAGCCAGACAGACAATTTGCTGTGCTCTAAACAGAAAATAAATGCTGCTTCTCTGTCGAACCTTTCTGAACTTGTCCAGCAAGATATGAAGCCTCTTGGTTTCTATTACTTTCCTTTCCTCCTTTTCAGTTTCCCTGAGGAAATTTGCTACCCTTTTCACCACAGAGAGACCAGTAATTTGGGTGCCAAAGAACATGAACTGCAAAATGCTGGTCCTGTAAGGATGATGGACAGACCAATAATGCCCATGGCTGATAACCCTGACTAGAATGAGCTCCACAAGAGGGTTGTGCCCTGCTGATTCATGAAGACATTGCTACCTGTATTATCAAGAAGCTGTTATCAAGTGGCTGAGAGCCACAGGGGAAGATTTTGGCTGTCTGAGGATGGGGTGGAGGGCAGGTAGGACCTCCTTATCTGCAGCAGAGTAAAGCTTTCCTTATCACTAGAGAAGCAGCAGCACAGAGACCACCTGTGCAGACAGGGCTTGAAGGTGGCTTTGTTGATGGAGTCCCTATTGCTCCCCAAATCACAGATACCATGTTCTCCTACTTGGTTTTTGTGTTCTCACAGGGGTTGGGTCTCCACCGTGTGCCCCCCAGGGTGCCAGGCTCATCAGAGCATAACCACACAATGCAGCTTGGAGAGAGCAGCGCCAAATCCTGTGTGCATCGACCTTCAGGGAAGCACACTGCACACAAATCCCACAAGATGGGCAGTGAAGGAATTTTAAATCAAACAACCAATTATCAAGACTTGTAATTTCAGAAGTTAATTAATCCTGTTCAGTCAAGGATGCTAAAATCTGGGTTTCAGCATCTTTCCTAATCTCATGGAGAGAGAAACACAGTCCTTTCCCACAGCCAGATGCAACATTGCTCAATAAGATTATCATAAATAGCCTTTAAGAAGATGCATCCAAACAATTCTTAGCCTTGCCTTTTTTTTCCCCCCCTGCAACTTTGAGAGAAAGATTTCTCCTCTCTACGGTCTGAATTATTCATGTAAATGTGGAAAAAAAAAAAAAAACAAATTATGAATGTGACTACCAAGGATTTAAAAATAAATTTTAACCCAAGACCTACTTTTCAATGATTCCTGCACATTTAATTGCACAGACTCAGTGCTCCCAGGCCCTGCTGTGTTTAAAAGTAGCTTTTAAAGGTCTGCTTATATAAAAGTATCTTTAAAAGGTTTGCTTATAGATATAAATCTATTTCCCAAATTATGAGTGCAACTAAAAGAATGGGTTGTAAGAGCTAAAATTCCTTGCATTAGTGAAAGACACAGACATTTGTCAATTAATTGGTACTCCACTCTAAGATTTTTGTTAACTTTAGTGTGCCAAAAGTAGATGATTTATGTTTCCAGCTGCAGAAAAAAAAACCATAATGTCAACTACTGAGTGCAGAGCCAGTTAGGAGAATAGGTCTTTAGCATGGGAGTGCATCTGGTTTCAGTGGTATAGCAAGGCCCTACCACAGCACAGCAGATTTTTCCACCCATGTTTTGTTTAGAGAGCTTTATATATAAGTTTAAGTAGCTGAAATCATAGCCATTGGGAAGGCTTTGGGCTAGAAATGGGGTGAGAAGACAGAGTACACAGTACCAGAGCACTGGCTTTGTTTTAAAGTCTGCAACTCAAAACTCAGATTTCTTTCAGACAATGAAGAAACTTCAGTGTCTGTCTTCAGGGCACATCCAGCAGCTCCCAAGAGAAAACAAAACAAAAACAAAGGCACAAAAAACAAAACAACCCCAACCAAACAGACAAAGGAAACAAACAAACTAACCCCAGAAAAACCCCAGCCAAAATTCACTTCTTAATGTAAACTGAAGACAATTTCATTACAAAGCAGCCAGTGCCCTTCCATTGTAATGGCCCTGTGTATCTTTAATTTTAAACTGCAGTGTTGTTGGCTTAGATATAGTAACAGGTCCTAAACCTCACTTTCCAAAAGCACAGCCTGTGGGTGTTCTTTTCCATTTATCCCTCTCCCCCTGCACACACACGGCCCCCCTCTCCCCCCTTCCCCAGGAATTTCAATGTCCTGTATTCTCTACCTCTTTACAGCTTGTGTAAAGCTACTCTAAGAAAAAAAGTAAGTTACCCTTATGTCAGATCCCTAGTCCTGCTGCTGCAGAACTATAAAGGAAGTTAATCCACAAACTGTCCAGGTTTACATAAGAATCCACTAAAAGGTGAGCAGGACAAATTAATTTTTTTCTGGCCAGTTTATCTTTTTTTTTTCTTGACTGTTTTTCACTGGAGCTGTTTGCTCCAGTGCAATGACTCTTTGCCTGCCTAAAATACTACAGACAGAGACACCACAAGCAGGGATAAAGATGTTTAACATAGATGATTCTCCCACTCAGCGCTGGACAGGCTGCACCTCGAGTACTGTGCAGTTTTTGTCCCTACGAGAAGGATGCTGGCAGGCTGGAAATGGTCCAGAGAAGGGCCACGAGAGCGATCAGAGGACTGGAAGCCCTGTCATATGAAGGAAGGCCAAGAGAACTACTCAGCTTTGTGAAGAGAAGGCTTAAGGGGAGACCTCATAACCATGTGCCAGGACATAAAGGCTGGCTACCAAGAGGGTGGAGATGCCATTTTCACAGACAATCCCATGGTAAAGGCAAAGCACAATAGATACAAATTGCTACTGAGGAGATTCAGACTGGATGCCAGAAGAAATTTTTTCACTATTTGAACTATTTAGACATTGGAATAAACTCCCAAGGGAAGTAGAGGATTCCCCTACATTAGGCAGTTTCAAGGCCCAGCTTGCCAGGGTGCTGGGCCACCTCATTTAAACTATATTCTTACCCTGAAAGGTCGGACTAAATGATCCTTGGGGTCCCTTCCAACCTGGTATTCTATGAAAACCACATATTTTGCCCATCTATACCACAGCACCGCATATTTCTATACACTTTGCACCTATTTTTCACTAATATCAGAGAGAATCTCAAAATGCCAAGTTGGAAGGGACCCCTGGGATCTTCTGGTCAAAGCTTTCTAGGTAATAATAGAGTTGAAATGAGCTGGCCCAGCACCCTGTCAAGCTGAGATGTAAAACTGTCCAATTAGGGTAATCCACTACTTCCCCTGGGAGATGATTCCAAGGTCCTAACAGTTCTCAGGGGAAAAATTTTCTTCTAGATCCAAACAGAATCTCCCCAGGAGTAACTTGTTTCCATTGCCCCTTGTCTTTTCCATGCGACTCCTTGTAAAAAGGGAATCTCCACCCTCCTGGTAGCCAGCCTTATGTACTTGTGCATGGGTTATGAGGTGTCCCCTAAGCCTTCCCTTCAAGGCTGAGCAGTTATCTCAGCCTTTCTTCATATGGCTCTGATCATTCTCATGACCCTTCTCTGAACACAACATGCAGCTAAGACATTTAAATACTGGCTTCAGACAAAAACTCACGGACACTATGTAATAAAAACATATGAACAAGGATCAGAGTCAACAGCTAAATGACAGCATTAGCTTGTAGCTGAATTTGCTGCCCTTAAATATTGGAATACAAAACTGCCTAATCAGGTGCTTATTAGTCACTGGCACTGAGTCAGGACATAATAGACATCAAACCATTTGCAGCATTAAGCCTCAGCCTGGCTGTGCTGTTCTCTGCTGCCAGATGAGAAAGAGAGATCAGGGTGTAGGCACATCTATAGTTGTGCCTGAAGCTCACAACCTCTGTGGACAGCCTCTTGAATTGGGTGGGAGATGTTACTTTTTCATTTGTTCGGGGTTTGTTTTTGTTTTCCAGACTGGATCATTTTCTCCATTCAGACCTGAGGGTGGACCCAGGAAGTGCTGTGTCAGTGCAGCAGATGAGGTGGTGTGCACTGAGCAGTGTGCAGGAGTGGGGAGGACAGGATGAGGGTGTGTTAGGACCGTGGGGCTGCTCATAGCCATGCAGAGACCATGGCCTAAAAACACAGACATCAATCAGCACACATACGTTTTCTGGCTCTTTCCAGTTGAAAAATGATCCAAGATAGAAAAGGGAAATACCAGTCTTGCACTTTCTAGTCCAGAGGAGGGGAAAATCAAAAGAGAATCAGACTGAAAAAATCTTGTGGTTTGGGCAAGGTAAGACAAAAATTGTGTGATGGAGACACGTGGGATGGAATCTTGAGGAACTTAAATTTCCGAAACATCAAGACAATGCTCCAAATGATTCACCTTCTGCCTTGTTAAAAATGTTTCTGGTGAGGGTGGTGAGCATTGCCCAGGAGCAGCTGTAGATCTACCAAGGTTGCATTTGCCCAAAAGATTTCATTTTTCCTCCTTCCCATCACTCTCAGTGAGAAGTGTTTCTAAGCTAAAGCATGTTATACAGAATTCACCTTTCACCTTTGGTGGGGAGCAGGAAAAGCTCCTCTTCAGCCTCCATGTGACTGCCAAATCTTCCTGTGTGAATTAGCCAGATAGAGGTTTATGGGGGAAAATCCACCTGACCTGTAGGAAACTGGAAGCCAAGACCCTCCTCTGCTGTAAACTGTCCTTTCATGAGCAACGCTCACCAAGTCTCATTGTGTAATTAAGCAACCTGGACAAAACTGCCCATTGGTGAAGGGAGGGAATTAGATGTGTCTGGTGGCACTTGCATACCTCAGACCCTAGGGGTCCTGCTCTCACATGAAATTAGGGGAAACCTGTTCTTACAGCTACTGCTTTAGCAGCATGAGATGGAAACAGCAGGATACACAAGGAAGAAGAGGAAGGTAATTAGGCAAACTTCATACACCAGGAAAATTGAAATTATTTACTTCTTTTCATCTCACATCTGTAGTGGCTGGCCCAGACACCTTCCAATACCTGTAAATAAGGATTTCTCAGAGAAGTCCCACACATCAGGAGATGTTTGGGACTCTGTGCTGCTCAGACACAACTGACTCCAAGCTGTTTGGTTTTTAATTGAGAACTTCCCTCTGTGCAGCTCAGAGCACAATCCTCCTAAAGCTTAATGAGCCACAGCAACTGATGTGTGCCACAGCGAGGACCTGCTGCCCTGGAACAGAGAGGGCTATTGCCCATCTAGTGTCAGTGAGGCCATAAAATGCAGAGCTGGAGCTTCCTAAGTCCTGGCACCTTGCTTTGCACCAGGGGCTTGCACACTATTCGTGCTACAAGACTAGTATCATAGAGAGGGGCATCACTGGGGACAACAACTCCATCCCTCCTACAAAGATTACCTCTGGGAGCAACACCAATCCCCTTCCTGTGCTTGTAAGCCTTACTTGTTGCGGTACTCATCGAGCATGCGCTGGGCATCCTTTTCCTCCCGCTCCAGCTTGGCCCTGTCGGACGCCAGCTCCCGCATCCGCTGGCGGTTGAACTCGATCTGCCCGGCAAAGGCTTCGTCCAAGCCCACCAGCTCGTCCATGCGCTGGAAGGTCTCCAGCTGCTTGCGCAGGATGGTGTTGCGCTGCTCCAGCACGCGCGCCCGGTTGATGTAGCTGGCGAAGCGCTCGTTGAGCTCCTGGAGGTTCTCCAGGCCCCGGGCTTGGGCCAAACTGTCGAACTCGGGGGAGCCTCGCAGCTCATCGTAGGCGTCCGACCTCTCGTACTTCTCCTTGCGCACCTCACGGAGGAAGCTGCTCCTGTACATGGCTTCGGGGGGACTGTGCGGTGCCGGCGTCCCCTCTTGCGTGCCTGCCTGTCTCTCCAGTTTGGATCTGAATTATGTCTGGGGGGCTTGGGGAGGAAGGGCTGAACATAATCACCCCCCCAGATGATTAGGACTTGTCTGCAGGGCGGTTTGTGGCACTAAAGGCATCATCTGCAGCAGTGAACTAAATAAATCCAAGTGGCCCCGCCTTGGGGCTGCTTGCCCAGGCGTCAGCAGTTCAGAGGAGCAGCAGCTTTGGCAGGGGTGAGGGGCTTTTATTTTTGAGTGTTGAAATTGTGTACAGCCAGGGGGAAAAAAAAAGAAAAGAAAAAAAAAAAAAAGAAAAAAAGAGAGCAACGTCCAGCTCTTGCTCAGCAGATTAAAGCATTATCCACGGACAACAAAACAAACACTTTGCAATTTCAGAGCCTGAGCTCAAAGCCTTTGGTGGCTGTGCTGGGGGGAGAGCTTTGTCCCATAGTGGTGTCCCCAGGGCAATGCACAGAGGCCTTCTGCTGAGCCAGGAGTTTGGTGCAAGCAAATGGCAGCGCTTGAGTTTTGTTGTCTGACAGTTTTGTGATCATTTAGGATGATGGGATGGTGATTGGCCCTTTAGTTCTCACTCTGTGCTTCTTCATATCAGCCTCTTCTGCAGCTGATTTCTACCTGGCATGAGAGGCATCAAGGCAGCAGCAGTACTAAAAGCACCATGCTTGGACAGGGCCCTGATGGGAGGCCACTTCCTTGGGAACAGTGGCACATCATCTTGTGACTTGGTGGACATATCGCACTATCCCATGGGAAGCCACCATCCTTCTTTCCTTTCTTTCACTCCCACCACAATGGAGTCATGTGTGTCTCAATCCCAAGAGGCTTTAATTCCTCTGGAAGTGAAGGATGTATTTCCTCTAGGATTTTTTTCCCAGTCTTTCTCTTTGCAAACTCCTGTTTCTTGGGCCTGTATTGCCAGAAGCATACCTATTCACCCAGCCAAAAAGCCCAACACCGTGACAGTCCAATATTGAGACCTCTCTCACTAATTCATTTATGCAAAACCCTTTCATTATTTAATGGGTGTATATTATATGAATATTTAAATTGCAGGTATTGGAACCTTAACAGAGAGTGGCCCCACTGGAAGCGAGTGCAGAGGCAAAGAAAGAGGCTGGGTGCTCAAGAGACTCTTGAAGTTTGAATTCTGTGTTATTGAATCTGAGTCAAAAGTGGGGGATAGGGAAGTTCTAAAGAAGTTTTCTGCATCTTTCTTACTCTGCTTCAGATTGTTTGGATGTGCAATGGGAAAAGATCAAATGAAAATGTTCAGAAAAATCAAGGTAGGCTTTGCACACGCATTGTGAAGCTATTCCTGCAGCCTCTGAACTACATAAATAGGAAAGGAGGAGTAGATTTGGTAGAAACATGTGGGATCTTTATATAGCAGTGGACATAAAAACACTGCTTTCCTTGCTGCATAAACATGTTGGCATTTGCAACTCTCTGGCTGCACAAGCTTGCCCAGCTGAACAATGCAGCTGAGCTTTTCACAAAGTTAGTCTTCCAGAAAAGATCAGAAAGTAGATTCTGCTGGATTGCAGGTGGTGTATTTCCATGGCAAGAGTTTTTTAGGCTTTCAGTACAATAATCACCCATGTGAATACTAGCCCATCCCTCTCTTTGGGGCTGGAAGCAGCCCTGACTCCATGCTGACCATACAACTCCTTAGATGATGAAAATTTCAGCATGGGTCCTCACCATGCTCCTAACCAGAGTGGTCTATCTGGAGGGAAACACTTGCAGAGTCAGTTTTTGTTATTAAAATGTACCTCACACACCGAGTCAAAAAAAAAAAAAAACAACCCAACAAAAAAAACACTACACAGAAACATTCAGGTTGGAAAAGACCTTGGAGATCACCAAGTCCAAATGATTACCCTGCTCTATGAGGTTCACCCTATCTATGGTTTCTGGCTTTGCTCTAGCATGTATTTCTGAGTGTTATGGAATGTTTTGCCCTAACATGCATTCCTCTTAGATCTTATCTTGTGCTGTTTTCCCTGCTGACTTGATACAGACACTTTCACTGAGGCCAAAGCAAGTTTACACAACTCAGGCTCTGTGTTAGTGACATTTTGTGATGGAGGCTCTGACTTTTACTTAGGTGACTTAAGGAGATATCCTGGCACCCAGACAGCTCACATAATGGTAGAGGTTGGAAAGCATGTCTGGAGATCACCCAGCCCAATCACCACAACAAAGGAGAATCACCTAGGGCAGACCACAGAGGGACACATCTAGATGGGTCTTCAAAGTCACCAGTGAAGGAGATGCCACAACTTCTCTGGGCAGCCTGTTCCAGTGCTCCAGCACCCTCACAGAAAAGGAGTTTTTCCTCATGCTGAGGTGAAACTTCCTGTGCTCCAGTTTTATCCACTGTCCCTTGTCCTATCACAGGACACCACTGAAAAGAGACTGGCACCACCTTCTTGACACCTACCCTTCAGACATTTATAATCATTAATAAGATCTCCTCTCAGTCTTCTCTTTTCCAGACTCAACAGCCCCAGGTCTCTCAGCCTTTCCTCACCAGCCAGATGTTCCAGTCCCTCAATCACCCTCGTATCCCTCCACTGAATACTCTCCAGTATTTCCCTGTCCCTCTTGAACCGGGGAGCCCAGAACTGGACACAACACTCCAGATGTGGTCCCACCAGGACATGAACACTCCAATGCAACAAACCAGAATGAGACAGTCTGAAAGGAAAGCCAGTTTGGCCTAGGCAATAGTTATCCTTTTCAATCAGAGAACATCAAAACCCCACAGAGAAACCAGTTGGGTCCTGTTATGCACTGAATCATTTGGCTTGCTTAATAAACCACCAAGGTGAATTTCTCACAGAGGGATCCTGCACATTGTTTGCTATTTAGACATGGCTCAAAGACTGAAAGGTTATCTATACACCTACCAATGAAGTGTCTGACACACTGTTTGGAAGCTTTTGAAATATAAATCAGTTAGTGCAAATACAAGAACACTTCTATACAAAACATGCAATCTTTTTAACCTAAGGCCTGCAGTAGAAATGGGAAGGAACATCAAGAAACCATTTACATCATTCTCTCTGTGT
Source organism: Indicator indicator (assembly GCF_027791375.1). NCBI lineage: Eukaryota > Metazoa > Chordata > Aves > Piciformes > Indicatoridae > Indicator > Indicator indicator. The sequence continues at coordinate 4,227,010 of NC_072018.1, read as the reverse complement.
GACTGGTTCTGCTGACAACAAAATCCAAAGGCTGGCTCTTTGCAGTTGCACTGGGCTATGTGGTACATCACCAGCACCCCAGACCAGGTGTTTACCTACTGCTGCATGCCTCAGTAAATCCCTGCTGCAAAAGAGATGCATTTCTTCTTTAATTACTTATATTGCTATAAACTTCTTCACAAAACATGCCCAGGCCTAGCCATGGTCTTTCCAGGCTGGCAGCTGAGCTTGTGCTGGCCATGGCTGTGGGACAGCCCTGGGACTTCTATATCCTCCCTACCCAAGGAACTTCCAGCTCTGTTCCTTTCTTCATGGTGGAAAACCATCTTACATTGGTGGGTCAAGGCAGGGTAAGAGTTGAAACAGATCCTCACAGGCAGCATGCTCAGGGTTTTCAAATTAATCCTCCAAGCTCAGTATTTACTCAGAAATAATATGACAGCTTGTTGGCCTGCCTATTCAGCTGCTATAAAATGGTCACAAACAACTGTGGGGCTCTACCAGTTCAGTCCAGCTGAGGCACTCAGTTCACTACTGCTGTCTTTTCAAGTTATTTTGCCTTATTCAGAGCCTGATGCTCTGTTGCCCGAGAGTTTCCTGCTCCTATAGTCCAGAACAAAACTTCAAAGCAGGGCATGAGCATTTCATGTCAAGGTCTCATGAGATGGAAATTGAGACTATTCTTCATTTCAGGAACTGACACTTAAAAGCCATTCAAGTACATCATGTGACATGAAGGTAAAGAGCTGCTGTGAAGGTGTTGAAAGCTCAGTTTCTCTGTGAATATGACTGGTGAGGAAGATTAAATGAATTTGTGCTGAATAGCTTTAAGGAAAACTCAGAGGGACATATATGCAAATAAGAAAGTCCAGCACACTTTAAAAAAAAGGTTTGTTTGTTTTGGGGTTGGTTGGTTGGTTGGGGTTTGTATTTTGTTTGTTGGGGGGGTTTTTTGTTGGTTGGATTGTTTTGTGGGGTTTTTTTGGTGGGGGGGGTGTTTGGTTTTGGGGTTTCTTTGCTAATTTTTGGGTTGAGTGTGTGTGGTTTGGTCTCTGTCTTTTTTTCCTTCTCTTTTCCATGACCGTGGTGAATAGGACACGAAGTAATGACTTTGAACTGTGCAAGACATGAGTGAGTTATAAGGAAAGCAGCCTAACTGTTTCTCTAATGAAGCACATCAAATAGAAGAGTGCTCAGTCTCAGGCACTGAAGCAGTTGTGAGATAAGGCTAGGCAAACATTACCCAGCACTGCAAGATTTTTTTTTTCATCCAACCTTAGGAAGGACAAGAGTTTACTGATGACTAACAGGACAGTAAATGATGGTCCTCACTGGCCTCTTAGTGCCTCAGGGCCCTGGCAATGATTTCTGAGGTCTCTCCCAATTCTGTGAGCTCAAAACCTTCGTACCTCTTATGCACTCTTGCATGCAGTCTTTATATTTGGCTTTAGAAATCAGTCTGGTGGGTGACTTCCACGCAGTGCATCATAGCTGAATACTGACTTGCACCCATGCTTTCCTTCCCCTAGAAATATTCCTACCCTTCCAGGCAAAACCATAAAGGTCAGGGCCGAAAGCTGAGCTGGTGATGTCACGCAGCTTTTCAGGAGCTATGTGTTTGAGGACCACCAGAGGGCTGTACTCCTACAGCAGCAGTGGGCTGCAGGTTAGGGATTCAGTCTGATAAGAACCAACTGAAGCAACACCAGTGATTCCCACAGAGAATTCACTCTACAGTATGATAGAGCCTGGGGTTTGGTCCTCAATGGGATAGCAGATGTGCTGCAGCAAGCCATTACTCCTGCTCAAATAGACCAAACTCTAAGGAAACTTAGCCACACACAACGCCAGACTTGCCAGTACAAAGCAAACTCAGAGGGGATGATATTTGTATTGTTTGTTATTGCTACAGGAAATTAATGATGTAGTTTTCCTTTTATTCAATTCCTCATATCATGCCTAGCTCTCTAAAGGGCACAGCTGATCTTCTGCTGACCTGAGTTCACAGTGGGAACTTAGCAAAGAGTCTGTCTCAGACCTGCTGTTACTTTGGGGCATTTAATAGAGCTGGTTTCAGGGTGTGTGTGTGCCCAGAACAGCAGTTAACATACCTTTACAGCTGCACATTCACCACCATCACAGGGACTAATCCTGACCCTAGAATCACAGAATTATTTGTTTGGAAAAGACCTCTAAGATCATCAAGTCCAACTGTCAGCGTAAGACCACTACGGCCATTAAACCATGTCCTGAAGTGCCATGTCCACAAGTTTCTCAACGCTTCCAGGGATGGTGACTCCACCACTTCCCTGGGTAGTCTGCTCCAATGCCTGATCACTCTTTTCAGTACATTTTTTTTTCCTAATATCCAACCTAAACCTCCCCTGGCAGAGTTTCAGGCCATTTCCTCTTTTTCTATCACCAGATACCAGTCAGAAGAGACCAAACCCCACCTCACAACCTCCTTTCAAGTAGTTGTAGAGAGCAATGAGGTCTCTCCCCTCAGCCTCCTCTTCTCCAGACTAAACAACCCCAGTTCCCTCAGCCACTCCTCATCAGACCTGCTCTCTAGACCCTTCAACAGCTTTGTTGCACTTCTCCAGACCCACTCCAGGAACTCAATGTTCTTGTAGTGAGGAGCCCCAAACCGAACACAGTATTTGAGGTGCAGCCTCACCAGTGCTGAGCACTGGAGCACAACTACTTGCTTACTCCTGCTGGCCAGGATGCTGTTGACTTTCTTGACCACCTGGGCACACTGCTGACTCATATTCAGTTGACTGTCAACCAATACCCTCAAGATCCCTCCCTGAGTCACAGCTTTCCAACCACACATCCCCAAGTCTGTATCTGCAACATTACACACAACACAGAAAAATGTGAATTTTGAACACATAACATTGATTTTCTTTACCCTCTCTTGAGTATTTAGCAGAGAATTGCCTTAAACTAGTAGAAGTTAATAAAAGTAGATAAGATGCTTGAATTTCCTCTGGCAGCAAATCTATAATGAAAGGTACAGAGCAGGGCTCATTCCTACTAGATCAGACCTTCAGTGCAGCATCACAAGGATGAAGCAGACAGCTTCCAATTCAAAAAGCAGTGTTTAAAACCAGCACTGTCTTTCTGAACAATCAGTCAGCCTCTCAGAGCTGTAAAAGGCAGCAACAGATTTAAGACATGGAGAAGTAAACAAACCTGAGGTTTATGTTTTGGGGACAGGAGACTGAGAATTCACCAAATGCAAGTAAACTGATCAAACTGAGAAAAGTTTAATAAAACCACCACAGTAGGCCACACAGGTAGTGTCTTCTGCTGCTCTCTCCTTATATTCTTTTCATCAGGTGTTTAAGGCCAGGCTGGATGAAGCTCTAGACAGCCTGATCTAGTTAGTGTGAGGTGTCCCTGCCCAGGGTAGGGGGTTTGGAACTAGCTGATCCTTATGATCCCTTCCAACTCTGACTGATTCTGTGATTCTATGATCAAAAATTAAAGGTGAAATGTTATAACATGCAAGGCACGTAGAAGGAAAGATTAAGGACCGAGTAAATGAGAGCTTAAAACAACGTTATCTCCTTTTCTGATTGAGTTGCTTTTAACACTTACTGGTCTTGAATCCTATTAAGCAGAAAGCATTATCATGGAATCACAGAATTGTTCTGTTGCAAAAGACCTCTACAATCATCAAGTCCAGCCATCAACCTAAGACCACCATTGCCATTAGACCATGTCCCAAAGCGCCATATCCATGTTTCTTGAACACCTCCAGGGATGGTGACTCCACCACCTCCCTGGGATGCCTGTTCCAAGGCCTGACCACTGCTACAGTAAAGAAATTTGTCTTACTATCCAATCTAAACTTCACCTGGCACAATTTCAGGCAAGCAGAGCAGGAAGCCTCCCATAATACAATCTAAGCTTCAAGCCCCATTATATTTTGCTTCAGCCAGCATTTTCATTTTGAAGGTGCCATGACATGAGCATGGTACTGAATACACATCAGCAGATTTAAATCAACCCATGACAATCACCTATCACCACAAACCCAAGTGTTTTCCATGTTATGAATCCATTTACAAAGTCTCTTTGATTGCTTACATTAGGGAGAAGTTGGACATGGGTGCAGCATTAATCACTTGCATCCATGGTTACTTCAGTAAGAATGAGAGCCTAGTTTACTCCCAGCCTCTTTCAGACTGGTTCTTGCTGAGAGCAGCTTGCCATGAAATGCATACATGGTTGTTTTAGATTCTGGGGGAATGACATTTCTTGTTTGATTGCTTTCTGGGTATTTGAAGAGTGAGCTCCTGGAGAGAGTCACCAGGTCTTTCTTAGGTTCTCCAGCCTCTCCTTCCTCCCAGTAAGTTATAGGGTCTTTCTGGCAGTTGAATCACAGAATCATAGAATTGTTTTGGTAGGAAAAGACCTCTAAGATCATTGAGTTCAACCATCAACCTAATACCACCATGGTCATTAAACCACATCCCAAATTCCACTGGGCTATAGCTTCTTAGGAACCCCCACGCAAGCACACAGATATATGAAAAGAAAAAGACCACCACTGGTCCTTACAAAGTCTGCACAGCACAAGCAGATGTGAATGTGAGATTTCACTTCTCTAATCTCACATCCTCAGCTGCTCTGTGCTGCTCTGCTAAGCTGTCATCGTTCTTCTGCAGTGCTAATCAGGGGTCACTCCATGAACTGTCCTTGCTTCTGAGCTGTGCAGGTATTCAGAGGCAGGATGGGAAAGAGCCAACCTGGCCAGAAGGTACTTCATTACTCTGGTGATTGCTGCCTGCTAGTCTCACAAATAAATGGCCACTTGGATTTTGTTTGGCCTTTGCTTTTTTTCGGTCTTAGCACAGCCAATTATGAGTCATCTATTTGAAAGTCTCCCTGTCTCTCTTACTAAGATGCACTTTAAAGCCCCTGTACTTTGAAAATGAAGTGCGTGTTGGAAACCTTAGGAGCAGCACTTGTAATGTGAAGTGCATACCTTTATCTGTCTCTAGCTTCAGAACAATGCTGGAAAATGCCTGCTCGAGGGCATGGTCCTAATTAGCCTTTTAAGTGATCTGCTGCTTTTCATCGATTCTGTCTTATGCTGAACCATCAGAGATTTCCTTGTTGGTACCTTCGGCCATCATCAAACCTCCAATCTTAACTGCATCTAAATGTCACCAGTAATAATCAGGGCAACAGTCTGAGGCGACTGTCAGTTGGATCAGGCAAATGAAATTAATTGTCAGAATAAGGAAAGAAATCCTCTCAGCAGTGAGAAACACTGCAGCTTGCTTTCTTTTTTGATATTCTCCAGACAGGTGAAAAGAAAAAGACTATTTCTGTAAGAAAATCATTTTTGAAAAACAAGCAGCCTTCCCTACAAGATCAGAGATGTCAACAACTGCAGACCATTAGAACACAATCGTGTCTCTAATTTGGCCTCTCACCTTGGGAAAACACTCAAACCACACTTCCATTGCTGAGAACAGTAATTACTTCTTTTCCCAATTAGATTGCTCTCTGAATATCTCTTAATCATAAGTCTTCCAGAACTGAAAAATGCCCAGAAACTACTTGTGGCATAACAAACCATCCAGCTGAGGGCTACAAGCGCAGAGCATCATCTGCTGTGTGTCAATATAAGGTTCCTAAAGGTACACAGAAAGGCTCACACGGACCATTATCACCCAAAAAGGCTGCTTCCAGCTCTTCAGCACAAAATGGATGAAACCATTAGGCAAATAACCCCTAGAGCCAATTTATGGCTGCTTGCAGCTAGTGAGAGACCAGTTGCCTCTTAAACTAATGCAAGAGGCATTGGCATGGATTTGGAGCAAGACTGTCCAGTGACAGAACAAGAGGTAACAGGCACAAATAGGAAGTTCCACCTAAATAGGAGGAGGAACTTCTTCACTTTGACAGTGGTGGAGGACTGGAATGGGCTAGCCCAGAGCGGTACTGGAATCCTCATCTCAGAAGATACTCAAAACTCAGAATTCACTCTGCAGTATGATACAAGCTGGGGTTTGGTCCTCAATGGGATAGCAGATGTGCTGCAGCAAGCCATTACTCCTGCCCAAATGGACCAAACTCTAAGGAAACTTAGCCACACACAACGCCAGACTTGCCAGGAGAAAGCAAACTCAAAGGGGATGATATTTGTATTCTGTTTGTTATTGCTACAGGAAATTAATGATGTAGTTTTTCTTCTATTCAATTCCTCACATCATGCCTAGCTCTCTAAAGGGCACACAGCCTAGCACCAGCTGATCTTCTGCTGACCTGATTTCACAGCAGGAACTTAGCAAATCTGTCTCAGGACTGCTGTTACTTTGGGGCATTTAATAGAGCTGGTTTCAGGGGGTGTGTGTGCCCAGAACAGCAGTTAAATACACACCTTTACAGTTAGGCCTGGGATGGGCTGCCCAGAGAGCTAGTGGAATCTCCATCTCAGGAGATGCTCAAAACCTGCCTGGACGCTGTCTGGTGCAACCTGCTCTAGGGAATCTGTGCTGGCAGGGGGGTTGGACTAGATGATCTCCAGAGATCCCTTCCAACCCCTGACATTCTATGATCTGTGACTGTGGTCCTCAGTTCTCTGGAGTGTCAGTGAAGAAAGCCAAAACGTCAGGATCCTGCAGACTAAATACATAGTACAGACTGTAATGGAGGAAGAGGAAAAGCAGGGCCAAGATTTCAGGCACAGGACAGCCCTTTTATGGCAGAGCTATAGTGTTCTATCTGCCCTCACTGCTAGTGACCTTTGAAACAAAGTACAAGCTGCACTTCAAGGTGCCATCACATGAAGTAATGCTCCTAATGCCATGGCCTTTATTCTCCAAAGGATGAAAAATGGCATTCAGTGCTCTCTGCAGGATTACTCAGTAGCCTTCTGTAGTGACTCTGCCAGAACACCAAGTATTTTTCATGGAGCAAAGTTTTAGTCTCAAGTTAGTGCTTTGAACTGTCTGACTTCTTGAACCACATGAAATAATTGTATCCTGGACCATGCCAGAATTGATCAGAGTCTGGTACCTGACTCCAGGAAACCAATTCTAATTTATTATGAAGTAACAGTGACAGCATTCAGAGAAGATTTCCTAGAGAGATTTCCAAGAGAGATTCTCCAACTCTGGTCACGCAGAACTACGGTGGGGTCACTGCCAGACCTCCCAAACAGGATAGGTAAGCATGTAATCATCTGTGTGATTTAAAGGAGGTGTTTCAGGGGCAGGGAGCTGTCTGGGGGAAAGGACACCAAGTGCCCCATGATGAGAAGCATTTCCAGATTAATTCCTATTTCCAAAGAATGGTTTGGGTTAGAAGGGACCTCATCTAATTCCAATCACCCTGCATGCATACCTCTTACCAGGCCAGGTTACTCAAGACCCTATCCAGCCTGGCTTTGAACACTTCTATAATTGGAGCCACAACTTCCCTGAGCAACCTGTTCCAGTGCCTCACCATCTTCATGGTAAGGAATTTCTTCCTAATGTCTTATCTAAAATCGAGGTTCTTCCAGTTTGAAGCCTTAACTCTTCATCCTGGCACTACACGCCTTTGTAAAAAGTCCCTCTCCAGCTCTCCTAGAGGCCCCTTCAAATTCTAGAAGGCTGCTAAAAGGTCTCCTTGGAGCTCTCTCATCTCCAGGATAAACTACCCCAACTCTCAGCCTGTCTTCACAAGAGAGGTGCTCCAGCCCTCTGTCATCTTTATGGCCCTTCTCTAGACCCTTTCTAACAGTTGTGTGTCCTCCTCGTGCTGGGGACTCCAGAGCTGTACACCAAGCTCCAGGTGAGGTCTCACAAGTGCAGAGCAGAGGAGCAGCATCACCTCCTCCAGCCTGCTAGCCACACACCTTTTGATGCAGCCCAGGACATGACTGGTTTTCTGGCCTGCAAGTGCACATCGTCAGATCACATCAGCAGCAACCCCCGAGTCCTCCTCCTCAGTACTGCTCTCTATCCATTATTCATCCAGTCTGTATTTGTGCTTGGGATTGCCCCAACCCAGCTGCAGGACTTGGAACCTGGCTTTGCTGAACTTTATATTGCTGTGGAGGGAAAACGGAGTTGAGGGAGATAATAGTGAAAAGTAGTTTTTCAGTATTATGGTGGCTCTCTGGCATATGGCTCTTCCCCTACCAGATTCCTCATCTGTGGTCACCACTGGTTACAGCCCTGTGGGGAAGGATCTGGCCCAGCAGCACCAGCATTTACAGATGTCTGAGTTGCTCCTCTCACTGACTCCTGGTCCCAGCTGTCACTGTTGCATCCTTTGTCCTTGGGAGCAGGGGAGGGAAAAGCTTCATGTCACTTGTTATCTGCATTTCCCTTATCTTCTAGCTCTGACTTCACATCTGAACAGACTGTGCTCAAGCTACAAGTTCTCTGTTGTCTTGAGGTGTCTGGACCAATTTATCCTTTTGCCATCACTTATTTTTAGCATATTCTTTCCACCTCAACCATGTGCTCTTTGCTCTGAGACCCCATAATTTCTGGTTTGACTCAATCTTTTGCTCCTTCTAGCTCCTGGCTGGACTTGCTGGTTTGGTTTGCAACTGCCTACGTGTATTTTTGTTTCAGCTTCTTCAGCTTTGCTTGCTATTGCCACATCCTCTGCCAATGCTGTAACTCTTCACAACTTGCCCAGCCTGACCAAGAAACGATAATCTCATTTTCTGAATTCTGATCCTTTTTTTACTCTTGGTACTAAATTGGTTTCACATGTAGAAGCCATTTAAAGTAAAAAAATTCAGATATAAATTACATTACAGCATAAGCATGGCTATCATCTTCAGAAAGGACAAAATTTATTGGCATTGGTAGTGTTTCACTCTAAACCTCACAAATCGTTATGAATCAAGAGCTGATGTGCAATTTTTCTTCTACTGCCATCTAATTTACTTAATGACCAGATTGAACTGAGGTGCTCTGTTCCATGATCTTGTCCTTTCCATCACTGCAAAGCTTTCTACCCCTTGACTATCTGGAAACTAGAAGAACGTGAAAACTTAAGACCAGTTTTCCTTAAGGTGCATTTAAAAAAAAGAAAACCAAAACAAAACAAAAAAAAAAAATCACAGAACAGATATGAGTGGGAGTTCCATTGGTGTTTTCTGTGACCCCTCTCCCATATTCCTGGCCATTTTAAGAGGTTCTGCAAAATGAAAAAGCTGGAATAAATATTTTCCCTTAGCTTTGTATCTAGATGAACTTGTATCACTGATTAAAGATTAGTGGGTGAAATGTTCTTCCATATTTCATTTATGTAAAAGTCCTGCAGTTTCAAGAGTGAACTTCAGATTTCCAGGTGATAAAATAGAGGACCAGACCAAAGCCTACAAGAAAACAAGGTCCCATTCTATACCATTACTTCCTCAAAGGACACTGTTTTTCAGTATAGTGTATTTGTTCAGAAAAAAACAGCAAATGTGCCCATAACCTACCTCAGAGACCATTTCTTCCCAAATCACTTCCTGATTCTGAAATCACAGGATGTCAGGGGTTGGAAGGGACCTCCAGAGATCATTGAGTCCAACCCCCCTGCCAGAGCAGGGCCATAGAATCCAGCACAGGTCACACAGGAACACATCCAGATGGGTCTGGAAAGCCTCCAGAGGAAGAAACTCCACAACCTCTCTGGGCAGCCTGTTCCAGTGCTCTGTGACCCTCAGAGTGAAGAAGTTCCTCCTCATGTTGAGGTGGAACCTCCTGTGCTGTAGTTTATATCCACTGCCCCTTGTCCTATCACAGGGTGCAAGTGAGCAGAGCCTGTCCCCTCCTTCTTGACACCCAGCCCTCAGATATTTATAAATATTAAATCCCCTCTCAGTCTCCCTCCCTGTCCCTCTTGAACTGGGGAGCCCAAAACTGGATGCCTTATTCCAGGTGTGGTCTCACCAGGGCAGAGTAAAGGGGGAGGAGAACCTCCCTCGCTCTGCTGGACACACTCCTCAATGCACCCCAGGATACCATTAACCCTCCTCGCCACAAGGGCACATTGCTGTCCCATGGAGACCTTGTTACCCACCAGCACTCCCAGGTCCTTCTCCACAGGGCTGCTCTCTAGCAGATTGCCTCCTAACCTGTACTGGTGCAGTTTATTATTCCCTCCCAGATGCAGGACTCTGCACTTATCCTTGTTGAACCTCATTAGTTTCCTCTCTGCCCAGCTCTCACAGTCTGTCCAAGTCTCACTGAAATGTCCCCTACAGTATCACAGCATTGAGTTCAGTAATGAACTCTGATTTCCACATAGAATTGATAGTTCATAGTGTTCCCACCCCTGCCCCTTAAATAGAATCATAGAATGGTCTGGGTTGGAAGGGACCTCCAAAGGTCTTCCAGTCCAACCCCCCTGCAGTCAGCAGGGACATCCTCAACTAGATCAGGTTGCCCAGAGTCCTGTTGAGCCTCACCTTGAATATCTCCCAGGGAAAGATAACCCAGGGATCTAACTTATCTTTAGTTCACTACCCAGCACCCCAAACAGAATCATGCTAGAGTGGAGGCTCCATGTTCACCAAAAGGAGTGAATTTTGAAATATGTGATTTTTATGTCGCTTCCTGCAGTCATTTAATGTTGGTCTTTGCTGTGGACGCTTCCTGTTTTAATAAAAGTGTTATTTTTCTCCTCACTGCAAAAGGTTTGTGCAGGGCTGGAGCATCACAATTATTCTAAATGGCATCTCAAGGCATGTTTACAACAAATTCCCCTCTATGTGGTGTCTCTCCATTTTAAATGGCTTGCAAACATTAAAAACCTGACGCAACAAAATAGCAAAAGAAATTACTCTACCTTATTACTGCAATTGTGCATAAAAAGCTGGTTGCCCACAGCTGTGCTTCTCTCTCCAGTTTTCTGCAGCTTGCTGCAAGGTAACATCAGATAACATAAATTAACCTAGTCCCAGGGTGACAGATGTGTTCCTGAGCATGCACAGAGATTGGATACGTGCTGCCCCAGCTTGCTCTCCTGGGTTCAGCAGAATGCAATACTCTACCCTGTTAGGGGTAAAATAAGCAAACAGATAAGGGGACCATGTTTTGGCAGTAAGAGCATACCGGTTGATACCCCCAAGTTTAACAAGGGCAAGTGCTGGGTCCTGCACTTGGGTCACAACTACTCCATGGCGTAATACAGGCTTAAGGAAGAGTGATTGGAAAGCTGCCCAGCAGAGAAAGACCTGGGGATGTTGATCAATACCCATGTCCAGGTGGCCAGGAAGGCCAACAGCATCCTGGCTTGGATCAGCAATAGTGTGAGCAGCAGGAGTAGGGAAATTATCATCCTCCTGTACTCAGCACTGGTGAGGCCAGATTTTGTGTACTGTGCTCAGTTTTGGGCCCCTCACTACAAGAAAGACAAGTGGCCTGTGAGATGTCATTTTAAAGAGCCTTTCCCCATTCAAAGTATCTGAAGTACCCCGTATATATTGTTGGCTGCCCTGAAAGTTGTCCCCATCAATATTTTACAGCACAAGACTAAGTTGTGTTTTTGCACTCACTGGGATCCAAAACACAGCAGTATAGTATTGAAGGGCTATGTAAGGAGGGAAGAGCTAAAGCTGGGACAGTCACACGCCACTGTCTTTTGGCCATGACCTGTCCCTCCAACTATCCCTTGTAACAAGCAAAACTGTCCAACACTCAATTTGCTCCAGCAGCTGCTGGTTTTTTTGCTCTTCCCTTTGCCTTGCCCTTTTCAGCACACACACAGCACTGCTGCTTTTCAGGTAATTTCAAGCCTCTTCTGCCTCCCCACTGTGGAGCCCAGAGCCTGATGGACTTGAAATGCACAGCATGCCCACACCAGCAGATCCTATTCCCTTTCTCCTGATTTATGAGCTGCTTCTAAAGCTTCCTCTGAAGCAGAGCTTAATCAAATCTGAGGATGGTCTAGGGTCACTCATGTGACACGGTGCTATTGATGGCACAAGCATCTACAAGGCATTGCTGAGCAGACATTCCTTTCCATGGCTAGTGGTGTTCACAGTGGCATAGTCGTATTTAAGTGTGTATAAGCCAGGGAGATCACAGAATGACAGAGGTTGGAAGGGATCTCTGGAGAGATCTAGTCTAGACCCCCTAGGCTGCACAGGATGGCATCCAGGCAGGTTTTGAATGACTCCAGAGGAAGAGGCTATGGGCAGCCTGTTCCAGTGCTCCAGTATCCTCAAAGTAAGGAAGTTCCTCCTCACAAGTTTGTGCCCATTACCCCTTGGTCCTGTCACTGGGCACCACTGAAAAAAAAAAAACCCTGGCCCCATCCTCCCGATACCCACCCTTTAAATATTTATAAACATTGATAAGATCACCCTCTCAGTTTTCTCCAGGCTCAAAAGTCCCAAGCCCCTCAGCCCTTCTTCATAAGAGAGACATTCTAGTTCCCTGATCATCTCAGTAGCCCTTCGCTGTACCTTCTCAAGCATTTGCCTGTCCTGCTTCAACTGGGGAGCCCAGAACTGGACACAGTACTGCAGATCCTTACAATGTTTTGCATAGTCTCATAGTTACTGCTTGAGCATCCCATAATGTCCCCATTAATCTTTTTCCCCTCTTATCAGTTACAAAGCCCAGGTTGAACCTCTTTGTGGCTATGCCTTGTAGTTTTAGCAGCCCAGCAACTAGTGGCTGAAGAGTTTTAGTCTTGGATGCTGTGGCCTTTATCATTAGTTGCCCAGTTTATGTCGCTGTGCTTGTTTATCACTGTCCCTATTGCTTGTTATTGCTTTTGCGCTTACAGACAACCCAAACGAAACAGGTGCACTCTTCAGCTTTCCACATACCCTTGCAAAAGGGAGAGGAAAAAGAAGCTCAAGAGTAGCTAGGAGGAAAAGCAGCTCTTCAAAGGTCAGAGGGATTTGCTGTGCTAAACACCCAAAAGATCTATTCTGCTTTCCAGTCTTTACCAGCTGCACGACAGCAAGCACTCAACTGCCTGGTCCTAATCAATAAAGAGCTCTGGAAGCTATTACATCCTGCTTGCTTTCAATCAGTTTTTAGGCTACCACTGCGTTACCCGCTCAAGGCTTTAGGCACAAGTTACTTCAGCTTATTTTTCTCTCTTCCATCCTGCCCCTTTGAGAAAATAGTTCTAATGGAAAGCAATAAAAAGTATCTGTTTAAGCCTTGTCTCTTTTAGCAGCATCTCTCTAATATCACAAGCATCTCTGTTCACATCTCTGGCATCAGGCAATGTCATTTTAGCGCTTTGCTGCCTCAGGTGAAAAAAAAGTGAGGATTTTTTTGGGAGCTGTGCCTTCCAAGCCTGCTCACTCACAATCCAGGAAGGGAAGAAAGGAATACAAAAGCTGCTATGGAGAGTGGATCTGGGGCTTGCCTTCGAAGGCACATGTAGAGCCCTCCTCTACTGTTTCACAGCCTTTCCATGAAACATTAATTTGTTTCATCCTCACCAATCACTATGACTAATATAATGATGCCTTTAGTTTCCAAGAACAAACCCCAGATCACAACAAATTAAACTGGCTGAAAACAAGTAATAACATCATCAACAACAAACAGCCTTTAGTCCCATAAATTAGGAATTGCAAGCCAATAAACACCTCACTTAAGCCTTCTGCAGATACCAGTGAGAGCCACATATGAAGATTGCTTTTTGAAGTCACAAGGTTTTCCCCATTTTTTCTTACCTAAACAAAACAGCACTAATTGCATCAACCACAGTATCTTTGTGCAGTACAGTTACACCAATATCACAGGTTCAGCAGACATGTATTTTTTAGGGGTATAAATCAGTAGTTCTGGGGGTTGGAGGAACCTCAGGAGATCATTGAGTCCAACCCCCCTTGCCAGAGCAGGACCATAGAATCTAGCACAGGTCACACAGGAATGCATCCAGATGGGTCTTGAAAGTCTCCAGAGATGGAGACCCTATCACAGGGTGCAACTGAGCAGAGCCTGTCCCTTCCCACTTGACACCCAGCACTCAGATATTTCTAAACATTTATTAAATTACCTCTCAGTCCTCTCCAGACTAAAAAGCCCAGGGCTCCCAGCTCTCCTCATAAGGCAGTGCTCCAGGCCCTTCATCATCCTGCTAGCTCTCTGTTGGACTCTCTCGAGTAGATCCCTGTCCCTCCTGAACCGGATGAAATATTCCGAGTGAGGTCTCACTGGGGCAGAGCAGAGGGGGAGGAAATCCTCCCTTGATCTGCTGGACACACTCCTCTTAATGCACTTCAGGATCCCATTGGCCCTCTTGGCCACAATGGCACATTGCTGACCCATGGATGACTTCTCATTTATGTGGCCCTGCACTCAACTCTTTCAAGCAGTTCCCTGAGGTCCTTCTTGAACCAGGGGCCCAAAACTGGACACAATATTCCAGATGCAGCCTCACCAGGGCAGAGTATTCTTGTAGAAGAAAGCTCTTCAGTACACAGTCTAAGGTTTTAAAAAGCTTGGTCCTCTTAGACTAGGAGAATTATGAACTCCACTGTCAAGAACAGACATCAGAGGTGTTTCATGTTTCCTCCCATGCCTGTTTGCTGAAAAGGTTGAAGCGATGGCAATTTTAGAAAAGCCACAGCAAGCAAACTGTTTTGAACCAGTAAAGTGCTACCACAACTCCAAATTTCACTAATGTGGCCAATATATGTTTGTTTCTCAGAAAAGTCACTTGTCCCCAATATTTTCACTCCTGTCTCCATTCTATTAGCAACTGAGCCTTTATTTCTGTGTCCTTAACACCCAGTTAGCACCACATAAAAATGCAGAGGACTATAGTTTTGATTTTCTCCTGTGATGCTGTAGCTTGGTATTGCTGCTTTAAAAACCAAAATTTAAAAAATTTAATACGGCCATTGACTTCAAAATATCATTTCAACAGCCATGCTTCCTAGTATGCTGAGGGTTTCTTAGCCTCACTGTTGGAATCTCCATTTCCCCACAATGATACCTCGACCGGATTGTTCTACAGTGATGATCTCCTCACTGTTCTCAATCTCCATTTTGTGCACTTTCCCAGGACAAGACTCAGAATACTCTTGAGAAGTTACAGGAGTGGACCGAAAAAAGCAGGCCAAATAGTCTGTAATAATCATCTACCCAAGTGTGAGATGAGGTGCAATTAAGCAGCTGACAGCTCTGCAGAAAATGATTGATGGTAATAACAGGGAGGCAGCAATATCCTCCAGTATGTCAGAAAGATAAACATCAGATGGGCACATGGGCACAACTATTTGATGTTGAGAGCAGAGAGGGAGAACCAACAACTACATCCAGATGTGAAAAGGATTTCTATATAGAAGTCACATGATCTCTGTGGCCTCTCTAGAGAAGATACCCAGGAGATGGGCAGCACATTCAAGCATTCACAAATGGCTGGCTTGACATACACCTCATGTAACAGATGTCTGTGTTTTGATGAATGAACATCCAGAGCAGAAGATTCTGCTTTCTTTTGATGCAGAAAACAAGACTTGAAACACAGTAATCAGGACAGTTGCAGTCAAATGAAAATTGAGAGGGGAATTCAGGAACTAATTCTCTGTTAAAAAACTTTGGATGATAAAAAAAAGAGAGAGAGAAGAGAGAGGAAACAAATAAAGCCAAGCTTCTAGAAAGATTTAACAGCAGAAGTAGGCAGCAGCTAGTTAGTAACTAAGCCTGCTGACAATGAATATAGCAGATAAGAACAATGAACTGCTGGGGGGAAAGCATAGAGGATTTTCTCCAGGAAATAACTTCATATTCAAGACACTTTCAAACTGATGTAGCAGTGACAGAAAGGCAAGTAGGAAGGGTACTGAAAAGCTGTAAGCAATTTAACATTAACATGTAGTGAGGGGAAAAAAAAAAAAGAAGAAAAGAAAGCAGAGTTAAAAAACAGTGACTGGATATAAAGAGGATGTTCCTATCTAGAATAGAGCTGGCTCTGGTGTTCTGATCTGGGTTTTGGCATCTGCCTCCTTCCCCTTCCTTCCTACCTCTCAGCCCTCTCAAAGTAACTACTCCTCTTCCCAAAATATTCTCCAGTATGTCAGTGTTTTCCTGGTCATTAAATATCCATGAACTGTCAGTGCTGTTGCAGGGTGACCATTGTGCAGAGAAAGACTCATGACAGTTCGTGATCCCTGCACAAAGCCACTGCTGAACCTGTTCTCTGTTCTCTTCTGCTCTTCTGCCTGTTGCAAAGCATTTTCCTGTATCCAATTTATATGCTTTTATTTTTATGAAAGAGAACTGGATTTGTTTCTTTCAGTGTTCCCAGCTCCCTCCTGCCCAATAACCAAAATCTGTAAATGTGTGCCTACTCCTTTCTGGAAGTTCCCAGCTCATACTCCTTTCCTCTCTTTCCACCTGTACTTTCTCATGCTGTTTCCTAGGGAAAGTGTCTAAAAGGACAAGAGCTATTACCATTTCCCAGAGCATCTCCCTAGAGATACTTTAGCTCAGTTCAGGCCTGACATTTGCAATCCTTTGTGGAGTCTTTCAGCCATTCACTAATACATTTGAGAAAGCCCATGTCAGTCAATGTGAATATTTCATGAGCTACCCCATAAAATAATTCACTCCCATTCCAAATAGCTCAGGTACAAACACATCTTTATCAAAGGTGTTTGACATTTCATATAACAGCACCTTGCTTTTACCTGGCTTACAGCTTTGCCAAACATTCAGACTTTGAGGTTACTGCTTGTTATTTTGTCTTTCCTTCTGAGATTTCTTTTTGTTTGCAAGATCTGTTGACACATTCTTAAAGCTGTGCTTCACTAGGAAGCCCAAATAACTGAGATGCAATTCCCTTGGAACTGCATGTGTTCCGTATTGCCATTTTGTAATTAATTTCTTTCACTATTGCTAATCATCTTTCTTCAACACCAGTGAGATAATACAGTATCTAGGATAGAATGACAGAACTGTCAACTGAACTCCAGTTTTAAGACTGAAGTAACTGCATCACACTAAAAACACAACTTTGAGTTGATACTGAGAATTCTATTCATCATCATGCACCAAAGGAGACAAAACCACCAGAGACCCCAGAAGAATAACTGTTTCAGTCTCTACTTTGCATAACAAATTGTCTTGGCTTGCAGCTGGCTGCTCTGCACCACCAATTTGATTAACAGCATCACAAACCAGGTACCAAAGAGCCATCCATAATTGTAATGCAATTCATTATAGCCTTAATTATATACACAGAGTAAAAGCTACATTGGATGGACACCTTCTCAGACAGTCTCAGTAATAACCTGTTGTTTTCCCATCAGTTGAACTTTCAATTCAGCAATCTCAAAGCAGATTTTAGGATTTCCAACAAGAGAAGGCCTATACACTTGCAAGGCTTTATAGTTTGTGCAAGCAAAAAAAAAAAAAAAAAAGATGTTTAGTAAGAACTGCCTTCAAACTCCTTAGAAATTTTTTGCTCACATTTTTGTCTCAGAGCCCCACAAAGAAAATTCTACCCCAGAGTCTTATAAATTTCAAGCAAATCCAACTAGAGCATTATAGTGGGAAATAATTAGCAACTTCAACAAGGATCTTGCCAGTCAAAGCGTAGTAAGTGCATTCTGTGACAAATTAGCAACCTCTGTTTTTCTGTTCAGTGCCTTTCCTTTTCCATGAGGATATTTAACATAGTTGCATTTTCTGTCTGGAATACATAAGAGACCAATAAAGGACCAAACGCTAACAAATCAGTCACTGCCTCCTCTTTCTCTTCTGCCAAGGTGTTGCTGCAATCTTTGACACCAACCTTTTTCAAAGAGAGCCTATGAAGAACTGGCAACAATTAATTCATTATTCTTAATACTTTCTCTGGGTGTTTACACGATGGTATTTCTGCCTGCCAGCCTTATAGTTTATCTGTCTCTTTCCATTACAGGAGCTAGTCAGAGCAATGATCCGAAAACTTCTGAGGAGCAGATAACAAAGAAAAGTAGCTCAAGTCCCTCAGAGCAGCCTTCTACAATGACACAAGGCAGGGCTGTATGGGAAGCTCTCACATTAAGCCTCATTTCTGTGCAGGTAGCTGTATGCCTTAGCACACCCATCCCTACTTCCAGGTAGTATTTAACAAACTACTGCCAACATGTAGATTTCTAAATGCAGGGCTAAGCCCAAAAACATTTCCAAGGCATTGAACCTGAATGCTGCATGCCAAATAATTATGACAGAAGCCAGCTGGAGCTGGCTGAGATGGAGTTTAATACTTCCAAAACTGTGTTGTTCATCACCAAGCCAGGAGGCTAACAGCAGCTGTCCATCCATGGCTGAACATCCAGGCCACTACTCTTACTATTTCCACACTACCAACCTCTGCCTGTCCCCAGCTAAAACACCACACTCGCAGCACACCTTTACTGAGTCCATTCCTGATATCCAAAAATCACTTATACATTGAGTTCAGAGTGCCTTTGAGATCTGTATTTTTGTTGCCCTTTTGTTTCATCAATTTTTGATGAAGACATGAGTTGTGGTAAGCATTTGCTTTCACCCCTCCCTGTCTCCCTTTGTAAAGTCTCTCTTTCTCTAAAGCCTGCTTCATGATTATCGTGGCAATATTCACAGTTACAAGCCTTCTGCTTTGGATTAACAGACAGGGCTATGTTTGCTCACTTGGAGTTAGGCACTTCTCAAGGACACGGGTGGGAATTACAAGCCAGTGCTACTGCACCAGGAACTACAAACACTAACGGCTTCCAAAGCTCAGTATTTTTAACATTTTTTATATAGCCTGTTTCTTGGATTCTTAACAAATCAGTAAGAAGCCATGCAGCAATTTCCTCCCTAGAGAGAGTAGAGTGAATTACTGCCACTCAGAAGTCACCCATTGCAGAGGCATGCACATGCATAGTAAGAAGCAATATTTGGGCAAACGTGTGGTGATTGACCACATGGTGAAGCAAAGCTCAAGTTCAGCTACTCAAAGGCAGGCCTGGATCCAGGCTACAGGAGGGTAGATTTAGATCAGACATTAGGAAGAAGTTCTTCACCATGAGGGTGGTGAGACACTGGAACAGGTTGTCCAGGGAGGTGGTAGAAGCCTCATCCTTGGACGTTTTTAAGGCCAGGCTGGATGCAGCTCTGGGCAACCTGATCTACTGTGAGGTGTCCCTGCCCATGTCAGGGAGGTTGGAACTAGATGATCCTTGAGGTCCCTTCCAACCCTGACAAATCTGTGATTCTACCTCTAGGTCCAGCAAGTTGGGCTCCTGCTCATCACACCTTCCTGGAGGAGCCCTGTGGGCCTGAAATGACACATTTTCACTGGTGGCTATGGGGTTGCTTTAAGTCTTGTGTTTACCAGTGAAGTCCAGCAATGTTTGTCATTGCTCTGACCCTCACCTAGGTAATACTACACACTGCTCACTGACACACAGAAGTCATTGCTGTATGCTTGACAAAGATTTGCAAACAGTTTAATCCACCCCAAGCTTGGTGTTCCTCTCCAAGCAATGCAGCAAAGCTTTCCTCCAGCACTGACACTGGCAAATGAAAAATATTCCTTGGTGAGGCATTGCTGGGTTTGTGCTGGACCAGCACAGCCTTATTCATGTTTCATGATGACTTCACTGATGCTGTCTGACTGGATTTCTGTTCTTTGGATTAATGCTTCTGGAATGAGCCCCAGCATTGGTACAGCAAAGCAGAGCAGCTGGCGGAGGTGATTCCCCAGTTGCATGGCTGGCTGGCAGCAGCAAAGGGCCTGGTTCTTCACTTAGCAGATGTCACTTTGCATCAGTCAATTGTCAAAGATCATGATTTACTATTTTTTTTACCCATGACAGCACTGCTCCTATTACAGTCTGTGTGGCCTCCACAGAGAGGTCAGCCTTTGCTTGCATTCCTGTCTGTAGGAAGCATTTGTAAGCACAGAGTCATGTTTAGTTCTGCTTTGAGCTGAACCCAGGCTTTACACCATCCGTTAACACTACAGCACCACCTCAAACCACCTAGAGTCATAGAATGGTCTGGATTGGAAGGGACCTCCAAAGGTCATCTAATCCAAGCCCCCTGCAATCAGCAGGGCATCCTCAACTAGATCAGGTTGCCCAGAGCCCTATCAAGCCTAACCTTGAATATCTCCATGGATATTCATCAACCACCTCCCTAGGCAACCTGTTCCAAGGTTCCACTAGCCTCATGGTAAAGATCCTGTTCTTAACATCCAATCTAAATCTGCTCTTCACTTTGAAGCCATTGCCCCTCACCCTATCACCACAGGCCTTTGTAAACAGTCTCCATCCTTCTTGCAGGCCCCCTTCAGGTACTGGAAGGCTGCTATAAAGTCTCCCCAGAGCCTCCTCTTCTCCAGGCTGAACACCTCCATCTCCCTCAGCCTGTCCTTGTAGCAGAGGTGCTCCAAACCCCTGATCATTTCCCTGGCCCTCCTCTGGACCCGCTCCATGAGGTCCATGTCCTTTCTATATTGAGGGCTTCAGACCTGGATGCAGTACTCCAGGTGAGGCTTCACCAGAGCAAAGTGGCAGAATCACCCTTCAGACAGCTCTCAAGTTCTATCCACTACAGAAAGCATGGCTGCAAGGTCATTTGCTTCTTCAAGCAAAGATAAGGGGGAAAAAAAATTAATCCCTTTGACTAAGGCTTCCCTATATGATAGTGTTTGGGGGCAGGGGGAAAGGGGAGAGTTGAGTGATTTTTGGAGATATTTTGTACGTTTCTAAATTCCACATTAAAAGTTCATATTCCTCCCCCAACTTTTCCTGCTCAGATCTCACATACCAAGATCTTCCTTTAATTTGTTCAGGGTTGGTTTGTTTTGGATTTTTTTTTTTTTGGTGGGGGGAGGAGGTTGGGGGTTTTTTTGACTCTGTATTTTTCTGTTAAACTCTCCTTATCCAAAATGCAGGCTTTGCATTTTGCTCCCAATTTCTGCTTCCCATCCCACTAGAGGGGCAGTTGTGTGAGCGGCCATGTGGGGTTCCACTGCAGGGGGACCCAAAATCATGACAGGGGTGTTTTTCATATCAGCCTCTCCACCTCTCTTTTATTGACTGCTTCCTTTGAGTCTCCATATTGACACAAAAACACAGCTCAGAGAACACTGAAGCTAAGCAGTAGCTAAGTAGCTAACACAGTGCTAAGAAGTAAACCAGAAAGTCACCATTGCACCAATAGCTTCACCTTTAAATCAGCTCTGGGTGAGGGTGAGAGAAGAAAGAGCAATTCACCCCCTCATCAGAACTGCATTACCAATAAATTACTTAAGACTGGCTTCTTTTTGGTTGCCTTGAATCTTAGCCATTGCCCTGTAACAATAGCACTGCAGTTTGATCAACCCATAGTTAATAACTACAGTATTTCAAGCACACTATGCACAGGCTTAGTCCAGACAACTGTAGTCCTCCCACACTCAGAAATCAGACCCCTACCAGGGGAAGAAGAACGGAGTTACAAGTCAGAATAAGGTAGGTTAATCCATAATTGTGGATCAAGAAAAAGCACGGGAGGCTTATAATGAGGAATAATTGGCACACAAGAGTCCTATGAACAAATTTAGCTTTTCTTCAGCATGCTGCTTTGCTTCCTGTTCCATCTTTGTTCCTCATGGCCTGTATTTTTCAGGCTTGTTAAAAAGCCATGAACCTTAATTGTGTAAATGCTTCATATCAATTCCTTTCTAGAAGCACTACAGATCTCCAGACTCTGAACCTTTCACTTCTGGCAGACCATACATAAATTATACATGTTTATTTGTATTTCTTTGTGTAATAAATAACATTGCATGCATTTATTTTGGAAGAAGAGAGAATGTTTGGTTCAGACAGAATTATATGCTGCACATCTACCCATAAAAGTGATTTGTGAATGACATAAGCTTCACCTTAAGCACCAGTTGAAACTAGGAACTCCACATTGCAAATGGATAAAGGGCCACAAGTACACACAAAAAAGATCCTCTGGGAACTTCACAGGCTGTCCAGTTTATATAACTAAAGTTAGGGCAGATACCTTCAATTAAATTAAACTAATGAGGGCTTATCAGTGAACCAGTACTAAAATCTTGTGCTGTTGAAGTTGAGCTGTTTTCCTTGCACTACACCCTGGATTACAAAGTGGTACCTGAACAATAACACACCACACGTATTGCCATGGGATTCCAGATACATGACTAAAAGATAACAGCTCCCAATTCACAAACAGCTAATTTATGCAGTCCTCTTTGATACACCTTATTAAACACTGACAAGGCAGTCAGAGGAGTTATCAGAACAAACAAACCCTCTCATTCCCTGCTGCTAAGCTCAAGCCCAATGCTTGGCAAAGCTTCACAGGTGAGCTACTAGCAGGCAGAAAGATCACATTTGTGCTGAAATGCAGAAACATTGACCAGAAAAAAAAGAAGTTTTGCCCCCAGAACAAAAAGAAAAGCAACTTACCCCATTGACTTGGCTGTGGTCTATCCAGGAGACAGTGCTCAGCAGTACTCACACAGCTCAGCTCAGAGAAAGTTCTAGGTGCCTGGGGCGGAGCTTAAATGAGGCTGCAGGTGGGGCTGAGCCCTCCCAGGTGGGGGAGGCTCAGGCTAATGAGACTGGGGGTCCTGGCTGGCTGGGATTTCAGGAAGTCCATGAGGTTGCTGGTAGATGCATGGCATCAGTGGTAAAGGGCTATCAGCTGTGTCTAATGTCAGGGAAAACAAGCTGTGCTCTGCTGGTGAGAGGCTAACGAGGTGGTGGGTTGGGTCATTTGCCTTCAAGCTGAACCTGGGACACAGGTGTGTGACATTTATTTCTAATTGGCCAGGCTAACTTAGAAAAATACCTCACCAGAGCTCCAGGTAGCATTAGTGACTGCTTAGACCCAGGAAAATCTCTGGATTCATACAACTGTTTAAAAGTGGCAGCTCCTTGCTGGCACTCAAGAGCCCTCTAGATACCGAGAAAAGAAGCTCCTTTATTTTGTAGGATACCAGGATTCCAATTTAGCTTACAGAAGACTGACATGGTGCTGTGGGATGTGATTTAATGGTCATGACTCACAAGACATAGTCTCCAGGCCCTTTGTTGCCCTCTCTGGACGTTCTCCAGCAACTTTTTTGTCCTTCTTGTAGGAAGTGAAGTAGTTGTAGGGGTAACACCAATTGTCTTGCAGGAAAAGATGGTGAGCTGGTGAGGCCTGCATGCAGCTGAGTTCTGCCTGGGGGACTGTAAGCTCTGCCATAGGAAGTGGGACCACAGCCTGGTGTTCTCACATCCACAGTGATACTAGATTTAAACTCTAAGAAATATGCCAGGTCTTGAACACTGTGGTAGCTTGATTTATACTGTTTTTATCGAACACTTAGAATACAGGTTAAAATCACTCAGATGAAAAATAGCTTTGTCTGGCTCAAATACAGGCTAGTGACAATCAAAGGAGGTTTTAGGGCCAAGAAAATTACTTTTATGGAAAGGATTATTTAAGAAAAATCTGCTAACTGAGATGCCTCAGGTCAGGGTCTTGCTTCTGTCTTGCACAGGCACCAGTTTTGGTGAGGGTCTGAGAACTCTGCGCTTCCATGACTGAAACTTTCCATGGATTCAGCACAGCAGTGTTTTTCACCCAGCAGTGTTCATGTTTTACCTATTAATAAACAGAAGTCAATGACTATAAGTTCTGCAAAATATTCAGAGGGATTAGGAATAAGGCTTCATTCTCCTTTTACCAAAATCGAAGGGGAAGGGGATTTTGTGGAACCTTTTAGTGTGGAAACATATTGTTAGGAACTTCTGCTAGATCTTGCTGGTAGGCTAAAATACCTCAAATGGATAGGAAGAAAGCAGAGGTCATGGGTTGGGCTCTCATCTTGCACAGCCATGCACTCTGAACACACAGCTCTACTTTCATTTTGCTTTCCCTTGACTGCTAATTTTTCTGCTTTTAAAGCCTGCCTTTATCTGTGCTCTCAGTGAAAACAACATCAAACATTTTCAACCGACTACGTATGTTCCTGAAAACTAATTTTGGAGGAAAATTAGCCAAAATTCAAAAATTTTTTTTTTTTTAAAAGAAGCTCAATGAGATAACTATGTGTTAAGAAAATAAAATAAGGTTCCCACAGCAATCTAGGCTTTCTGGAGTTTCTTACATAGTTTAATCTGCTCACCTTTTACAATTTCTTGAGTGCTTTCAATGTATCAGTGTGCAACAGAGTGCAGCTGAACTCTTCAGTGCATATCCTGGCTGGAGCAGGAAAAATCAGAAGTTTTAACATTGATCTTAATAGAATTTGGCTTCCAACTCTAGCATTTCCACTTTGTGGCCTCTGAGATGTTTTTTGTAGGCAGTGGAACAACTTTAAAAATCAGGGAAGTGAGTAAGCTCAAGCCTCTGTTTTCTTCCCCACATTCTCATTGTGTTAATTTCCTTTCCCAATCCTCATGTCCTTGATGGCATGAGAAAGCCAGCAGATGCTGCCCAAGCTGTGGAATTCCCTGGACCCCTTCAGAGCATCACATATGTAAACATCTTACACATCTAAATCTTCTCATCTTCTGCCTACAGAGAACTGCCCTAAGCTAAACCTGCTGCATAGAAGCTGTAAAAAGTCATTTTTCAGAGTGGCAAGGAGGAGGAAGGATATACTTGCAGAGAAATAAAACCCCATCATTATCAAATAATTTCATATTGCTCTTACCTACAAAAATTGCTAGGGTGTGTATTTTGTAGGATAGTCCCAAGAACTAAAGATCTCTCCATCCTGCTGTGACAGATGTGAAAAGTTTGTACAGCTGCTTCCTACCAGGCTCTGACAGTTAGCCCTTGATACAGGAAGGATATGGAGCTGACCTAGCAGGTCTGGAGGAGGGCTACGAGAATGATCAGGGGTTGGAGCATCTCTGCCACAGAGACATGCTGAGGGAGCTGGGGTTGTTCAGCCTGGAGAAGAGGAAGCTCTAGGAAGACCTAAAAGTGACTTTCCAGTACCTGAAGGAGTGCTACAAGAAGGATGGAGAGAGACTGTTTACAAAGGTCTGTAGTGATAGGACAAGAGGCAATGGTTTCAAACTAGAGAAGAGCAGATTTAGATTGGATGTTAGGAAAGATTGGATGTTAGGAAAAAGTTCTTTACTATGAGGCTGGTGGAACACTGGAAAAAGTTGCCCAGGGAGGTGGTTGGGGCTCCATCCCTGGAGATATTCAAGGTGAGGCTTGACAGGGCTCTGGGCAGCCTGATCTAGTTGAGGATGTCCCTGCTTACTGCAGAGGGGGTTGGACTGGATGACCTTTAGAGGTCCCTTCCAATCCAGACCATTCTATGATTCTATGAATTCTATGATTCTATGATTCAGAAGACATCCCTGGATGTCTTGTATAGACAACACAGATTTAGACATCTCAGTAATTTAATGAAATGCTTTAGCAATACATAAGGAAATGTGCAAGTGGTAACAAGTAAAGTGTTTAAAGGAATTGCAGGAATTGTCTTTTCCAGCCCTTCCACCTTTCAAAAATCATTTAGAGTATTGTTCTCAATAACTGGGACTTCAGGGCACAGGTTCAAAAGCACACTTCTGTCAGATTCCAAAATTATTTGAGCTGTTAATGGGACTTCAGGGCACAGGTTCAAAAGCACACTTCTGTTAGATTCCAAAATTATTTAAGCATCTGAGATTAGGGAAGGTTTTATGATGTTACAGAGCTATAAGGGAGTTTATGCACCTACATCTTTGAAAGAATAGCATATTCTCAGAATCACAGATTCAACCAGGTTGGAAAAGACCTTCAAGATCATCCAGACCAATCTATCACCCAACACCATCTAATCAACTAAACCATGGCACTAAGTGTCTCATCCAGTCTTTTCTTAAACACTTCCAGGGACAATGACTCTACCACCTCCCTAGGCAGCCCATTCCAATGGCCAATCACTCTTTCTGTGATTAATTTCTTCCTAACATCCAGCCTACACCTCCTCTGGTGCAGCTTGAGACTGTGTCCTCTCATTCTGTCACTGGTTGCCTGGGAGAAGAGACCAACCCCCACCTGGAGCAATTCTGCTGATTTTACTTGCTTTAAAAAACCTAACTTAAATCATAGCATGTTTTGGGCTAGCTTTTAGGGATTCATTGCCTAGCTTCACCAACCAAGGTATTTCATAAAGGATCCAGATTGTCAAATCTGAGAGCAGCATGATTGATCCTATGAAAAAAAATAAAGGCTGTACATTGGCAGATGCACAAAACTGAGCACTACTGCAAATTCACTACTAAACAGCTCACACAACAGCTGAGCAGCTCTCAAGGTCAAACCTCAACTGCTAGCACCAAACATTTTTCAAAATACAATCCAATATAAGATAACAAATGTGTTGGAAGTCCTTGAACATACTATCCACAGCTTCTGCAGGCAGAATTTGAGGTCTGAATAAAAGATATATTGAATCTGAAATCCAGCCTCCTAAGGCTCAAAAATAATCTTAATAAAATTCCCATTTTGTAAAACTGGGGGTGGGGGGAAGCAGTGAGAGGAGAAATGTGTTGACTTAGGAATGACAAAAAATGTCTCATGGGAAAAGTGGTGTAGTCACCATCTCTGGAGGTGTTTAAAAGACATTTAAATGGAGATTTAAATGAGGTGCTTAGGGACATGTTCTAACAGTTGTGTACAGGGAGATATTAGGTTAATAAATGAGCTTAAGGTGTTTTCCAACCAGGTGATTCTATGATTTGATGCACAGATCAATGAGAGCACATTACCTTGTGCATGTAGATCCTCAGTTACTGACACTATTCACCATCAAATTATCCTTGTTCTCTGAGGGTAGTAATACAGATTACTTTTTTTTAAGATCACAGTCTAAGGCCATGACCATTAACCTTTTTGTTGTCTGGTGCTAAATATAGTCTTTTGCAAATTTTGTATTTTTTGGTGCTTAGAGGCAATCTTAACCCCCTTCGTTGCCTGCTCAGAAACACCATCACAGATTCACACAGATTCACAGACTGCATCCAGGTTGGAAGGGAC
Organism: Indicator indicator; assembly: GCF_027791375.1. Classification (NCBI taxonomy): domain Eukaryota; kingdom Metazoa; phylum Chordata; class Aves; order Piciformes; family Indicatoridae; genus Indicator; species Indicator indicator. The sequence goes on along the minus strand of NC_072018.1, from coordinate 4,200,059 downwards.
CCACAAAGGTCAGCTTGTCCAGTCCCCCTGCAATGAACAGGGACATCTCCAATAGAGCAGGCTGCTCAGAGCCAGGGCCACATCAAGTCTGATCTTGAATCAGGTTGCCCAGAGCCCTGTCGAGCCTCACCTTGAATATCTCCAGGGATGGTGCCTTGGGCAATCTTTTCCAGAATTTCATCACTCTCATTGTAAAGAACTTCCTCCTGATGTTCAACCTGAATCTGCCCTGCTTCAGTTTAAAACCATTGCCCCTTGTCCTGTTGCTATAAGCCCTGCTAAACAGTCCTTCCCCAGCTTTCCTGTAGGTCCCTTTCAGATATTGAAATGCAGCTGTAAGGTCTCCCTGGAGCCTTCTCGCCTCCATGATGAACAGCCCCAATTCTTTCAGCCTGTCTTCATAAGAGAGGTGCTTCAGCCCTCTGATCATCATTGAGAACTAGGGAAGAATGGCTCAAGTGGGTTCTAGTGGGTGATGGGCAACCTCCCAAAGCTGCTGGGTGTCCCAGAGCTGTGCCTGCAACCATACTACTGCCTTACAGTGAGTTTAATATGGGATGTCCAGAAGACAAATGGACTGGAGGCCAGGAGATGGCCAGGGTTGGCTTCAGGAGTTCCCAGTGCCTTCTGAGGCTTCTGTGGCAGTTTCTGTGAGACTTATTACACAGGAATACATCCCCAGGCATAAAAAGAAGGCTGAAAAGAAAGACTTTTTCTTTTACCTGGTATGGGAATTGTGCTTTTCTCCCCGTACGAGCGTTTTCTCTTGGTGAATGTCACTAAGGGACTGCCCATGTGAGGGAAAATACCTCTTCATTTGGGAGATGTAGGACCTGCCTGAGAACATAAGAAGAGCAAAACTGTTGAAAAGATTTGGAAGGTGAAGCAGAGATTAAATGCCAGGGTAATTATCTTCTGGGGGAAAAAAGAGAGATACAAATTCAGGTATCATATTCATATACTGTCAAATTATGACAGATAAGTAAGACCACCTTTTCATATAAGACAAAGGTCTGCCTCCAGGGAGAATGAACCAGCTGGTAATTTGTGTTCCTAGTGCCTTTGCCACTAATTTTTCCATTGAAGCTTTTGATTCTCTATTGTCAACAAAATCACTCTCTCCATTCAGTGTCTGTAACACATCTCACACGGATCCATCCTGCACAGACAAAAGTGACTGTCACACTCAAAATGTCTGCCTTTGCAAACAGGAGTCTCACAGGAAATTTGTATGCTATTGGCAAGTCAAACTTCAAACAGTCTGGGTACAGCTTTGCCACCCAGATGAGGTAAGCTGGTGGGTTTTCAAAATGCTTATAAGAGCAGGCTTTCATATTTTAATAAGCAGGTGCAAAAAGGAAGAATTAAAACTTCCCATTTCATTGGGATTCATCAAAATGTGTGCTGCAGAGGATGTGTGAAGTAGTCATAAGGCTTGAGTTCAGGGTTCAGCCAGCCAGCTGAACATGAGCCAGCACTGTGCCCAGCTGGTCTGGAACAGGAATAGCATGGCCAGCAGGAGTAGGGAAGTGATTGTGTCCCTGTACTCTGCACTGGTGAAGCTGCACCTTAAATACTGTGTTCAGTTTTGGGCCCCTCATTACAAGACAGACATTGAGTTGTTGGAGCAACAAAGCTGGTGAAGGGTCTGGAGAACAGGTCTTATGAGGAGTAGCTGAGGGAACTGAGGTGGTCAAATCTGGAGAAAAAGAGTCTGAAGGGAGACCTCATTGCTCTCTACTCCTGAAAAGAGGTTAGAGTGAGGTGGGGGTCAGTCTCTTATCCCTATTATGTGATAGAATGAAAGGAAATAGCCTGAAACTGTGCCAGGGGAGGTTTAGGCTGGGTGTTAGGAGAAAAATTTCTTTACTGAAAGATTGGTGAGGCATTGGAACAGGCTGCCCAGGGAGGTGGTGGAGTCACCATCCCTGGATATGTTCAAGAAACATGTGGACATGGCACTTTGGGACATGGTTTAGTGGCCATGATGGTGATAGGTTGACAGCTGGACTCAATGATCTTGGAGGACTTTTCCAGCTGAAACAATTCTATGATTCTATGAATCAGCTGAGGGGTATTCAATACCACAGCAACACCATGCCCAGTGCAGGAAGGGCTGGCAGGGAATAAAGGATGGTGGGACTTGTAGTTTGGACTGTAATGTGAGATGCTTCCTGCTTCCAGGGGCTTCTTCAGCCTCCAGGGTCAGGGGAATTTGTCTTCTTTCTGGCTGCTGGCTTGGGGTTGTTTTTCTCAGTCACTTGATTTTGCTGTCCTTCCTGCAAAATACAGTACCTTTATTCTTTGGATTATTTCATTAAACATTCCTCATCTCAATTCATAGGGCTTGCCTGGGTTTGGTTTTTAACTTTTGCTCCTTGCTGAGTGTGAGCTTGTGTGAGCAGTCTTGGAACTCAGCTACCACTTGAAATGACAGCTTTAGGAAAGATGTTAAGGAGCAAAACATGCCTGGCTTTGGGTGCCTGAAGTCTGACACATGCCTTTTCCCCCCCTCGTTATCCCACTGTTTCCTGTATCCACTGGCCTTTTCTATACTCTGTAAACACCTTGTGAAGAGGACTTTCATCTTATTCAGTGCCACAGGTCCTATTCTATTGACACAGGTCATAGAATCATCGAGTCATAGAATCACAGAATGGTTTGGGCTGGAAGGGTCCTCAAAGATCATCTAGTTCCAGCCCCACTGCTGTGGGCAGGGACACCTTCCACTAGACCAGGCTGCTCAAGGGCCTCAGCACCTCTATAGAGGGGGCATCCACAACTTCCCTGGGCAACCTGTTCCAATATCTCGCTGCCCTCACTGTAAATAACTTCTTCCTGATATCCAGTCTAAAAATACCCTGCTCCAGCTTGATATGAAGTATTTTGCTAAAGCAGTTGGTAAATAGTAATAAAGGCTGGTGTTTCTTTGATGCAAGGTATGCATGGGAAAGACAGAAGATAATGTTTACTCTTTCCCTTCCCTGTGAATTGGCCAAATCTTGGTGAGTGCTGGATCAATGTTCAGCCACTTCAAAATGGCAGGATCAGAATCTGTGATCTGTTGTTTCTAGAAGGTGGTAGCTGTTAGCAAGAGCATTTTCACATTTACTCTTGGCTAAATATTATAACTTATGCTGGAATAGCTTCTGTAAAGATGTGTAGCATGAACAGGCAGCGTTTTTCTCCTGGAAAGACAGTGGAAAATTCAGGAGAAATACATAGGAGTAATTTTCTCTTCTGTTTTGCTTTTTCAAGAGCATGAAGAAGTACAGAGAGGAAATCAGGAGAAGCCATCAGGGTAAGCTCTGTTAGTGACTTTTAAGACAAAGTGTTTGTTGATTTCAACAAATAATTGATCATGATTAGAAGGGTTGGTGTGCTTGCTCAACTGGCCTAATGTGATAACTAGATTTCCAAAGATGCCAGATGCCTAGAGATACATGAAAGAAACTTGTGTAATTCACAGCAATGTCCCTGAGCTTTGAAAGTTAATGCCTACGGCTGTTGGGAAGGATAAAGCAAAATAACGCTTATAATTAAGTGCAAAAAATCACTGTCTTCACTCATTTCATCATACATCATCTTCCATAAGCTATTTAGGAACCTTCTCAGCACTTTATTGCAGAAATGAACTATTTCAAATACTTTCTACTTTGGTGCCCAAAGGATTACCTTGTTTTGATTCAGTGTGTCAAAGCAACCTGCTCAAAACAAGGGCCAAGAAAATTCATCACAGAACTGGGAGGAGTGGCTAACACACCAGAGGGTTCTGCTGCCATTCAGCAAGACTTAGACAGGCTGGAGAGTTGGGTAGGGAGAAACTGAATGAAATGCAACAAGGCCAAGTGTAAAGCCTTGCACCTAGGAAAGAACAACCCCATGGAGCAGTATAGGTTGGAGACTGACCTGTCAGACAGCAGTGAAGGTGAAAAGAACCTGGGGGTCCTGGTGGATGGAAGGTTGACCATGAGCCAGCAATGTGCTCTTGTGGCCAAGAAGGCCAATGGCAGCCTGGGGTGGATTGGAAGGGGAGTGGTTAGCAGGTCAAGAGAGGTTCTCCTCCCCCTCTACTCTGCCCTGGTGAGGCCACATCTGGAATATTGTGTCCAGTTCTGGATCCCTCAGTTCAAGAAGGACCTCAGAGAACTGCTTGAAAGAGTCCAGCGCAGAGCCACAATGATGATGAAGGGAGTGGAACACCTTCCTTATGAGGAGAGACTGAGGGAGCTGGGGCTCTTCAGCTTGGAGAGGAGACTGAGAGGTGACCTCATTCATGTTTACAAGTATGTAAAGGGTGAGTGCCAAGAGGATGGAGTCAGGCTCTGCTTGGTGATCCCCAATGACAGGACAAGGGGTGGAAGCTGAGGCATAGGAAGTTCCATGGAAACATGAGGAAAATTTTTTTCACTGTGAGGATGATGGAACACTGGAACAGGCTGCCCAGGGGGGTTATGGATTCTCCCTCTCTGGTGATATTCAAAGTCTGCCTGGATGTGTTCCTGTGTAACCTGCCCTAGGTGATGCTGCTCTAGCAGGGGGGTTGGACTGCATGATCTTTTGAGGTCCCTTCTGGCCCCTAACATTCTGTGATTCTGTCATCATTACTGAAAACAAAAGTTCACCTTCTCCTTTGCAACTTCCAATTTAGCCATCAGCAATTTTCTATCTCATGGGTCTAATTTTTATATTTTCCATTTTAGCCACAAGACAAGTGAGCATTCAGTAACTGTGGTAACAACACAAGAGACCCTTGTAGAATCACAACTCCTAGGTGACAAAATTCCTGGTAATTAGTAGAACTGCAGTGGCTAATAGTGCTGAGAAACATGTGTGTCCACTTGAGGTCCAACCACAGCCCACTGTTGATAAGCCTTATCAACTTTCCTCAGGTGCCACAGCCTGCTGAAACCAGCTTGAAGGGCAGGATTTAACATAAAGGAACACTTTTTTGGTATTCTCTCCCTTGAGAATCTCTTACACCTACAGAAGGGTCCACTGTACACAGAAAGCAAAGCAAGAATGGGATGAGTATTAAGTTTCCTGGACTGTTTGCTCCTAAAAGTAATCAAGAAAGCTGAGAAAAGGAGCCATATCTCACCAAGTCTTCTATCTCTGTGGTAAGCCTGGATTTTTTTATTATTTTTTTTCTTTTTAGTGTTTTCTGAAGCTCTTGGCAATTGGCTGCCCAGCACATCTGCAGCTTCCAGTTGTGAAGCAGCTGTCTGCTTTTACAAATATGGAACCAGCACACTGCTGCCTGCTTAGCAAACCTTTGTGAAATGCCCCAAGCAGCCCTCCACCAAAGCACAGACTAGATTTAACCACAGGTTTCTGTTTCAGGCTGTTTCTCTTAGACCTTTTGCACTCACAGTATGTCCTCAACACTTTTCAGGTACCTCTTGTTTCTCACATTGCTTTATTTTATTTATTTTAATTCTGACTGGACTAGTGCTTGAAAGGCACATTCACTGGGAAATCCTAAAGCAGCCAAACAATTGTATTAAAAACACCAAACTGAAGTAGCTCTGTGCTGGAAGAAAACAAAGAGAAAGATTCATTTACGTGAGCTTTGTATTCAGTGTTTTTCATGTACCTGCTTAATGGCCACTGCTGGTGACAAGGCTGACCTAGAACCACAGGGCTGCACCAGCACAGCTACTTCAGACAATGTCTGAACTAGAAATGGGAACAGGCTTGGATTTAAGCTTGAGGAGGGAAGATTTATACTGGATATTAGAAATTCTTTACAATGAGGGTGGTGAGACCCTGGGACAGGTCGCCCAGGGAAGCTGTAGTTGCCCCCTCCCTGGAGGTGTTCAAGGCCAGGATGGACAAGGTCTTGAGCAACCTGGTCTAGTGAAAGGTGTCCCTGCCCATGGCAAAGGCTCTGGGACTAGATAATCTTTCCTACCTAAGCCATTGTATGGATTTACGAGTCTTCACCTCAGTATATTTCTCCCTGAGCCTTCAGCTCAGCCTAGCTTCTCCAGTCTTTCTCATTGAACTGAAGCTCCCTTTTATTCCTCTCCTCTGTTTCAGCTGTATTCCTGTTTCAGCTGTAACTGAACCCTGCACTTTCATTTCCCTTTCTGTGAACTGAACAGACTCAGACTAAACTGAGGGTGCCAGGTGCAGTCTGAGCAAAGTTTCAGCTATAAATTCATAGCTGCATTGTATGAGCTGAGATCAAATGATGTGGCAAGAGGTGCCAAAAGGAGACCAGAACTCACAGGCGTTTGACTTGCCAGTGGTGCAAGGGCTTTTTTGATAATTGCTTGGCAGTATTTTCTGATCTGCTGGAAGATGTTATTTCTAAAGGCAGAACATTCTTGGTTGCTGCAGCCATCCAAAGAAAGAGGAGGAGGAAAGCAAAATGAAACTCATTTTTTCATAATGAGGAAGGAAGTGAATCTGCCATTTCCCTATTCTCAAGTGAATTCCTTCCCATGAATTGTGAGACTGTAAGCTCAATGTTATTAGGACAAGGCAGACAAACTGGAGCTATCCCACAGGCCCTTTGGAAAACAAACTGAGGTGAAGGCAAATGGGTCATCCAGATTTAGAAAGCCTGTAAAACAAGTAGATTCATCCTAAATCTGAAATTTCCACATGGGCAGTAGCTTCCTGTGAGAGTTGTTCTCTGAATTTCACAGGCTGAACTGAGCCATTTATTTAACCACCACTCTGTGGCAACAGCTAAATGAAAGCAAACCCATGTGCTTTAATGAATGTGCTTCACATTTTGTTCTGCTCTTGCCCTCAACTGCTGTCAACAGGCAAAGCACTATTGATGTTCTTGAGAGAGCCAGGCTATGAGTGTTTTGACCATGAGAGCAAATAAGGTTAAAAAAGGGCTCACTCACTGGGCCTGTTAGTTTCCCTACCACAAAGCCCAAAAGCTGGCAAAAAATGGTGAGAACAGCTATTTTGTGATACGTTCTCCATCTTCCAGTAAATCCTTGGTTGAGTCACACTTTGGTTGTAGCATGTCACCAATTAAAGGTGTTGAAAATGTTAAAATAATCCTTAGCAACTCCTGAGAGCCCGGGGGCTTTTCCAGGAAGTTTGAATCAATATACTCAGACTCCTCAGTAAAGGCAAATGTGGCCTCTCCTACCTTGGAGGATTGAACTACCCATTCAGTCATTTAATTTTGGAGTAATAGATCTTCAGGCTTTGTGGCTGGGGTTCTGGTTCTGGTTTATTTGTTTTCATACAGTATGGATGAAAGGAGTACAGGATGCCCTGGCCAGAGCTGCAATGTAACCTTTCTGGTTTTCCTGCAAAAGGAATGATGAATTTGAGCTTTTTTTTAATAGTCTTCTTCAGTATAGGTATTTCTACACTTAATTATATAGATATTTTTTAAACTTAAACTTCTGGGAAAATGAACTCAGATCTATGCCTGTCCTAGATGTCAATGTTGTCAGATGAAGAAAATTTTCCCTGAAAACAGGGCTAAAGATCAGCACACTCCTGAGCTTCAAATGACTGAGCTCTACTTCTCAGAGCTGCTTTTGCAGCCTGCTTCAGAACTAGTTCCTTCATCCCAGAAGAAACATTTTTGAGTATTTCAAGCAAACATTGACAGCATCTACTTTTGAAATACATTGCATCCCTAATCCTAGAGGCAAAGATGAGCTGAAAGAGAGCTATTCTTCCAACAACCCAGCTTTGAGAGCAGGAAGATCACCCTCCTGGGGGGTAACAAGACACAGACTTAGTTACAAAACCTCATGCTCTCTCTAGAGAATGAGAAGGATGACTACATGATTGGGAGAAATCACCTCAAAAGGTATGTGGGCTTGCCTTAGCTAAAAGAGCTCTGGAGATGAGACTTGGCATGGTCTACAAGGAAAGACTATAAGGAAGGGAAATGGGGACTGCTAAGATTGCACCAGTGAAGCAGGGAGACTTAAGCCTCCATATCAGCAAGTTCCTTTTATTGCTTTACCCTCATAACCTGTCTCTGAACTCCTGCTTTCATGAAGAGCCAAACATTTCTCCAATATATATCTTTCTGCAAGGCTGCCCCTTCAAATCAACACAGACACCAGCTTCTTGTCTAAGCTCTGCCCCTTCAGATGGACACAGACACCAGCTTCTTGTCTAAGCTCTGCCCCCTCAGATGGACACAGACACCAGCTTCTTGTCTAAGCTCTGCCCCTTCAGATGGACACAGACACCAGCTTCTTGTCTAAGCTCTGCCCCCTCAGATGGACACAGACACCAGCTTCTTGTCTAAGCTCTGCCCCTTCAGCTGGACACAGACACCAGCTTCTTGTCTAAGCTCTGCCCCTTCAGCTGGACACAGACACCAGCTTCTTGTCTAAGCTCTGCCCCTTCAGCTGGACACAGACACCAGCTTCTTGTCTAAGCTCTGCCCCTTCAGCTGGACACAGACACCAGCTTCTTGTCTAAGCTCTGCCCCTTCAGCTGGACACAGACACCAGCTTCTTGTCTAAGCTGTGTAATTAACATAAACCCTTGAAAAATGTTTATTTTCCTTTCTGCCTGGTAAAGATGCAGGACTACTCCACACTGATAACCTGGACAGACCTCTAGGGCAATATACCTATTAAAGCTCTAACCTGACTTAGCTTTGTTCCTTGTGCTAAAACTGAAGAAAAAAAATTAAAAAGTAGTAGTTTCCTCATGCTTGGGATACCCCTTCAATAAGGAATGGTGAGAGAGCCCTTAAATCCATTGGTCTCTGCATGAAACGGATCAAGGATTTATTGGTCCAAAAAGCTCTTCCATCAGCGTCCACTTTCCTGTAAGATACCTGACTGCCCACTGATCCTTGGAGAAAATGAGATTTTGTCACTACTATCACCTTGCGGGTACATTGCTCCTTGTAAAGCTGAGACAACAGAATTGCTTAAAGCTCTCCCCTTCTCCTTTACTTTTACAGCAGCTGGGGATCACTTACAGGTAATTCCCTGCCTCTTGGCTGAGGAATAGAAACTTCCAAATTGTAAGAACAAAGCCTGCGCTAAGGCTCCCATTTGCAACCTGCAAGAGAAGTCCTTAAATTTATGAGGTGTAAAATCTCTGCTTGGATGGTAAACTGAGGCACAATCTTAGGACCCAGGAGTTAGTATCTGTCTGTTCAGTGTACACACAGGTAGATGCTCACACTGAGCTCCAGTTGTAACAGAAGTAGGGATTCAGACAGTTGGGGTTGGACTAGATGTTCTCCAGAAGTCCCTTCCAACCCCTATCGTTCTGTGATTCTGTGACTTGGCATACCAACGTTGCACAGCACTCAAAGTGGAAAATGAAGTGTTTTCTACCAGAGCAGCGTGTGAATAATGATCAGCTCCAGCTCTCTCTCACAATGTTTGTGATCATTTTGAACAGCAAAGTATCTTGTTCATTATGTGTGCCTGGCATTTTCCAACAGCAGATATTTGCATTTTGGCAAGATGAGACATGTCTGTTGATGCTTGAAAAAGAGCAAGAACTTAGGTGAACTTGGACTGTTTGTTCCAAAGTTGCACCTGAATCACAGAATCACAGAATGTTAGGGATTGGAAGGGACCTCAAAAGATCATGCAGTCCAACCCCCCTGCTAGAGCAGCATCACCTAGGGCAGGTTACACAGGAACACATCCAAGCAGTTTCTGAATATCTCCAGAGAGGGAGACTCCACAACCCTCCTTGTTGGGCAGCTTGTTCCAATGTTCTATCACCCTCACAGTGAAAAAAATTTTCCTCATGTTTCCATGGAACTTCCTATGCCTCAACTTCCACCCCTTGCCCCTTGTCTTGTCATTGGGCATCACCGAGCAGAGCCTGACTCCATCCTCTTGATACTCATCCTTTATAAATATTAATGAGGTTACATCTCAGTCTCTACAGTATCACAGTACCTTAGAGGTTAGAAGGGACTTCAAGAGATCATTGAGTCCACCCCCAGTGTCAAAGCAGGATCACTTTAGCTTCTCCAAGCTAAAGAGCCCCATCTCCTTCAGTCTCTCCTTATAAGGAGGAGAGACCTGAGCCAGACCCTAGGAGATGCTGAACACCCTCTGCTTCCCTTTGCTAATGTTACTGTGTGGCTGATGGTGCAGTGCTTCCATGGTACCCACAGCTTCACTTAAAGCTTTTATGGCAGCTGGTTAGTTGTAGCCTACCTGAAATCTGACCATGGTGCACATCGAAGCAAGGGTGGTCAGTATGTACAGCTGAGTCTGCCTCCTATGGGTGGTAGTCACTCACATATTATTTTTTCAAAATGAAACAGGAATGCCTTTGAATTACACATGTGAGCCACTCCCTCGCACCCACAAGCTCAGCAGTGTCCCAGTGCATCATCTATTGAATCTGCCCCATTTCTTTCAGCTAATTCACACTCTGCTAAATTTAACCTAATGAGTGCAGATAATTATATATATTAAGGCCTTCAGGTGGCGTAAAGAAGCTGCAAAAGCCCAAAGGGATTTTCAAACACATCTACCTACCCATGAAGTGATGTTTGGAACAGATACCTTGTCTCCAGTACAACTACTTTAATGAGACATCCTTAACAAGGTGCAACCTATGCCCACATCTGCTATTATGACATGCAATGAGATTTTAACACTCCAAGGATTTGGTAGCTGTTGCGCCCATCTGTGACTCCTCAGGCAGTCTGCAAATGAGCACATGAACCATGAGAAGCAATTAGGCACCAGCATGACTCAGCTAATGACTGGCAGTGAGACATGCATCTCTCCTTATTTACTCACCTCATATGCCCCTACCGTGACATCTAATCAAAGAGACTGACGTCCTTGCCTTAAAGGTACCTGTTGGCTATGTAAGAATTCTGTACTACCACAGCACTCCCTCCTCATTTTTTCTGTTGGACCTTTAAACTTGTCACATTTTCACCCCTGATTTTCCTTCATCTTCTCTGTTTCAGCACTCCAAATTCCCTTCCTTTTCCAAATGTCACTCAGGCTGCCCTTACTGATCTGCCTTCCCAAATAACTGACCTTTGAGTTGCAGAAAAAAAATTGTAGGTTGTATCTGGCACTTCCACGAGCTGCTTTCAAAAACCTTTCACATCTCACTAGTTTCCCCAGGCTTTTTTGTTGTAATGACCAGCATAAACTCAAATGGTTAGGATACAAATGGAGTCAATCGATACAGGGATCTTTACCAGAGACACTGCAAAATATTTTGATAGGTGTAAACTGTTTTGAAGAAGTTTTTCCCTTAGAAATTTTAGACCTTCAGAGAAAACAGAACATGTTCTTAATATTCTTGATTTTGATCTAGTGAATCCCAGCACTTCCAAACACGTTTATAACAGAAAGCTCCATTTCCTTGGTCCTGAAAACAGTTATCAACATGGCTTGTGTGCATAAACCACCAGATGAAAGGCTTCTGAGACCCTCTCATTGTTCAAGTGAAAAGTTAAAGCAGAAGGTGATAGAACTAGGATCTTATTCCTAGTTCTATGACTTAATCATCAAATCATACTGCTCCTCAACTGCTCATGCATAGTCTGTGTGTGTGGATAGTCCTCACAGATGTAGCTGGAGCCAACACACGGTTAAAGCTTAATCAATCAACCAATCGCTTATCAGTAAACACTTCACCACCACAAGAAGAAAGGTCCTTTAAAGTTTGGAAGTTATTTTTCATCTCATGAGGAAGACCAACACTATGGACCCCCAAGTATGGTGTAGAGATAGGAGAAAGAATAGAAACATTACAGCCAAAATAACTGCTAGGCAGTGTAAAACCTATCATGAATGAAAATAAGTACCAGTTAAAATGTAAACTTTCCATGGTGTCTTGAGGTGTATATTTTAATTGTTGTTAAGCCTCATGTCACAACCTTTGATAAATACTTCATGCAGGTGTTAAAAAGGCAAAAAGTTTATCTGAACAGTGTTAGAACACGAATAGCCTAGATAAGTGGTCTGTGTGGTGGGTGGGGAACTGGCTGTCAGCTCACACCTAGAGAAGGTAGTAAATAGTTCTTTTTAAACCAGTCACAAGTGAGGTCCCCCAGGGATTTATACTGGGCCCAAAATATCTTCATACGTGATCTGAATGTTGGGATCAAGAGCACCCTGATGAAGTTTGCAGATGACATCAAAATGGGTGGGGAGGTTGACACTCAAGAAGGGAGAGCCACCCTCCAGGAAGACCTGGACAGGATGAAGGAGTGAGCTAGCACGAACCTTATGAAGTTCAACAGGGGCAGGTGTAGGGTCTTGCACCTGGGGATACATAACCTGGGAGTGCAGCTCAGATTGGGAGCCACCTGGACAGGGAGCAGCCCTGTGGAGAGGGACCTGGGGATCTTGGTAGACAACAAGCTCAACATGAATGAAGAGTGTGCTGCAGCAGCAAAGAAAGCCAGCAGGATGCTGGGCTGCATCAACAAGAGCATCACCAGCAGAGATAAAGAAGTCATTGTCCCATTCTACTCACTGCCTGTCCAGCCACACCTGGAGTTTTGGTCCCCACTATACTAAAAAGATGCAGAGAGGCTGGCAGGTGTCCAGAGAAGGGCCATGAGGATGATCAGAAGACAGGAAGCCCTGCCATATGAAGAAAGGCTAAGAGAAGTGCTCAGCCTTGAGAAGAGAAGGCTTAGGGGAGACGTTCTTATCGTATACCAGTACATAAGGCTGGCTACCAGGATCAGAGACTCCCTTTTTACAAGGAGTCACATGGAAAAGACAAGGGGCAATGGGCACAAGTTACTCCTGGGGAGATTCCAGTTGGATTCCAAAAGAAAATGTTTCCCCCTGAGAACAGTTAGGCATTGGAATAAGCTCCCAGGGGAAGTAGTGGATTCCCCTACATTGGGCAGTTTTACATCTCAGCTTGGTAGGGTGCTAGGCTGTCTCATTTCAACTAGAGCTAGAAAGGTTGGACCAGAAGATCCTTGGGGTCCTTTCCACCCTGGCATTCTTGATTCTGTGATGATAGCTGATAATTCTGAAGTCACTTTGGCCCTGGTTCTTGCTCTGTACAAATCTTACTGAAGTCAGCCCTGCTGATTCAAAACCAGCAGCTCACGTCAGTCTGCCAGGGACCTGGGTCATTGAGCTGCAAGAGTTTCAGCAGATAAGCAAAATCACTCTGCTAAGGAAGTAATGGGGCTTGAGCCACTGCAAACGAAAGATTACACTCAGCCTTCTTGCATTTCTCTTCTCAGCACATACTGCAAATTGGTTTTCCTGTGGGGGAGGAGTTTGGGTGTGTTCCGTAATGACACCGAGAGTGAACATTAACAATTAATGCAATTCATTATCACACTGTTTTAAAATGAGCACAAATTGGGTTTTGGAGGGTACCCAAAGCAGTCTGATTTAGAGTGACTGCTAACAGCAATTTACCTCTTTGTGGTGCTTAGCATTTACCGAAATAAAAATGCAGTACTCTAAAATTTATGAAAATCGATTTCAGTGTTTTAATGAACTTTACAGAAAGTGCAAATGTCTTGGGTAAAGCTGCTCAGGCTGGGATTCTCACACGCTAAATGGCATCTTTTATCCCAAAATACTTATTAAGGTCCATTAAGGGCATTTAAAGTACTAAACAAAAGTGTGTAATTCAGTGTGAGTAAACATATGAAAGCTTGGTATTCTGCCATGTTTCTCAGTTGTCACAAGCCTTGAGTTCTCACATTGAATCCAAAGCACCCACCAGTTCTGATCACCTATTTACAATCTCCCAATCAATTACTGCATCATTGCTGGTTAATGTAAGAGTTACAGGAAAGCAATGATAAGGAAAATAAATGCAAGCAGGAAATACACAGTTACTGAAATTCCCAAACTTGCTAATGGCTATTTCTAATGAAATATAAATGGATGAAAAATGTCTAGCTCTAATCCTCTCGTCAGATTACCAGAGGGTAACAAAATGATAGATCACACAAGCTAGGAGTTTTTAGTGTAAGAAACAAGCCAGATGATCAATTAAATTCCTCAGATGCTGCTGAAGGAAAGGGATCAAAGTGAGTTTGAGAGACACATTCAAGAGATGTGAACCTGAGCCCTGCTGACTGTTTATACCCCTGCAGATGCAGCAGGGCTTCCTGGAACTCGGCAGGGAGACAGATCAGAAAATCATCATGCTATCTCTGTGCTAAGAAGGTGAATGCTTTCTCTCCATCAAGTAGAGTCATTAATATAATGGATTATACTGTCTGCACCTAGACAGTTTTGTAGATGTGAATTTGAAAGCACACAAATGGACTTTTTTGCTCCTGCTAGTCAAGGAGTGATCCACAAGGTTCAGAAACTTTTTAAAACAGAATGTTTTGGTCAGCAGGCTCCAAGCTCTATCCAGAAGAGCATTTAGCAAACAGGAGTTCTGTAATACTTACCGTTACTAAGTACAACAAGGTGAGCACAAGTGTTTTTCCACACTATATCAAATTGGAGACTGAATAACTTATTACCTCACAGAAACAAACTCTAGTTCACAGAATCACAGAACGTTAGGGGTTGGAAAGGACCTCAAAAGTTCATCACCTAGAGTAGGTCACACAGGAGCACATCCAGGCAGGTTTTGAAAGTCTTCAGAGAAGGAGACTCCACAACCTCTGGGCAGCCTGCTCCAGTGTTTTGTCAGTCGCACAGTGGAAAAGATTTTCCCTGTGTTTATGTGAAACCTCCTCTGCTCCAGCTTGCACCCACTGCCCCTTGTCCTGTCACTGGACATCACTGAGAAGAGCCTGGCTCCATCCTCCCAGCACTGCCCTTCACATATTTACAGAGAGTTCTATCTAAACATGAGGAGGAACTTATTTATGTTGAGAGTGGCAGAACACTGGAACAGGCTGCCCAGAGACTCCATCTTTGAAGTCATTCAAAACCTGCCTGGACACCAGCCTGTGCAACCTGCTCTAGATGACCCTGCTCAGGCAGGGTGTTGGACTCCATGATGAGGCACGGCAGGGCTCTGGGCAACCTGATCTACTTAAGGATGCCCCTGCTTACTGCAGAGGGGGTTGGATTAGATGACCTTTAGAGGTCCCTTCCAACCCAGACCGTTCTGTGAGTCTATGATCTCCAGAGGTCCCTTCCGAGCCCTGTGATTCTGTGACAATAAGAGTAGTGGAGAAAAGTTACATGTGAAGAGGACTCTGAGTGATGCATTTTGATTTCAGTTCTGACAATCTGGTGAGAATACTGAATACATACAAGGTGACCAGTGCAGAAATCTGGTCCTACTACCCTGCTTCATGACTGATTGCTCTCAAAACAACAATCTCAACAGACTAGGCATGATTTTGCACTATATCCCTCTGCAGACTGGCAGCCAGGAGTGAACTTTGGCAGCTCCTGGATGATAAACCCATTTGAACATGTCAATATTCTCTCCCAAACTGTGAAGATGGAGGTAGGTTGTTCCTTATCATCTTTATTATTGTTGTTTCTTGTCCCTGATAACAGTTGATTTTCTCTGTCGTTTGTCTGGGGTTTGGGGTTTTTTCTAAACTTTTCTCTTTTTATACTTTCCTGCCCTAGAAGACTTCTTTGTTTGGTAAGGTTTATGCCTGGCCATACAAGAAAGACCCAGTGGGGATGGGAGGGAAAAGCACAAGAACAGAGCAAAGAGACACTTCTCCATAGATGACAGAGTCTCAACCTCACCCTCCCCCTCTGTTGGCACCATTTGGATTTACTCTCTCTCTGGAGCTGCAAAGAGAGGTTTTGCTACTGCTCATCAAGCTACATGTAAACACAAACTGCAACCCATGACCTGAATCTATAATGGATGACTTCCAAAACTCTTCAGGGATCCTCTATGATTTTTTTAGTTAGTAATGGCTAATAACTTAGCCTAAGAATGCCATATACATAGAGTTTTCTGTTACATGGACAACGAGTGAGTGTAATGTGGTAAATTAACACAGCATTCAACTCTGTGTTTCCAAAGAATGCCTAAAACTTCTTGAGTACATGGAAAAATAAAGTGTCTTTACTCTGCTTAAGCAGTTTTGACCTTGCTCCTGCTCATTTCAGTGCTGCTGGGGAACAGTTAAGGACTTCTGAAAATCAGGTCTTGCATAGGCTCTGACCATTGAAATTTTTAACTCCGAGTCCATAAACAGGGAAGCTTTATCTTAATCTATACAAAGTATACTTTCTCCTGGATCTCATCAAAATTGATAAATATAAAGCAAAAGCAGACAAGAATTTACAAACTACATATACAGATTCCAAAACCTAAAAAGTGTGCATCCTAGGCTGCATCAAAAGAAGTGTGGCCAGCAGATTCAGAGAGGTGATTCTGTCACTTTGCGCTTGTGAGACCTCACCTGGAGTACTGCATCCGGGTCTGGAGTCCTCGATATAGGAAGGACATGGACCCGACTGAGCAGGTCCAGAGGAGGGCCACGAGAATGATGGAGTACCTCTGCTACAAGGACAGGCTGAGGGAGCTGGGATTGTTCAGCCTGGAGAAGAGAAGGCTCCTGGGAGACCTAATAACGACCTTCTAGAACCTGAAGGGGGCCTACAAGAAGGATGGAGAGAGACTGTTTACAAGGGCCTGTGGTGATGGGACAAGGGGCAATAGTTTCAAACTATAGAAGAGCAGATTTAGATTGGATGTTAGAAACAAGTTCTTTACTATGAGGCTGGTGGAACAGTGGAACAGGTTGCCCAGGGAGGTGGTTGAGGCCCCATCCCTGGAGATATTCCAGGGGAGGCTTGACAGGGCTCTGGGCAACCTGATCTAGTTGAGGATGCTTACTGCAGAGGGGGTTGGACTGGATGACCTTTGGAGGTCCCTTCCAACCCAGACCATTCTATGACTCTATGATTTATGTCCATAAGGTGTCATGGGCAGAGGTTCTTGCTAGGCTTTTGTGACTTCAGTTACATAAAAGTACAAGTAACAAAACTTCACTGAGCATTCAATACCTCACTATAGTGTCTGAGAAACAAAGCAGCACATGCATCCTATGTCTGCATTTGAGAAATACTGTATATGCTGCTTTGGACATGCCAGTGAAAAAACTACACTAAGGAGTTTATGACCAAAAGAAGATATTAAAATACAGCCTCTTAAAAGAGGAATATGAAAAATAAGTCATGTCCCTAATACAGAAGAATCTTTGAAAAACTAACTGGGATGAAGGTCTGACATTTATACATTTCCTATCTTGATAGATGCCTGGAGGGGAGAAAGCTGTGGAGATGTGATGCTGAGGGACATGGTTTAGTCATGACCTGGCAGTGCTGGGTTAATGGTTGGACTTGGTGATCCTGAAGATCTCTTCCAACCAAGACAATCCTGTGATTCTATT
This sequence comes from Indicator indicator, assembly GCF_027791375.1. NCBI lineage: Eukaryota > Metazoa > Chordata > Aves > Piciformes > Indicatoridae > Indicator > Indicator indicator. Next base: position 4,182,778 of record NC_072018.1, on the reverse strand, counting down.
TAGACTGATCTCTTCTTTTTATGTTGCCAGTGTCTCACAGGAAATACTTTTATATGACACTTTAGCTTTAGGAACTAACTTCCAGTCCACTGCTGGCTTTCATTTGTCTCATCAGAATTTGCATGGTCTCCCTTCCTCAGTTGTATGTCTGTCTAGAATAGCTTCATCAATATAGCAGTTAGGACTTAGGTTATGGCAGTATGTTCCTGTCACTTGACCAGGAGCAGTCTGGAAGGGTAGGTAAGACACCAATATGACCTTTGTAATTGAAATCCTGCCCCAAGTTTCCTGTTAGGAACGACTCTTCCACTTCTCCTATTTAGCCTTGCCATTGACTTCTCAAGCTGACAAAGCCAAGACGAAGAAACGAGGTGGTGATTGCAGGGATGGCTTTTGTCTGTTCTAAAAATATCATGGCCAAGAAATACTGCTGCTCAAATACCAGCTTTGTACATGTTCACAGAGGTGAATGGAAAGGATTTTTTTTCTTTCTGGAAATCCCAGCCAAAGGGAAGTCAGTTTGGTACCATGACAAGAAGAATGTGAAGATTAGTCATTTAACTCATATACATAAGTAAAAACAAAAGGATCTTGATGTCCATACTCCAAGTGTTCACCTTGAATGTTACCTCTACTTTTATATTCAGGAAAACTGAAAGGACACCAAGGAATAGACAACCGAATACTCCATCAGAGAACTCAGCATTAAACAGAATCAAAATAATACACAGCAAGTACTAAAGCTCAGGGGGGAAAAAAAAAAGAAAAAAATCAAGAAAATTCCAATGTAATCCATAATCCTGTCTGTTAAGACACTGCCCTTTAAAACACAGTCTTACTCCAATTTATTAAAGATCACTCACCCCATTGTTACTGGATTCTTTACTCTTCTCACTAAACACCTATAGACTTCAGAGCCTAAATTACTTAGCAGCATTGAAGATTCCAAACCGAATACAACACTAAAAAGTTCTCTATGGGCACTCCATACGTCACTTAACATCTGCATCAGACTGGCAAGGTCTGGTTTTTCAGATTTTATGGCATCTGTACAGTGTTTTACACAGACAGTGTACTAGTCTCAGCCACAAACAAGATTACCCAGAATTAATGCAAATTTTTTACCCCAGGTGTCTTCTATTAGACACTCTCTATGCATAGTCAAGATCTGCACTTAGTCAGAGAATTGTAGAATCATAGGACTGTCTGGGCTGGAGGAGACCTTTAACATCATCAAGCCCGGTCACTAACCCAGCACTGCCAAGCCACCACTAAATCATGCTCCTCAGCACCACAGCTCTGCATCTTTTAAATACCTCCAGGGATGGTGACTCCACCACCAGGAGCATTGCCAGGTGAATTGTCAACTGGCCTCATGAACTGATTCCACCCATTTTGCACCTACCCGAACATGAGAGCTGATGTAGGTGAATTAACTGGAGGACAAAGGCAGGGGCATGGACAGGGGGAAGTAACCACCTTCAGAGGTGGAAGGTACAACATGAAGGTCTGTCTTTGAGAACATGGTGCAAGTGACCATCTGTGGAGATAAATGGCAATTTCAGCACTGCACCAAGCTGCATTGAGCAAACAGGGAAGAAGCTGCAGGAAAACCTCCTTTCCTGCAGCACTGTCAGTCTTCATGGACATGCAGACAGATGCGAGTCTGCCAAGATATGAACTGTTTGTACCCTTCAATGGGAACACAGAGAAGCAGCAGTTGTGACTCTGAGTCCCTGATCTGCTCTAGAAAGGCCACGTGACAATGGTGGTCCTTAGCAAAAAGCAACAATCCAGAAGTAAAGGCATGAGGTATGCTTAAACTCAGACATCCATTTGCCATCTGACTTCCAGGAGCCAGACACCTGCCTCCTTGATGGCATCTTTGAAAACCTCCCCAGAGCAATTTCTGAGAAGTCCACAGTTACTCAGCACCAGTGCTCCTCTTCACAATCTTAAGATTGTGAAATGCATTATTTATGGATTTAAATGGCACATTCTTCTAACAAAATAATCCTTGTATAATTGTGATAATGTCCTTGATTATGTGTTACAGCCTAAGTAACACTTAGGTAGTAAATAACTCTTGGCTTCCAGCCACTTGATCAGTAGTCGGAGCTGACTGAAGACTTGCCATCAAAGCATTCAGGAAGAACTACATTTTTCAAATAAATGAAAATTTTCACAGTAATTTTCTTCTACCTGTATTTGAATATAGCTTTTTTTTTTAGGTCTAAATAATTAAAACCTATAGTTTTCTCCTTATCAAGCTCTTCCTATCATTAACCTCCTTGTACACATAAGCAACTATCAGTTGCCCAATGACAGGACAAGGGGCAATGGGTAGAAGTTGAGGCATAGGCAGTTCCATGGAAACATGAGGAAAAAGTTTTGACTGTGGGGGTGACAGAACATTGGAACAGGCTGCCCAGGACAGTTGTGGAGTCTCCCTCTCTGAAGATATTCAAAACCTGCCTGGATGTGTTCCTGTGTGATCTGCTCTAGGTGATCCTGCTCTGGCAGGGGGGTTGGACTGGGTGAGCTTTCGAGGTCCCTTCTGGCCCCTAACATTCTGTGATTCTCTGAAATTGCTCAACGGAGTTATTAGCACCTGTATGTAGGGAACATCTCCAGCTGCCACAGCCTTGGGGAAGTTTCAGAAGAAAAGGTCTCTAGAGCACAGAGAATATGCTTTATAATGTGAACAGAGGAAATGGGATCAATTTAACATCTGAATGAGGGAGTTGCGACTATAGTGAAGAGAGTGGAAGTAAACGTGCCCATTGTGGGAGAGCTGCTGTGGAAGTACACATAGCCAAGTTCTAGTGGCACTGCTGCAGCTGTAAAGCCACAGTAACTTGTCACTTGGCATGTTAATTAACTCTGAGTTAATTAGCTCTGGGCTAACACAGCTTTTAGAGCCCACTTTGCAGACAGTGATGAGCCTGGTTTTGTTAAACTGAAAGGCTGAGAGCTCTCTTCTTGTGAACTCTAAAGCCCTTTGCTATGATGGAAAGTCAGAGGGTTTTTTCCCCTCTTGACCTGCATATTAAACTCAGATTCTTTGGAGAATATTTTAGAAGTGTCCTTTCTGCCCTGCACTGAAAAATAAAATTTCAAATCCAGTCCTAAAATAGGACTTACAGAAGCAGACTACAAAGGTGATTAGGGCATCAGAACATCTCTTTTATGAAGGAAAGAGTGAGAGAATTAAATCTTTTTCACCTGGAAAAGAGGAAACTGAGGGGGAATCTCATAAAGTCTTATAAATACTTAAAGGGTGGTTGTCAGGAGGATAGAACCAGCATTTTTTCAGTGGTGCCCAGTGATGAGACAACAGGTATGGGGAACAAACTTGAACACAGGAAGTTCCATCTAAACATGAGGGGGAACTTCTTTAATTTAAGGGTGATGAAGGACTGGAACAGCCTACCAAGAGAGATGGTGGAGTCATTCAAAACCTGCCTGGATATGTTCTTGTGTGACCTTCTTTAGGTGAATCTGCCTTGGCAGGAGTTGGACTCAACCTTCAACCTAGGACCTACCCTAATGCCTGACCACTCTTTCAGGAAAGAAATTTTTCCTAATATCCAATCTAAACCTCCCCTGGTGCAATTTCAGTCCATTTCCCCTTGTTCTATCACTTGATGCTAAAGAAAAGAGACTGACTGCCACCTCATTCCAACCTCCTTTCAGGGAGTTGTAGAGAGCAGTGAGGTCTCCCCTCAGCCTCTTTTACTACAGACTAAGCAACCCCAGTTATCTCAGCCACTCCATGTAAGACTTATTCTCTAGACCCTTCACCAGCTTTGTTGCCCTTTAACAGAATCACAGGATGTTAAGTGTTGGAAGGGACCTTGAAAGATCATCCATTCCAACCCCCCTGCCAGAGCAGGATCATCTATACCACATCACACAAGAATGCATCCAGGTGGGTTTTGAATAACTTCAGAGAGGGAGACTCCATAACCCCCTTAGGCAGCCTCTTCCAGTGTTATGTCACCCTCAGAGGGAAAAAAAAAATTTCCTCCTATTTCCATGGAACTTCCTATGCCTCAACTTCCACCCATTGCCCCTTGTCCTGTCATTGGGCATCACTGAGCAGAGCCTGGCTCCATCCTCTGGGCACTCACTCTTTACATATTTATAAACCTGAATGAGGTCACCTCTTAGTCACCTCCTCTCCAAGCTGAAGAGCCCCAGCTCCCTCAGTCTCTCCTCACAAGGAAGATGTTCCACTCCCTTCATCATTTTTGTGGCTCTGTGCTGGACTCTTCCAAGCAGTTCCCTGAAGTCCTTCTTGAACTGAGGGGCCCAGAACTGGACACACCTTTCATGTTGAAGGAATCTCATGGTTATGCTTAGCTAAAGCTTTGTAGTTTCTCCTGAGCATCTATCAATGTGTTTACATGGGATTACACCAGCTAATGATTGAGAAAGAAAAATTGCTTCATGTAATGGATATATTACCCTTGAAAATCCCATTTTTTAGTTTGTTTTTGTTTTGCTGGTTTTTCTTTTGCCAGCATTCAGCCCTTAAAACACTGCCTTATTCCATATCACCACAAACAATGACAGGAAAGCAGCAAAAAAAAATAAATTTCTGGGACATAGAGCTTTGAGGTAGCTCCAGGAACTTGGAGTTTCTGTCTGCAATTCATGGAAAGGGTGAGGAGGTATAGGGCTAGCAGTAGTCCATAAAAGATGCTAACTGTATGGACAAATCAGAAAATATTCCTCCCTCTGCAGAGCTTTGGCACCTGACTCCTGTGCCCTGCTCCCCATAGGATGGAGAACCCCCAAACCCTGCCCTAGAGGGAAATACAGTATTGGACTTAGTAGTTTTGGCACAGCCTTGGCATTTTCCACTCTGGCAAAGGGCTTCCAGTTCTGTTGTTGGAAAAAGATGTATTTCACATGGGCAGAGGCTGAAATTTAAAAGGTATTTTAGCAGCCAGTAGTCACAACTGCATGACATTTTCTGACCTTTCCATTCCTGAGTATCCATTTATGATGTCATGCAACCTGTTCTGTCTGACTAATATCAGGGTGCTCCTGCTTTCTGGGACATTAGGGCCTGCTCCATCCACACAGTTTTATGTGTAATCAGAGAATTAGACATAAGTGGCTTCTTTAAAGTCCATTTACCATTCCATGTAGGTAACAAGGGTCGTGAATTATTCATTGATGGAAACCAAGAGTACCATCCCCCCAGTACTGTGATTACAAAGGAGTACTCAACACATTGATACCAACAGCAGGTGAATGTGTCACTTTAAAACCATTTTAAAAGCCAAGATCAGCTTGCTCTGCACAGAGAATGCTATTCAGTAAATAAATGCTTAGGTTGTTCTTTCCCCAATCCTGTGCAACTAAGTATCAAGGCACACTGGCATGTCCTCTGCTGGAGTGGGCAAGCAAAAAATACCAACTCTAAACATTCCAAATATTTTGGAATGTACCATAAAGGAAACCCAGGAAAGCGCTTTACAAATCTAGTAAGTAAATATTCCTCACATGCTTCCAAATCAGGAAAATATTTTTTAATGAAAAGTTTTTAAGTGTAATTTAAAAAAAAATTTAATCTGTGATTTTCTTCAAGGGGATGAAATACAAAACCACAGAAAGCACTGCATTGGTAAAACCAGCAGAACAGGTTTCTTGTTGTAAGCCATTTTAACTGGATTAGCAGGAGGAGGACTGCAGAGTCCAGGGATACCACCCTGGCAGTAGAAAGTCCTTAGGCTTACTCAGGCTAAAATACCTTCAACATTCATTATCAGCCCTATAGTTTCATTAGAAACTATTTTTGTATGTTATCACTAGTCATAGTACTGGAGTTGTATTATAATTGCAATTATTTTTTCTCTTTGTTACTCCACATCCCAGGAAAAAAATCTACACATTCCAGCCTCAGAAAAACCCTCCTTCTTATCCCTCCCCCCCCGCCCCCTTTAGTCATTGTCATCCAAGTCCTAGATAATTTCTCTCTACAAGCATTTCTACACCAAAATTCCCTTTGATAAAGTCTACTACAAGAGGGTACACTACAAAGGAAGCACACTTTGGAGTAGATGCCCAGACAACCAGCTTCACCCCTACCCAGGACTGTTTGACACAGTGCGTCCAGGCAGAACACCTTCTCACTCCTGCTCAACACAAATGCAAGCACAAAAACCCGTGGTAAGGCTGAGTGAGAGTAGTAAAGTTCACTATTTTGTACTAATCTGCAGTAAGGTCAAGTGGATTTTCCCACCTAGGAGAGAAAATGTCAAGATGCTGCACTGGCACAGAAAAATGCCAATGGTATCCTGGGCTGCATCAAAAGAAGAGTGGCCAGCAAATCAAGAGAGGTGATTCTGACACTTTCCTCTGGTGTGGTGTCACCTGGAGTACTGTGTCCAGCTCTGGAGCCCTAAACACAGGAAGGACATGGACCTGATGGAGCGGGTCCTGAGGAGGGCCACAAAGATGATCTGGGGGCTGGAGCACCTCTCCTGTGAGGAACAAGCTGAGTGAAATGGGGTTGCTCAGCCTGGAGAAGAGAAGTCTACAGGGAAACCTAATTGAGAGAAGGCTGCAGAGAGACTTGCAAAAGCCTGTAGCAATGGGACAAGGATCGGTAGTTTGAAAATAGAGAAGATTTAGATTGGATGTTAGGAACAAGTTCTTTACCATGGGGTGGCAGAACACTGGAACAGGTTGCCCAGAGAGGTAGTTGAGGCCCCATCCCTGGAGATATTCAAGGTCAGGCTCGACAAGGCTCTAAGCAGCCTGATCTAGTGGAGGATGTCCCTGCTGACTGCAGAGAGGGTTGGACTGGATGACCTTTGGAGGTCCCTTCCTACCCAAACCATTCTGGATTGTATGATTTCCTAGAAAGAAAAGGTAAGAAAGGTGCACCCTGCCAGAAAAATTGCAGTTATGGATATTGTCTCCAGCCTCAGGAGCAGTGGGTAAAAGTTTGCCTGGTCTGTCAGAGAAGAGGTTGTAACTAAAAAAAAAAAAAAATCAAAATCATTCTAATGTCTTAAAGTACCACTGTGTACTGCAGTGAATGGCAGAAGAGCTTTTGGCTATTTAGGAGATGAAGAGGTTTTAAGGGTGGTATTTTTTGAAAACACCACTATCATCCTTCCTGCCTTTAGTATTGTGTGGCACCTAGGAGTAAATTGAAGACGAATATATTTTAGCTTTTAAATAACCTAATTCAGCGTTTATGGTTCACTGGAAGAAGCATCATCCTTCTTGGAAACATGAGAGATAAAGACCCTACATCTATTTCTGAAGGAAAAAAATGTACCCTGTGCTTGGTAAATAATAAATACAGCATTTAAGTCTCCAGGAAATCCATTTCATACATACCTCACCATTAATTCACAACTACCTGAAACTACACAGAGAAAACAGCTGAGAAGATGTGCTAGAGAAGTATCTTGACATTTGCTGTGCAACTGCTCTGCCCTAGAAAGACATCAGCTGAGAATGGATCTCTTCACAAAGCAAGCGACCTGCCTTCCTTTGAGTCAGCCAACTCTAAGGGTACCTGCAAAGGGTGTTTCATCTGTACTGTCTGAGAAGGACTGCAAGGGAATGACTGGAAGTTTTGGCTGGAATATCCAGCCTAGGATAGCCTGCTTAGGATTGGGTGTTTAATTCACAGATGTACAAGTTTAGGGCAGACCACAGAATCACAGAATTAATTGGGTTGGAAAAGACCTTCAAGATCATCAAGTTCAACCTATTACCCAACACTGTCTACTCAACTAAACCATGGCACTAAGTGCCTCATCCAGTCTTATTTCAAACGCTTCCAGGAACAGTGACTCCACCACCCCCCTAGCAGCCCATTCCAATGGCAAATCACTCTTTCTGTGAAGAATTTCTTCCTAACCTTCCAGCCTAAACCTCCCCTGGTACAGCTTGAGACTGTGTCCTCTAATTCTGTCCCCGCTTGCCTGGGAGAAGAGACCAACCCCCACCTGGCTACAGCCTCCCTTCAGGCAGTTATAGATGGCAATAAGGTCTCCCCTGAGCCTCCTCTTCCCCAGGCTAAACTACCCCAGCTCCCTCAGGAGCTTTCATCCATGACACATGAGGCACAGGCAAGAAATGGAGAGCAGACCAAGCCAGACCAGCAGCACCCAAGGGACCAGCAGGATGGTTGTCCTGCTGGCAGGGCTTCTAGGATATAGCTCAGGTATGAGCAGGACACCTCAAGGCACCTCACATGGGATGTAGAGGGGCAAATGGCACCTATCAGTCCCAGCAAGCCAACGTGTGGGGGGAAATTATTGGAACAGAATAAACGCAGTCTTTCTGGTTACATCTTAAGACACTTCCCCGAAATACTAAAGCTTTAATTGAACTGCTGCTTTCAGTCATTTGATTTTAAAGACCAGACTAATTTGTGGCAATATTGGGTTTTTTAACAGTCTTAGTATATCACACAGCACACTTGGTATAATTAAGCCAATCTTACAGCAATTTCCAGACTGACTGCACAGTCCTTGAGCAGCCCACATCTTACTCACTATCTGTACTTGGTGAAGGTGAAGGTGGAAGGAACACTTTGACATGGAGAAGAGAGAGAAAAAACTGAAACGCATCCTTTTGTGGCAGTTTTAGGCTGGCACCAAGGGAATTTTCCACAGATCTTGAGTAGAAAAGTGGTACAATGTAAATAAATTACCGTTGGATGTAAAAGAAAAATAAAGACAAGGTCTAAATAATCCCATTGGTCTGATAACTAACAAAAAGTTAGTTGTATAAACTAACTTTCTTTTCTCCTTCTCTGCTCTAGCAGGTACTAGCTGGTGGCTTCTGCTGGCTTGCTGACCTTGGCTGCATTTCTTTGCTGTGGCTAAGTCCTAATAAGCAACTCTCTGCTCTTCTCTCTCTCTTTTCCTGTACAAGGCGGGTGGAAGGGAGTTGAGAGGGGGAAGCTGTTGGTAACCCCCTAGTCTTGTCCAGGAAGGTTCTTGTGTTGGTTATAATTTGTAAATACATGTAAATATTGTATATTTTGTACACATTCATTGCATTTCATATTTCTAGATTTTAGTCTGCTTGTAAATATAGCTTCATTTGCTTTCCAACTGAGCTGGTATGACAATTTTATTTTGGGGGTAATTTCAACCCACCACACCTTTCCTGACTGCCTGGCCCCTCTCCTGTCCCAGCTCTGTCCAAAGGCTACGTGGTAAATCTCATTCCCTCATTTGAGATGTGTGAGTGGGGTTTACTAAAAGCAAGCACAAAGGGCAACTGAATGAAAAGGAGACAGCTCAGTGCTTCTATGACAGTGGCACAACACAACTGGAATAAGCCAATACAACTGCCTTGAGATTAATTGAAAGCATATCTGTGTGCACACTAACAAGTCTCTCTTGAATAAATTTCAGTTTGTTTCCCTTAATTCTCAAATGCAGAGAGAGACTGCTTAAAGCAAACACTAAACTTCAAATCATGTCCCATCTTGAAACTAAGGAAAAAAAAGCTCTAGTTGTTATTTACTTCCTGATACTTTTACAGATACTGCAACCTTCATTATTATGCTTGCATAATCACAAGAGGAAAAACAAATGTTTTTCAAGTAATTATATTTCAAGTGCTTTACTTCCAGTTCATTAAATCTCTGGTATCTTCCTTCCATTCTTCAAATATCCTCTTATTTTGTTGCTCTTTAATAGCTGCTTCCTGTGTGACAAACCTTTCCAGATAGGGAGCCAATAACACTGCAAATATCATTATACTGCCATTACTCTAACATCCACTAAGTTGCCCAACTAGCTGAAGTTATTTCTTCCAAACTACAATCTCTTCAATTTATGGACCATGAACTCCAAATGACACCTCCTACTGTGTTGCTTCTCCATTTCTCCCAAGAAGGGCCATCACAATCTTACTTAAACTTTTTTTTCCCCTCTATGGAGCACTGTGAGAGGCTTCTTTTTCCCCCTCTTTCACTATTCTGTTACTTGGTTTTGTTCTTTTCCTAGTCATTCATTAGTACGTTTAATATCAAGATCAACCTCAAGATAATTAGATGAAGGGAAGGTCAGATCACTGATGAATGAACAAGTGAGAGTATGCCAGTCTGACGTCAGTCACTGCCCTATCACAAAGCACCACAAAAAGTCAGTACAAGTCACCTGGAAGTCTTCCATAAAATGAGGGAACAGTATTCTAGCCTCCAAAATCAGAGGTGTTCCAGGACTTCCCCACAATGCCTTGAAGCAATACCTCCAAAAAAGAGAAAAAAAAAAAAGTTTCCATTCTAAATTATTAATTTATTAAGAAAGAAAATAAAACAAACAAACAAATATCCACTTTTTTTTTTTTCCCAGAAGAGAATTCCCAAATATAACCATGTACAGAAAATCTGGATAAGTAAGATGCTAATAATCAGGATTTCCATGTTTGTCTGCTTCTATTTTTTTTTTCCCAGATAATATTTATTAATCTTGTCCTGAGCTTTAGTGGGCATCTTACAACATGGCAGTGACAGAGGACAACATGGCATTCATCATAATGGAACAGATCCAGAGGAGGGCCACGAAAATGATCAGGTGGCTGGAGCACCTCTGCTATTAGGATAGGCTGAGGGAGCTGGGGTTGTTCAGCCTGGAGAAGAGAAGGCTCCAGGGAAACCTAATCACCATCTTCCAGTACCCGAAGGGGGCCTGCAAGAAGGATGGAGAGCAACTGTTTATGAAGGCAGCAGTGATAGGATGAGGGGCAATGGTTTGAAATTAGAGAAGAGTAGATTTAGATTGGATGTTAGGAAAACGTTCTTCATGATGAGGATGGTTGAGCACTGGAACAGATTGCCCAGGGAGGTGGTTGAAGCCCCATCCCTGGTTATATCCAAGGCTCAACAGGGCTCTGGGTGACCTGATCTGGTTGAGGATGTCCCTGCTCACTGCAGGAGTGTTGGACTGGATGACCTTTAGATGTCTCTTCCAACCCAGGTGATTCTATAAGCACAGTGTGACTAGGGCAGCCTCCCAGAATTGAGTGACGTTTAGTTCACGCAGAGACTTGTAAAAGGAAATTGTTCAAACAGTACTGTGGACATATAAATAAATGGAACAAAGAATGAAAGCAAAGGTGACTATTAGGATTTTAAGGTGCTGATACCACAACACTAAAGTGGCTTGTAAAACATGCTGATTTCAAAGTGTCTGAAGCCAGAGTAATATATCAAGTTGGGCATCAGTTTGAAGGAGATCAGAACAGAGTTCATGCAGGAGCAAATCTCCTGCCTGATTTAGTGCATTATGGATTCTGGAGGAATTGCGCTGTCTTCACTCTGAAGATCTAGCTGTCAGTTTCAGCAAACATACATTCACTCCAAACAATAATATTTTCTTCCCAAAGAGGGTAAGCTTCATTGTAAACTTCATTAATTTCAGCATCAGCAGTTTTCCCTGATTGTTGATAAAACTCCCAAGTTGAAAGAACAGTACTGCAGCATGGTGTGTGTGTGAAATCAGGGAGTATAGAAACGACGCCTCTGAAATCAAGAGGATTGTTTTGACTTTTGTTGAGGAATGCTGCTGCTGAGAAGGATTTGCATAGCTCCCCAGGAGCAGCTCTGATGGGCTGGTTTTCCCATTGGAGTCAGCTCGGTACATTTGTAACTGAGAGAATGTCAGTGATTTCCTTTCTTCAAAACAAAGAATTGGCAAATGTGAAAGAAGTGAGCTGAAATACCCTCTGCGAGATGACAAAAAGTGAGGCAAAGCCTACAGAAATCATTGTTGTGTACTTAAAAAAAAAAAAAAAAAAAGCCCTGTGTATTCTCAGAAAACATTGTGGCCAGCTGTTGTTCCTGCACAAAGTGGCCGTCACTATTATGATCAAAATATTAATGAGCTCTCTGACATCAACACAAAGCATAAAAGGAAGGAATTGAATGAATAATTCTCTTAAAAAAATATTTACTTTTTATATGAATAGATTAAAAAAAAAATAATTGTAAAGGTAAACCAGGAAAGGAAGGTTAAAGAAAGCGTGTCCCCCACCCTGATGAGCAACACTGGAGAATGAGTGTCAATGGACAAGGAGAAGGCTGAGATTCTCAACAACCTTTTTCCCCTCTCCTCATGGCTCTCATGTTGATGGCCCACAAGTTGGAGACTAGGGAGACAACATCCCGTCCACTGTAAGAGAAGATAAGGGGCGTGATCATGTGAGGAACCTGAAGATAGGTCCATGGGACCTGACGAAATGTATCTGAGAGTCCTGAGGGAATTAGCTCATGTGGTTGCCAGGCCACTCTCTGTGATACTAGAAAAGTCCTGGCAGTCCCTGGAGACCAGAAGAAAGGAAACACACCCATTTTTTTTTCAAAGGGTAGAAAGGAGGTCCCTGGGAACTACTGTCCTGTCGGCCTGACCTCTGTGCCTGGGAAGATCATGGAACAGATCCTCCTAGATGCCATGCTGAGGCTCATGGAGGATAGGGAGGTGATTCAAGACAGCCAGTATGGCTTTACTAGGGGCAAAGCCTGCCTGACCAACCCAGTGGCTTTCTGTGATAAAGTGACTATGTCAGTAGATAAGGGACAGACTGTGGATGTGATCTAGCCAAACTTCTTCAAGGCCTTTGACATGGTCCCCCACAACAACCTTCTTGCCAAGCTGCAGAGATACAGATTTGATGGGAAGCAGTGGATTCCCCTACACTGGACAGTCTTAAGACTCAGTGTGACAGGGTGTTGGTCCTTCTCATTTCAACTCTACCACTACGTAGAAAGGTTGGACCAGATGATCCTTGGGGTCCCTTCCAAATTGGAAGTCTGTGATCTCTCTGACTTGTTTTCATCCAGCTTCTAGTCCTTAGTCTTCTTGAGGGGGCTGACAACTTAATCCAAATTAAAATAAACCACAGCTGGTTTCTTTCTCATCCTGTATTTTGCAAGACAGTCCAAAGGACCACTTTTACTTTCAGTAGCATCCTGAGTGCCAAAACCTGGTCCTAACTACAATCCCTGGAACACTAGATTGGGAAGAAATTCTACAACATTCAAGACAGCTCAAAGCCATTTGAGCAGCAATTTGTAACAGCATTGTAAATCTTTTCCCATCTTCTCTGCAATTTGGCTTATTTGGTTATGAACACGGGTTCTGAGTACCTGAAGCACCAATAGACAGAGCAGGATCACCACAAGGAGCTTCCAAAACTTGATCCTACCATTTCCCAATCCTCTCTGCAAGAAAATTACTCTTCCCTGAGAAATGCATAAGCCCAGTAAATAGCTCAGCGCTCTAGGAGGGCTTCTAAGGTAGAGGCTGTGAGAATCCATTTTAGGAAGTAAAACCAAACATGTAAACAAATAAATCCCTTCTTAATCACTACATAAATTTGAAGAACAAGATTATCACAAATTTACGGTGACCTGATTCCCATTAAGATCACAGCAAAATTGACTTTCCTTTACATGCATCTCTAGTTGTGATAATCCATCAAAATGAGGTAGTAGTATTTAAAGGCCTCAGACAGTCCCTGGGGCATGAGATTCAGATGTCATATACACACAAGCACATAGGAGCAAAACCCCCTCAAGTGCCTACATCTATTTTTATCATCTATGTATACCGAAAGACAATAGCTGCAAGGCTAAATAAAAATAAAACTGTGATCAGCCTATAGCTGTCTATAGGCTTTTTGATCAGGAGGGCAGCTGAGGTGCCTGAATGTTCTAAGAACTGCCATCAAATCGTGATCCACGTGTGAAAATTGAGAGCAGAATTGGAGAAAACTGGAGTTTTGGCAAAGCTGCTAGAAAGGGTAGATGTTCAGCAATGAAAAATGCAGTCTTTATAGACTCAAGGGTCATGGGTCTATCTTTAGACTCAAGTATGCTATGGCTCTACAAGCTGTGCTTTACAGGAACTAAATGTAGCAAGTGAAGGTTTCTACAGAATCTGTCTGAAGGAGAATGATGACTACACTGGTCTTTTCCAAGTGATTCTATGATTCTTAAAGAACTAATCAGATTTGTAATTTGACTTCTTACTTGAACAAAGGATTACATGGAATGGTTCCATCCCAAGCCGTATCCAGCTTTCACAAGTTTCCCCACAGCCAGTGAACATTTTAGCAAGCTCATAGTACTGAAGAAAAGAAGTGTACTGTCAACACTTGGCAAAAGACTGTTAATAGAGAAACATCTAACAACTTTATTTCAAAGAGAAAACACTGAGGCAGAAACCCCAGGCATTAGACCTCCTGGAAAGGTACTAAGCATCCAGAGATAGGACCTCTGGCGGAAAGAGTGTTTATGAAAGTCCACGTGTTTGCTAACACACATTGCTAAGAGTTTACTTCCAAGTGATTACAAGCACACAATTAGGATAGGAAAACTTTCAAGCCAACAACACCTTCTTAAACTAAACTATGCTGGGTCAGATCTGTTACTTTGCTGTACAAAGCTTAACTAAGAGGGGCTCAAGGCATCTGAGTTTTATTCCATGTTCTGTATTGCCCACTGCTACAAAGGAACTTATTCAGCTTTATCTGCACAGCCCCTCACAGAGTTACAGAATGGTTTGGTTTGGAAGTGACCTTAAAGATTATCCAGTTACAACACCCACCCCATGGCAGGGACACCTACCACTAGACCAGGCTAATCAAAGCCTTGTCCAACCTAGCCTTAAACACCTCCAGGGAGGGGACATCCACAACCTCTCTGGGCAACCTGTTCCAGTGTCTCACCACCCTCACTGTAAAGAATTTCTTCTTAATATCCAGTATAAATCTTCCCTTTTCCATTCCCTCTCATGCTATCGCTGCAAGCCCTTGCAAAAAGCCCCTCCCCAGCTTTCTTGTAGGCCCCTTACAGGTGCCATAAGGCCACTATAAGGTCTCCCTGGAGCCTTCTCCTCTCCAAGCTGCACAGCCCCACGTCTCTCAGCGTGTTCCCATAGGGAAGTGATCCAGCCTTCTGATCATCTTATTGGCCCTCCTCTGCTTCAGCACTATCCAACTCATTAAAAGACCCATACTTATCTAATTTTATCTCTTTTTTCTTTCTGGTCCTATTCAGTACTATTCTGTAATTTTGGGGGTTGTTTTGGTTTGTTTTTTTTTTCCTTTGAAATAAAGCAGAATTATACTTTCCTTTGATTTATGCCATAGGTGGTAGGGTTTTGTTTTGTTGGGATTCTATTTGTTGGGGTTTTGGTTGGGGTTTTCTGGTTTGGGGTTTTGTTGTTATTTTGCAAGAGTGCTTGGGTTTCAGTTTGAGGTTTTGTTTGTTTTTAACAGGAATGCATAAATCAAAAGAATTTGCTCCTATGAAACCATACGTTCTAATCAGAGTAATGAAAGAAAAGCCATGGCAAATAAACACTTTAGTGATTTCTTATTAATGTCACAGGAAATTTCTTAATGTAGCATGATACTGCCTGCCAGGAAACCCCACAGAGAACTAATAGATTCAAAGTCACTGCAGAGCTGTTATCCTGATATTGAGCCTAGCTGATGTTAAGGAGGGTGACTAAAACAGAGGCAGGAAGCGAGTTTTCCCCTTTAGAAGCAAATGGAGAAGCACTGGAAATCTGCATTTTGACATTCAAGTGGTATTTTTTTTCTCAATTATTCCCTTTATAGTAATACTGCAGCTCTTTTGTTCAGCATCTCTGATTTGACTTGCACGGATATGGAAAAGCTCCATCTGAGGCCAGGGCCTCTCTCTGGCATGTCATGAAAAAGCAATGTTTATATGTGTAGATGTCTATATATGTTGAGATATGGGAACTGGGACAGGTGTCAGAAATGAACTAACCACTGTAACATGCAGCTTGTGAGGTCCATATGAGCTGATCCTGACAGCAACATATAATTTCTCCTACAGCATCCTATGCTGGCAGTCTAAAAATATACTTGCAAATAAGTCCTGTGCAGCCTGTCCTAGGTGAACCTTCTCTGGCAGGAGCGTTGGTGTAGATGATCTCCAGAGGTCCTTCCCAACCCCTATCATTCTGTGATTATGTGATAAGCCCCATGTGCATGCCAACCAAAACTAGAAAGGGATGAGAATAGAGCCAAGGGTGAGATGCTCTGTTTATTTCCCCAGAGGACATACATGGATCCAGGAACAAAGCTGACAAAATGCTCTTTCACCCAGTGCAGTACCTCTTGGCTGCTGTTGAAGGACTTGCTTCAGGAGTAAGAATATCTCACACAGGGATAAGGGTCATATACATCAGTATACTTCTTCCCCTCAGATAATGCTGTTGGGTTCAGTTAAAAGATGTATTAGAAAGAGACACTTAGATTGTTTTGTTACCAGATTTCAGCACAGTTCTTACATTAACATAGTGAAATCTGTCTCCAGGTTCTCTATTTTCTGTTTGCCAAAGGAGCTAAGCTGCAGAAACGTGAATGAAGGCCCACAAGTGTACATTTTCAGCAAGCAGGGTGACAATCTGACAAAAACAAACATGCAGTCTGAAAAACCCTTCTCACATTCTCACAAGCACCCTTACTTTGTGGAACATCTGACAGAGACACAAGCACATACTAGGTTACAACACCGAGCAACACAGGATGAATTTTATTGTTTCCTTTGCATCCTATCCAAGTATTTAAGAAATTATGTCCTGGTACAACTGCAGGATGAAGTTGTAGCTAGAAAAGCCTGAATAAATGATAGGGCTGCTTTAGATATAATGGAATTTCACATAAATGTAAGGATCACAGGATATTTAGGTTGGCAGGGACATCAGATCAATCCTTAATTCAAAAGCATACTGCTTTTAGCCTGTTTTGCGTGGGTTATCTTAGATACATTGTTGAAAAGCCACTGGAAGACCAAGAGAAGCTTTTTTGTACCTTTTTGCACCTCGGATAAACACTTAAAATGTCTGAAAAACATCCATCACCATCCATTTTGACACAATCCATGTGCTGCTTCTGCTACTCAAAACATTTGTAGAAGGAAAGATTTTGTTCACACAGGTGTTCATTAAAACAAACCCTTGTGATTAATATTTCTATATACACACTCACGATCACATCCTCAAACCTTTTACTAAAACTATCATTCCTTCACACAGGAGTAGAAATAACTTCAGTCAAGCTATCTGATAAATTCACAATATAAAATATCAAGTCTCAGAAAGAGGAAAGGTACAGCCTGTGTCAGAAGCACAAATTCAGAAGCCCTCAATAAAACCTACTCAGCCTGCAGGCAGCAGACAAAAGGCATTTATTTACCTTTTTGATGTATAAACAAAGCCTGGGAACACAGAGTCTTTCATATCCACTTCCATACATCTGTACAAATTACTTGCAATGATTCATATTGGCTGAAATGAGGCTGGAGCAAAAGTTTGGATGATGCCTCTGACAAAAATCTTACAGGTTTCCTACTGTCAATATTCTCAGCCTTAAAAAGGCATGACTAATATCAGATTGAGGTCATCAGCAACTGTAATTACAAAGTAACTCGGGGGGGGGGGGGGGGGAAACACCAAACAAACAAGACACCTGTTTCAGCACTCTGCAGGATTATGTATAAAGAACACTCACACCTTCAGAAGCCTCCAGTAAATGAGAAGGAAATTATACAATGTCATAAGATGAAATGGCCTCAAGTGGCACCAGAGGAGGTTTAAGTTGGATATGAGGAAGAAGTTCTTCCCCACGAGAGTGATGAGAGCCTGGAATGGGTTGTCCAGGGAGGTGGTTGGGACCCCATCCCTGGAGGTGTTTAAGGCCAGGCTGGATGAGGCTCTGGCCAGCCTGATCTAGTGTGAGGTGTCCCTGCCCATGGCAGGGGGGTTGAAACTAGATGATCCTTGTGGTCCCTTCCAACCCTGACTGATTCTATGATACTATGATTAGAAAAAAACGTGCATGAAAGGGTTTCCAACCACTGGAACAGGCTCCCCAGGGAGGTGGTTAATAGAGGCAGAGATGTGATGCTGAGCAGCATGGTTGAGCACCAGATTTGATAGAGTTAGATAATGGTTGTACTCAATCTTAGAGGTCTTTCCCCTCTAGACTCTATGAGTCTATGTTGGGTTTGGGGTTTTTGCTGTTACTTTTGTTTTGTTTTGCTTGTTTGGGGTTTTGTTTTGGTTTTTTGTTGTTGGGTTTTTTGGTTGGTTGGGCTTTGAGTTTGGGTTTTAGTTTGGGGTTGGTTTGCTCTTGTTTGTTTGAACAACTGTTGAAGAATTTTTCAAAGAACTGTGTGAACCATAGAACCATAGAATAGTCTGGGTTGGAAGGGACCTCCAAAGGTCATCTAGTCCAACCCCCTCTGCAGTCAGGGAGCGGCATCCTCAACCAGATCAGGTTGCCCAGAGCCCTGTTAAGCCTCACCTTGAACATCTCCAGCAATGGGGCCTCAACCACCTCCTGGGCAACCTATTCCAGTGTTTCACTAGCGATATGGTAAAGAACTTGTTCCTAACATCCAATCCAAATCTGCTCTTCCCTAGTTTGATGCCATTGCCCCTCATCCTACCACTACAGGCCTTTGTAAACAGTGAACACGTCATTGGACTCCATCATTACTTAATATGCTTACATTCTTCACTGGCAATAAAGGCATTTAAGGATGCAATAAATCATTAGTTTATAATTAATGGGGAGGGGGGGAAACTTCACCAGTCATACTTTCTCTCCAAAAAGCATGCCAATAGCTATTCCTATCTGCAAATTATGGTGTTTCAGTGCTCCTACAAATGTTTCTTGAATGACTGCTTGGTATTTGATGTTTGCTATGGACCTGCCTCCAGCTGTGCTACAGTTCCCAGCACTTCTGCAATGACTTTGCATGCATGTGGTAGGATCTCCCCAGTGCTGATGTTAAAATGACAGGCTTGTCTTTTCCAGCAGTTTTTCTGTACAGAAACAACAGAAATATCAAACTGGTGAGTTGTACTGTTGTCACCTAGGCAGTGGAGATGTTGCTGAGAAATATGATGCCTCTAATGAATGCGTACAGTGGGAAAATGTACATCAAACTGACTTGTAAACATCTGCTGCAGCATTATTATTAATCTCACTGCATATAATTATATGATCATGCAACATACTTCAATGATAATGCAAAAATAGTTAATTCATGGAAGGAAAAAATACTAGGCTGGCTGATTGGGACTGTACAATACATGTGGCCTCCACTGAAGTTTGCCATGTTTCTTCTTTAAGTAGCCTATCATCTTCATAAAAAGTTTCTAAAACATAAGCTAAAAAATTAGCTCCTGTACCTCACAAGCACAATTACAGAAGCAGCAATATTATTTTACTGGACCAGCTGGTACTTCCAGAAGAGAGAAAGATTTTCTCTTCTTAGATAAAAAGAGACAGAACTTTTCTCTTCTCACCTCCACCAAGTGGTGGAATGAAAGCTGCTGCCTCGCTCCCTACAATACTTATTTCACTTACCTCTTTCCTACTGTTGATCCCCCCCCCCCCCAAGTCTGCAGAAGTACAGTTGCACTGACCTCAAGGAGAGCAGCAAATCTGACTCCAGGTCCCATGTGCATGTTAGGGCTATACTGAGAGTGTGCTCAAAGCTGTGGGAAGGCTTCTGGCCATTATCATGTGGGCCCATAATGTCAGGCCCTCCCATATGCAGTGAAGCTAGATCCCCTCTTGAAAAGCATGTCAGCTCAACTAGCAGTTAACTGTCACTGAAGAGACAAATGTGTTCCCATTCTCAGCACTACTCAGTTTGCATACATTTTATCTATTTTTTAGAGCTGATCATAGAATCATAGAATGGTTTGGGTTGGAGAGGACCTCAAAGATCATCTAGTTCTAAATCCCCCACCATGGGCAACGACACCTTCCACGAGACCAGGTTGCTCAATGGCTTCTCCAGCCTGGCCTTAAAAACCTCCAGGGACCTCCTTAAACACCTCCTAGGCAACCTGTTGCAGCATCTCACTCCTTCAACATCCATCACTTGTTTAAATTAAAATAGGCAAGGGAGAAGAAAAAGTTTTATTTCAAAAGGTTGGGGGTTTCTTTCATTTCCCTTAAAAAAAAAAAAACCCACAGGAAATTCAGTAATTCCTCCCTGTTTCCCTAATCAAACAGCCAGCTCTTTTTCCAAATACTTGCATTTAAAATATATACAAATCTCACAGAATCACAGAATGTTAGATGTTGGAAGAGATCATCAAGTCCAACCCCCCTGCCAAAAGCAGGACCACCTAGGGTAGTCTGCACAAGAATGCATCCAGCTGGGTTTTGAAAGTCTCCAGAGGAGACTCCACAACCTCTCTGGGCAGTCTGTTCCAGTGCTCTGTCACCCTCACTGTGAAGAAGTTTCTCCCTCCTCATGCTGAGGCTAAACCTTCTATGTTCAGGTTTGTATCCATTGTTCCTTGCCTTATTACTGTGCACCACCCAAAAGAGATTGGCCTCCTCCACTTGACACCCCTCAGATATTTAAAGACCTTGATCAGATCCCCTCTCAGTCTTTTAAGACTGAACAGCCCCAGGTCTCTGAGTCTCTCTTCCCTCTTCATCTCAAAACAAAGATCCAAATTAGTCTGCCACAGACATAATTTCAAAGCTGTCTACTTCTGAATATCTGATTATGCGAGAATTTAAGCTGTTTTTCTGCCCTCAGATACAAAAAAGGATTATCTTTTCCAAATGACAAAATGCATAGGTAATAGTTATTCAGATCCATGCCTTTTATGACAATCACAAGCAATCAAGAGGCATCAGATCATTACAAAAGAGCAGGCTGGCCAGATATAAAGTGCTGAAATTCCTCCCTGGGAAAAAAAAAAAAATTGCATTACCATATACATCAGAAATGTTAATCTTGGGTTGTCTACTAGCTGGTGATATTTCTAAAGGCTGGGTTTTTTTCTGGTTTATATCCTTCATGAATGCTCTTAACCCCTCTCCCTGGATCCATTTCTCTTTGCAAAACCAGCCCACATGGCACAGGCACAGCACTAAAGTGACCGTGCTAGAAATCCCATCTTGCTCCCCATGGACCTTTTCAGCAAGGAATAATGTCATAAACCTTTCCTTGATTAATTCATTACCTGGGCTATTTCTTCTGAATGTGTCTGGAGATGGCTTGCCAGCCGTGATGAAGCGAGTGTGAAAGCATGACCTGTGCAGGTCTGGCAGGCATTAAAAGCCCTGGGTCCATCTACACTCTAGATTAGCTCAAGCAAAATGCTTGGAATGTGACCTTACAGCTGCAGGAGTAGAAAAGTAAAAGCAGAGGAGTTGTTAGGTGATCACACACACAATGTTATGGGTTGGAGCATGAAGGATCATGCAGTCCAATCCCCCTGCCAGAGCAGAATCACCCAGAGCAGGTCACACAGGAACACATCCAGGAGAGTTTTGAATGTCTATAGAAAAGGAGACTCCACAAACTCTCTGGCCAGCCTGTTCCAGGGCTTTGGCACTCCTTGAAGCCAAGGGCCTGGACACATACCTGTTTATGTTGGACCACTGGCTGGGCTTCTAGCAAATCCAGAGAGGTGATTCTGCCACTTTACTCTGCTCTGGTGAGACCTCACCTGGAGTACTGCGTCCATGTCTGGAGCCCTCAATATAGGAAGGACATGAACCTGATAGAGTGGGTCCAGAAGAGGGCCACGAGAATGATCAGGGGTTTGGAGCACCTCTGCTGCAAAGACAGGCTGAGGGAGCTGGGGTTGTGCAGCCTGGAGAAGAGGAGGCTCTGGTCAGACCTCACAGCAGCCTTATCAGTACCTGAAGGGGGCTACAGGAAGGATGGAGAGAGATTGTTTATGAAGGCCTGTAGTGATAGATGAGGGGCAACGGCTTCAAACTAGAGAAGAACAGATTTAGATTGGATGTTAGGAACAGGTTCTTTACTATTAGAGTGGTGGAACACTGGAACAGGTTGACCAGGGAGGTGGTCGGGGCCCCATCTCTGGAGATATTAGAAAAAGTGAGGCTCGACAGGGCTCTGGGCAACCCGATTTAGATGAGGATGCCCTTGCTTACTGCAGAGGGATGACCTTTGGAGGTCCCTTCCAACCCAGACCATTCTACGATTCTATGATTTCTTTTGCTAACAGCTTTTGCCGTGTTGCACCCATCACTGTTCCTGCCAGTGCCTGACCCTGCAAATTGCCGCTGCACGCCAAGGTGCCTTACCGCACCCGCTCCTGTTCGACCTTGCTGGGTGCGCAGGAAGCGATCCCTAGGCTCCTGAGGCTTTTACAGAGCCGGCTGCGACTCCTCCTGCACCCGCTCGGGGCGGGGGCGTTGCTCCGCTCGCCACTTGTGTGCCGTCTGCGGGGTGGAAAAGCGCCGTGCTCCGAAATCTGCCGCTCTGATACAGGGTTCGGCTCTGGCGGCTGGGCTCTGTGCTCCGACCCTACGATCAGCTCAGAGGGCGTCTAAGAAACGTTTCAGTCACTGCTTTGTGATGAATATGAATTAGTGGGACCGTCCACTCGTTTGGGATGTTTCCTGCACAACTACAAATTATCCACCACCAATATGCAACATCTACACGGATAAAATAGGAGCAAATATTGGATATCAGCTTGCCTCCTTTGCACAGTTCTTTGGACACAAGCAGGGAGGCAAACAAACTCTCAGAAGTATCTGCTTAAGCAATGCATTTTCATATAATTAAATACATTCTGTCCAGAAGCCTTCAGCTTTTGGACTCTTTGGACAATTTTCAGAATAATTACATGAGAAGTTCAAGGATATAGAGAGAGCAATTCTGATGTTACAGGCAGCACAGGATTTTATTTATTTATTTATTAATCTGGTCAAAGTAAAATTATATCTGAAATTTATCAAGAATCAAGAAGGTTGGAAGAGACCTCAAAGATCATCGAGTCCAACCTGTCACCCTACACCTCATGACTATCTAAACCATGGCACCAAGTGCCACGTCCAGTCCCCTCTTGAACACCTCCAGGCATGGTGACTCCACCACCTCCCTGGGCAGCACATTCCAATGGCCAACCACTCTCTCTGTGAAGAACTTTCTCCTCACCTCCAGCCTAAACCTGCCCTGGTACAGCTT
Organism: Indicator indicator; assembly: GCF_027791375.1. NCBI lineage: Eukaryota > Metazoa > Chordata > Aves > Piciformes > Indicatoridae > Indicator > Indicator indicator. Next base: position 4,159,758 of record NC_072018.1, on the reverse strand, counting down.
GAGACTGTGTCCTCTTGTTCTGGTGCTGGTTGCCTGGGAGAAGAGACCAAACCCCTCCTGGCTACAACCTCCCTTCAGGTAGTTGTAGACAGCAATGAGGTCTCCCCTGAGCCTCCTCTTCTCCAGGCTAAACACCCCCAGCTCCCTCAGCCTCTCCTCATAGGGCTTGTGCTCAAGGCCTCTCACCAGCCTCGTTGCCCTTCTCTGGACATGCTCCAGCAATTATGAGTACTAAACTATTATGGATTTCACTATCACCCATATTTTTCTCACAGATTACACATTTCTACAGCCACAGGATCACTTCTTTTACTAGGAAGCTAATACTAGCAATTATTTCTTCGCCAGTTTTGCACAGCATACACTTGGCAAAGATTAGAAATTGCATTAGGTTAAAAATGACAAAACAGAGGCCAGTGTCTGGAAGTTTTGACAGGAAGCCAAAGAGCAGAGAAACCATCTATGTAATGTCTCTGAGGCAGGTGGTGTGCTGCTCCAATGGCACTAACAAATCCCAGATGACAATGCTAATGTGGCTGCCGCCTCCTCACAGCTCTGCTGCTCTCTCAGATTTTCTCCCAGTAGCATCTCATAATCTCATCAGCAGTAAGCATACAGTCACAGAAGTCAAGTGTGGAAAGGGTGATTTTAAGAAAGTTATTTACAGATTAGATTTCCATTCCTTACAGCCAACTGTTCTCTCTTCACAGTCACAGCCCATAAACTCAGTTAAACTCACAGGGACTAGCAGAAAAGAGGGAATACCAGTGAACCATGTGTCCTGCCACATTAACTACCTTTCAACACAAGAACTGGTTTTCAGAAATTTATTACTCCTTCCATTTCTTAGCCAGGTAGTAATTTGTAGGGCTTCCCATGCATAAGGCACAAGCAATCCAGTCCAGTCAGCTTCAAAGATCATCAAGCAGAACAAGTGAATAGTGAAAATATGCTTGCAACTGGACAAATATTAAGGAGGCAAATAAGCAAAGCAATTTCTCCCTGCTTTCATTATTTTTATCACAAAACTAGCATTTTGGACCATGAGATGTTTGCATGCTCTGGTCAGCCAAGTGGAAAAAGCTTAGGAGTGGCTCACAGACTTCCATATGGGAGGTGATGCATCTGCACAGCCTTCTAAGTGCCCATGTCCTTCCTCGGCTGGGATGTTGGACTCCTTGGGTCCCTACCTGAGGGCATGTCAGCCAGGCACAGTCGCAGCCCACAGGAGATGTCACAACCACAGCTGTACCCTGCCCTAGGACACAGAAGCTGTTCTGCATCCTGCACAGGGGCTGGAAAGCAAACACAGTGTGCTGTGCTTACATCCAGCTGTTAAAAGGTCCCATCTGCACATCCTCTCAAATTTTCCACATCAGGAGAAAAGCAGATTTTAAAGTACTCTCAAGGATGTTCATACAAACAACTATTCTACAGACAGACTGCTGGCAGATTTATTGCACCTGTAGCTTGTAGCTGAATCATAACCATCATTGCAGAACTGCTTTTCTGCAGCTATGGTGTATGATGGGATTATTGGCACAAGTGCTATTAAAAAGTGATGTTCTGTAATTCACCTGTATTAGCAATAAATCCCAAACCTTCTTAAATAACTGCAGAAGGAGGAAGATTGGCGCCCTTTGTCTCTGAAGATCTAGCTAAGTGCCAATATTTTCTTTTATATCTCAGATAAATCTGTTTTGCAAAGAAACCAAGAAGGATCAAAATAGTCAGGACTGCTCTCTTGCTGGTACAGTTCCAATACCCAATGATGTCACATGATGTCTCTCTGCTGGATAAAATAGAATAGAATCATGGAATCATGGAATAGTTTTTGTGGGAAAAGACCACTAAGATCATCAGGTTCAACAGTCAACCTAAGACATGGAATCACAGAATGATAGGGGCCAGAAGGGACCTTGAAAGATCATCCATTCCAACCCCCCTGCCAGAGCAGGATCACCTATACCACATCACACAGGAATGTACCCAGGTGGGTTTTGAATATCTTTAGAGAGGGAGACTCCACAACCCCCAGGGCAGCTGTTCCAGTGTTCTATCACCCTCACAGTGAAAAAAAATTTTTCCTCATGTTTCCATGGAACATCCAATGCCTCAGCTTCCACCCATTGCCTCTTGTCCTGTCATTGGGTGTCACCAAGCAGAGCCTGGCTCCATCCTCTTGGCACTCACCCTTTGCATATTTATAAACATGAATGAGGTCACCTCTCAGATTCCTCTTCTCCAAGCTAAAGAGCCCCAGCTCCCTCAGTTTCTCCTTGTAAGGAAGATGTTCCACTCCCTTAATCATTTTTGTGGCTCTGTGCTGGAGTCTTTCAAGCAGTTTCCTGAGGTCCTTCTTGAATTGAGAGGCCCAGAACCATGGTGGTTCCACCACCTCCCTCGGCAGCCTGTTCCAATGCCTGACTGCTTTTCCACTAAAGAATTTTTTTCCTAACTTGCAATCTAAACCAGTGCCACAAGCCTGCAAGGAGAACAGTGTGGGAGCTCCCTTGCCTTTGTGCACTGCATCTCTTCAGCACTCATCTCTCTCCGAGAGACTTCTGTGCAGTATGATACAGATTGCATCAATTTCAAGACAGAGAAGAGTGAAAAAAATGTGGAAGATCTATAAAAATAGCAAGATAACCTTAGAAGTAATAACCAGTAATATCAGGAAGAATCAAACACCCCAATATTTTGACAGTGAAGAGAAGGGACAGTATTATGTCACTTCCTTAACAGGGAAAGTGAGCAAACATGCAATAGGAAGCTGAAATGTTAAACATTAAACTATTCAAATACAAATCCTGGCCAGCCAGCCTTAAGAAGCTCTGCACTCAAGAATGGGTAAGTGAAATTTAAATATGAAGACATCTGTTTACTTCATAGCCAGCTAGTTAAAAAGTAGGGCATCTATCTTTTCTGTACACTCCTACAGTGCTTGAATGGACGTTGGTGTACCAGAAAGCCTGTGCCTCTCTGCCAGTTGTGCCTTGGCTCAGAGAACTTCTGAGGCAAAACTGAAGTTTTTCTGTCGTTATCCAGGAAACTGAAGGGGGCGCTTCGCTTTAGTGATCTTCCATCAACAGACCCAGGAACACAACTCTTCGACAAGCATTTAGGAAGCCTGAGAGCATCTTAGGACTTTCCACCTATTTCTTACCCGTTCCTCTGTGCATCTCATAGAAAACAGCAGGCACAGGTTTTCAGCCCTACTTAATCTGTCTGGTGGTGAAAAGCCAAGTTAAAAACCTAATCAGCAACTTCAAATTCTTCTTGCCAAGTAAGTACCCCTTCTGCTGTTCAGAAGGGATGGAAATGGCAAACTAAGCCTGTCTGAAGTGCAGCCAACAACTCACATTGCTGCAAATTAAATTAAATATATCCATTATGGACTTCATCTTTGATTTTATTTTCAGGTAACAGGGAATAGTACTCAAATCTTCAACTCTAAATATGTTACTTTGTCCTTTCGATTTTAATAAGGCTATAAAATCTAGATCATGACTTCAGAGTGTAAGAACAAAGCAATAAAACCATTTATCACTGGTTATTTAATACAGATAGCATTCCTAATTGTTTTCTACCATTTTGAAGCAATTCACCATTCACTGAACTTCAACAAACGAGACCTTTGAAAATACAGCTATTAGGGGAGATTAATAACATCTCCTTGCCTCTTATCCCAGGAGCACAAGATATTCTCGTTATTGCTATTCCTCTTCACACAGAACTAAAGAAAAGGGCATCAGAACAGAAAAAGCATAAGCAGTTTTCAGTTGTGAAGATACGGCAAGACAAGCAATGACATTTTGCTTCAAAGCACAGCCTATTTACTGCAGTGAAATTATTCTGGCTTTTAAAATGGTAAATCCACTTGAAACTAGACATCATTGAGCATTCAAGCTACCATTTAAGAGCAATACAGTCAGGTGCCTTCCAATGCTTGCAACACTCAGCTGTGACACACTGTCATAGTGCTGATGTCTAGCTTCAATGGTTTTCCATTCACATTTATTACCAACGAATATAATCCCTCACGCTTGATGCTGTTTATGCTAACTACATATTACATACTACAACTACTACAGTATTTTGGCATTTCTGAAAAGGGAGATTTCTTCAGACAAAGGTCAGAGTAATGCTAACAAAAACTTCATTGCTCTGGAAATGTCTAACTGCCTTCTGAATCTGTACAACTTTATTTAAGGAAGGTAGCAGTGAGTAATAATCAAATATCTGCATCAGACATTCCCCTAAGAGGAAAATACTGAGACTTAGAACTAACTATCTGTTCTGGGAGTCACTTGATGTCTACTGGGAGAAACCCTGACCCTTTTTCTATGAAGAGTCCAGCAGCTCAGGCAATACCATACATAGATAAAGAAGAATGTTCAAAACCAGTTAAATCTCTTTGGTAAATCTCTAGTTGTTATAAATCAAAATAAGGTTTTCACTTCTCCTTCATCAAGGTTAATCTACTCACAACCATTAAAATCACACACATGAATTATTGAGGATCTCTTTTACAGCTTCTCACTCCAATAAGCTGAATTATTACCAGCTGAACAGCAAGCAGCAAAATATTTCATATCACAGGTGTGGAAAAGCAAGAAAGGATTTGTGCCATTACCTCTGGCTTTCATGCTATGCTTTTAGGTGTACAAGGTAAGATCAGTAGGAACTGGTCAGCAACACATATCAAGGCAAAGCTATAAAAACTGGCATGTTATTGAGTTTGGTTGGTTGGTTAGTTTGTTTTTAATGGAAAATATTTCTGCACAGCAACAGAAGTGTTAACCCATCTCTTCGAAAGAGTAGGTAAAAGGTGACCAAGCTAAGTCTCAGCATTCCCAGATGCTGGACATTAAGGGAATATTGAAGCCCAGCCTGTACTCCTAGCCTCCTTTGCTAACAAGCTGAAATTTCATTTAGTTTAGCTGACCTTGATATACTAGGTGACAGATATCTAAGTAAAAGATATCAAGTCTTCCTGTAAAAAATCCTGAACTGCAGAGGGAAATTCTGAACCCTAATGTACTGTTCATAGAACCACAGAATGGCTTGAGTTGGAAGGGACCTTAAAGATCATCTAGTTACCCTTGATGTACCTGGCCAACTTTAATTCTGTCTGAGCTTTCCTAACCTGATCTGTGGCTGCTCAGACAATTTCTTTGTATTCTTCCCAGGTTACCTGTCCCAGTTTCCACCCTCTGTAGGCTTACGTTCTGCAACTAACAGTGTCCAGGAGCTACTTGTTCATCCATGCAGGCCTCTCTGTCGGGATGCATTGCTCCTGGGCTCGAAGGAGGTGATCCTTGAAGAGCATCCAGCTTTCTTGGGCCCCTCTTCCCTCCAGGGCTTTATCTCACAGTACTCTACTAAGCACATCCTTGAGGAGTTCAAACTCTACTCTCCTGAAGTCCAGGCTAGTGAGCTTGCTATGCACCCTTCTTGCTGTCCTAAGGATCATTAATTCAACCATTTCATGGCCATTGCAGCCAAGGTTTGAGCATTGCAGTGCATATCAGCCCCTCTTTGTTAGTAAGAACAAGGTCCAGCATAGCACCTTTCCTTGTTGGCTCCTCTACCTGTTGGAGGAGGAAATTATTGCCAATGCATTCCAGGGACCCTCTGAACTGTTGTTGCTTTGCTGTGTCATTCCTCCAACACATATTGGGATGGCTGAAGCTCCCCACGAGGACCAGGGCTTTTGAACACAAAGCCACTCCTGTCTGTAGAGGACCTCATCCACTTGGTTTTCCTTATCAGGTGGTCTGTAGCAAACCCTCACTATGATATCAATTGGCCCTTCCTTCCCTTTAACCTTGACCCATAAACACTCAGTTCCTCAATCTTCCCAGTGAGTCCATGGAATTCCATCTGGATGTTTATGTAGAGGCCAACACCCTCTCCTGTTCTCCCCTGCCTGTCTTTTGTAAAGAGCATGTGTCCATCCATTCCCATGCTCCAGTCAGAGGACCGTGTTTCAGCAATGCCTATAAGGTCATAGCCCTGTAGTCGACCCTGTTTACACTGCCAGGCAGCACACAGAGACATCTAGCTGTAACAGAAGTCACAGAATGCATCATGTTGGAAGGGATCCTCAGAGATCATTTTGTCCAATCCCCCTACCATCAGCAAGGATACCTCCAACTAGATCAGGCTGCCCAGGGGCACATGAAGTCTGAGCTTGAATGTCTCCAGGGATGGGGCCTCAGCCACATCTCTGGGCAGCCTGTTCCAGTACTTCACCACTCTCATTGTGAAGAACTTTCTTATGTCCAACCTAAATCTACCCTGCTCCAGTTTCAAGCCATTTCCCCTAACCCTATCACTACAAGCCCTTCTAAATAGTCCTTCCCCAGCTTTCATGTAGGTCCCCTTCAGATATTGAGACGCAGCTATAAGGTATCCCTGGAGCCTTCTCATCTCCAGGCTGAACAGCCCCACAGCTTCCAGCCTGCCTTCATAGGAGAGGTGCTCCAGCCCTCTGATCATCCTTGTGGCTCTCATTTTGATAAGAATAGGCAGACTACTCCTTTGCAAAAAGAGCAAATCAATAGCAGTCTTACAGCACCTGAAGATTTGTTTCTCTTCCTCTATGGTAACATATTTGTTTGCTGCAAACCTGAGAGTACTGTAAATCTGTGCTAGCTCCAACCAAAGTCTGAGTAAAGACAATGACAAAAGGAAGATAAATGCTAGCTGGAAGATTGTTTCCTCCACCACCAACAAGAATTGTTTCAAGGCATATTAAATTCAGGCTAAGTGCATTTAGTGATCCACTAGCATTTGTTGCTGAAAGCAGCTAGATTTGAAATGTTAAGCCTCAGCTTTGATTAACTATACAGTAATCTACAAGGGCAGCTCTAAGACACAGAACAGATTTATCTTTAGAAAAAAAAAGAAAGCTAAATGTTTCCTCTCATTAACTTTTGATAAAAATTAATTGGAAAGGCAGTAAATACCCAGATCAGATGAGGCACCTGCATTTTTAATTTTTTTTTCAGCAGAAGTAAACAATGTAAATTTCAGATTAAGTGTCCTACTGTTACCAGAGGTTACCTACTGTTACTGGTGCAAAAGATGAAACTCACAGCAGTGGCATGTTTAGCATAGGCAGTGCATTAGTGAATGGGAAAGCCAAAGGTGGAGGCTGAGTAATTTGTCTTACATTTAATAAAAGTCACGAGGTCCTCCAAGATCCATCCTGCGTGAAATGGCTGTGCTGATTATGTGGCTACTCCCGAGGAGCACTCAGGTGGATGCAGAATGAACAGGCAAAGAACGGCTTTGCAGCAGCAGGCATTCAGAAGCTGAAATGTGCCATTCACAAACAATCCAATCAATCAGGTTTAGCAGGCTATAAAGAGAGATTTCAGTGAATTACTATTTCCATGAGTTCATCCCTTGCCATATGCTTTCCAAAGCCACATTTTCACAGAGTAAAGCAGCACCAAGCTCACTGCATAACAAAAGCTGTAATTTTGGGCAAGGAAGATGACTGAAGCTTTTTATGAAGACCTGCACAGGCAGCACAGGTTTTAAAGGGGATGAAGGTTAAGCTTCTTAAGTTCACATAGAATAACAACATCACATTTAAACATTTCATGTAATGCTTCATGTCACATCGCCAAAGGAGCTGTAGGTCCTTCATAAGAATATGGTGAATGATGCAGGGATCCCCAGGAGAGCTGAGGAAGGGCAAGTGTTACACCCAGGACAGAGTACGTGTCCTGATGCTTTCAAACTAGAGAAGATTGATGCCCTCAGGTACTTTTTCCATGTGCACAATTTCTCAGTGCAAAAATTCACTGGCATCCTCTCACCACTCTGCCCTCTGTGTGCTCATAGCATGGTCTTAACCTTTTCATGTTTCTCTAAAAGGAAAAGTGCCATAAAAACTATCCACTATTTAATACAGTAACTCAGCTGGAACCCAGACCATCAGATCTACACAGATCACCTCTACTCTGCTCTTTTACAGACTGAATCTCAAAAAACTGGTGGTCCTTCCATCCACATCTCTGCTGAGTAACTAATTAGGCTAAGTGGATTGCTGGGCTAGGGGATTAAATGCAAAACTAAAAACAGGTTCGTGGAGCTTTCCCTTCCAATGTCATTTCTCTTGTAAATTAAGCAAACAACTGCTCAAACTGGGCTCCCAGGCCAGGAAAGGAACAGTGTCTAAATGCAAATACAGGTAAAGACAAATACTTTTCTCACCACCTGGATTAGTGATGCCAGCTGGTTCAGGCAGCTGCAACCGTTCAGCATAGTCAGTCAACATGAAGAGAAGACTTTCTGACAAAGCATTAAGAATGGCCATGTTCTCTGCCAAGATTTAACTTTAAATGGATCCCAATGTAGCCTGAAGTAAACAGCAGCACAACTGTACAACACTGATAAAGCTGAGGCAGGGTTGATTAGTAGCAAGTGTTTCACCCAGCTGCATAGCCAGATGCTGGCAGGAGCAACACAGTCCTGATTGTGACATGGTCATTGTAGGCCAACCAGATGTCTAAGTAGCACAGAAAAAAATTCACAAAAAGAAACATGCTCTGAAAACCATATTTGCTGTTTATGCCCACTTTCTTTCACCTGCACGAAACCTTCTACATTTGCATTTTTGCATGCCCTACCCTCTTTTAGGAGCTAACAGAATTTTAACCTTTCTTTTTGAAACAGACAGAGGGAGATAAGGTCTTCTGCATACCGGATAGTCCCCTTGTTCCCATAGCTCCACACCAACTCTTTCAATCAATCTACAACACTCCTAATCACTACTTATCATGGTTTGAGGCTGATGCCTTAAAAAAAAAAAAAAACAAACATAGAGATGAGACTCCAGGAGGACCAGAAAGGTTCAGGAATGGACTGGAAAAGTGTAAACTGTTTATTTTATCCCACAATTATGCTATCTCTTTATAAGCTGGCAGCAAGGCCAACTCGGTCTCTTTTCTCCTTCCTTTCAGCTCTCCAGAGGGAGTCCTTATCTGATAACAATATGGGGGAGGCTTGTTTGTGGCCTTGAGAAGCAAGACTAATTTTTCCTGTGTAATCTTGGCCTGTTTAGGCCTAATGGAAGGAAGGCATGGAGGGAGAAAAGGAGCACTGGGACTTGTAGTTTAGTATGTTTGGGGGAAGGAGAAGGTTTTTGGGGGGTTTTCATGCATTCTGTATATGTATTAGGTGTTAAGGATTCATGCATTCTGTATTTTCCTGTCTATTTTTGAATATAATTCTGTCTTTCTCTTCAATTCAACAAGAGCATCTTTATTTTACTTCCTTTGGGGGTAAAATTATTTCTGTCTGCTCTTTAAACAAAGACACTACTGCACGTTCAAGATCACGATGTGCTCGCCCCAGCATTCGGTGTACCAAAGGCAAAATAGCTTAGAAAGAAGTGAAGTAATTCCAAAGAGGAAGACACTGTTGAGGTTTTACACACCATTATCTAACAACAGTGTCTTAGTTTTACAGCTTGCATGCGTAGGCATCGTAAAAATCCCTCTGCCCTTGGGAAGGGCTACAGCTTGCTTTAACATTATGGCATCATGGATTTTCTTAATCTCTCCTCAAAGCGTTGGAGTGATTCTATAAATTTCCTGACTTATCTTGCAAATTAATTTGGAGCTGCAAATATGGCACTAGAGGCTGATTCTCCCTATGTCTGCACTCTGTTTAATTATGCTCAAGGAAAAGCAGCAACAGCCGAGGACAGAACTACTGCTGCTCTGCCAGCATAGCGTTCACCATAAATGAGGAGAAAAAGCACTGCAGAAGCCAGGACACTGGGGATCTGGCTTTTAATACACCCTTACAAGCCCCCTGGAGAGGACACTGCGAGTGGAAAGGGAGGTCCATGTACTCCATATCCTAAAGCTCTTGGTCTCTAGATGTTTCTAAGACTTGGAATAACGCAAGGAGAAAATGCAGGTGTTGCTAGGTACCCCGAAGGGTTCAAATGACATCTCAGAGCTCAAGAAAAAAAGCCCCACATGACTAAAAGCTGCAATCAGCAGCTTGGCATAGGGCCATCCAGCCATAAGCACGATTGCTACTGCGTTTGGTTTCATCAGATGCTATCCCTGTAACAGAACTATCAGCATGTTAGGAGCAAAATGTCTTTTTCTGATGCAATTTTCAAGGCCACCTTTGTAGCATACCAGAAATTTTAATTGAAGAACACTTCTGCTGCACCTCAGTTGGGTTCCAAGTCTTCAGCCAGACCTGTGGCTGCCCTCATTTCCATCCTGCGCTGAAGTTTCAGTTGTCCACATACAAATGCAGTTCATCTACTGACAAGTCACCCTTTGATATTAGCAATGCTTATAATAATTCTCTCTCTACCTGCTGCCAGCAAAAACTGATGCTTCCGTGTGTTCAGTTATTTTTGGTTGCTTGGCTTCAGTGAAGCTTGTCTTTTACAACCACCTATAATTTTGCCTCTTTTGCAGTCATGAAGGCACAAACTGCAAGTAGTTCCCATTCTGCTTTCTGTTTGTTTTAAATGACTGAATGACTGGCTGAAAATGTTTGTAGCTTAAATTCTTCTCCATGTAAAAATGGGGCTGTGAGCATAAGATGTAACATTAAGGTGCACAGCTTGGTATTTTTTTCTCCCCTCTTTAAACACAAATAGAAAAGGCATCCCAATGGACAGTTAAGGTCTGAAATGTGAGGGCACAGTGAGACTTTTTGGAAAGGTAGTTTCTGATGGTGAGCAAACTAATATTAGGCAACAGAATCTGTCCCCAGTCACTAGCTTCTATTTGCTCAGTCCAAATTCCTACAGCTCTTTCACAGGCAATCAAGTAATTCAATTCCTCTACTATTAAAAAATATATTTAAAATAGGCAGATACTAATTTCCCCCTGCATGTCAACCCCCCACCCCAATCTCTCTTTGGAAAGATTGTCTTCTATTATGTGTGGATAACACAGCTGAACAATAATCTGCTGGATGAGGATGTTCTTCTGCCACATCATCATCATCCCTGACTTTTCATTCAAATATTTGTTGTCTTCTTCAATAGCTTTGTCCAAGAAATATGTTATCAAATCTTTGGTCTTCATATCAGAGCATTTCAGCAACTTGCCATACTACCAGAGGTTAAACAATGTTACATCTCCAAGGATCTTGTCATTGCTTCATAATGCATTTACACTGACTCCAGAGGCCAGTCATCATGTCCATAAAGAAATCTCTTTAAAAGGCTATTTCAATAGAAAAACATAACATTAAGCTCTGAAGGACTGCAAAGAATTTAAACAAAACAAAACCCCACAAAGCCAAACCAATCAAACAAACAAAAAAAATCATGAAAAACAACACCCCGGCTTATATAAATTTCCTTTCACAGTTTCTCCAAAGAAAAAGCAATTTCTTCTGCATATTTTGTGAATTGACTTCAATCTCAAGGATAGAATAATGTGTGCTATTATCCCAGGAAAAATAATTTTAGAAGAACAAGCGCTGTGACATTTCTGGCTGCTGTGGTACCAAACTATTAGAAAATAAATGTTAAATCAATTGAAATAGTAGCTCCTAATAAAATCTAGCATTTGCTGAGCTAACAGTTTACAGATAGATTCATGTGCTGGCCAGTGTTGATCTGATTCAGCATGTCACCCAACAATCAATAACTCCCTTTGTGATATTCTAGCAATCCAAAACCTGGGTTTGAATGCTACCCACTTCTATGCACTGTCAAATCTGACCCTGTTTCACATAAATCACTGTTTTTTAGGCCAACTGTTCCTTCCTGTGTGTAATGTTGGTCAGTTTCTTATCAGCTGCAGCCATACCAGACCAAGAGTTGCTCAGACCTCCCTTATTTTCCTCCTCCTCCAGCCACAAACTTACAATACAATTATATATGGTTGCACATTACTGTTGCTACTACTATCTCCCAACCACGTAGCTGTTGTGAGCCAGGTGGAAGACCTGACACGTGGCCTTGTTGAACTTCATACAATTAATCTTGGCCCATCAGTCTAACCTGTCCAGATCCCACTGTAAAGCTTCCCTACCCTCTAGCAGATCAACACAGCCACCCAGCTTGGTGTCATCTGCAAATTTACTGAGGGTGCGCTCAATCCCCTCATCCAGATCATTGATGGAGAGAGTAAAGAGAACAGGCCCCATTACTCAACCCTGGGGGACACCACTAGTGACCAGGCACCAGCTTGATTTAACCAAGTACAACAGCAGCTTTTCATGACTCATTCTGACACCAAGACTGTGGTTTCGTGCCCTCAGTAGCCTCAAATGAAACTACCACTAGGCATTATTCTGATGAGTTAGAAGTCATTTCAAGTGTGTGCAGAAATAGCCAACATATGTCAACTGCAGTAAGGTTTTCACAGTATATTAATCCCTTTCTCAGATTAATCTTGAACTCCAAGAGCCCTTTAAATCTCAAGTAACTACCGAGGGGAAAAAAAAAAAAAAAGAAGAAAAGAAAATAAACTATTAACATTTAACGAAGCACCAAAAAATTACACAGACAGTAGAATGGGGCATGGGCTTTAAATACTTCATGTCTTGCCACAGGGATAAGCTGGAAACCTGAAGTAGACGAGACCTTCTGCAGGTGCCTAAGCAAGCCACACCTCTGAGACTCTCACTGCTTGATGCAAAAGTGCTTCATAATGACATGCTATGGATGGTAAAAATAAGGAAAAGGGGGGTGTCTTTTAGGTAAAAGGTGTCTTATGGGAACTGCAGAGGGAAATTCTTCTGCCTGCCATGGCAGAATCACAGAATGTTAGAGGTTGGAAGGGACCTCAAGAGATCATTGAGTACAACCGCCCTGCCAAAAGCAGGCAGTCTGCACAGAAATGCATCCAGCTGGGTTTTGAAAGTCTCCAGAGAAGGAGACTCCACAACTCTTTGAGCAGCCTGTTCCAGTGCTCTGTCACCCTCACTGTAAAGAAGTTTCTCCTGACGTTGAGGTGAAACATTCTATGTTCAAGTTCATATCCATTGTTCCTTGCCTTATTACTGCACACCACCGAAGAAAGATTGGCCCTCTCCACTTGACACACACCCCTCAGATATTTATAGACATTGATCAGATCCTCTTCATAGAATCATAGAATGGTCTGGGCCAGAAGAGACCTCTAAAGGTCATCTAGTCTGACCTCCCCACAGTCACAGCAGGGACATTCCTCTCTTCTCAAGACTAAGCAGCCCCAGGTCTCTTAGTCTGTCTTTGCAGGGGAGATGCTTAGGTCCCCTAATCATCCTTGTGGCTCTCTGTTGAACTCTCTTCAGCAGATCCCTGGGTGAAATGACAAAATGGAAATTGCAAAACCTCCACAATACTCAGAAAGGTGAAAGAGCAGGATTCTCTCTGTGGCAAAAGAACAGAAAGTAATGTTCATGGAATAAAAGGAGCAGAAAAAAAATAAAGCTGTTGAAGAGGTGATAATACAAATCAAAGCTCTTTGTCAACAGAGAATAGCAACGGCAAAAGACAGCTCTGATCACTCAGCTTAAACTTGAGGCTGCAGCTCTAAGGGATGAGGGTTAAATGTTTTAATAAATGCAGCGTTCAACTTCTCCCACTTAGACCTCCAAAGAAGTCTGCACATTTTCAGAAGAATCTATCTCCTACTGAGACAATTACATTAAAATTGCTCCATTTCCAAACACATTCTGCAGCTCATCGCACCCACTGAAAGAGAAGATGCAGTACTTGTACCTTTGAGTAACATCCAAAATAAACAAGATTGCCTCTGAAAATCCAAAGGAGCAACAAGCCTGACTGAGCTGTAGGATGCATTAAGCTTGTTATGAATGTTTCTACATTCAAAGGCTTTTGACTATGCAGTATGAGTAAAGGAGTTCTTGAGGAAGAGGCGAGATCCAGATTTCAGATCTGGATAAGAGATAGTAAAATGAGGAATTAAAGCATGACCAATAAAGTTCTATCTGGTGCAGCTAAAAGACGTTTAATCTCTTCATGCACAAGGCACGAGCTCTACATCACAAAATTTCTTCACCAACAAGCCAGGAAATATGTCATAAATCATTTGGGTATGTGTAATGTAGTCCAGGAACAGCAGCATAGATTAGATGATAATCCTGAGATCTCTTTCCAAAATGTTTTTTTTTCTAGATGAGCTATGTATTACTTTCAACTTAATTCTCTGAGAACACTGTTGAGAAATAAAGACAAACTGTGTGCCTTCTGCAGTTGTTAACCTTGTGTAGCACACATTCTTTTGTACACTGCCCACAAAAGCAGAAGCAGAGGAAAAATTCAAATTTCTAGGTAAACTCTCCAAGCTTTGAGTTTGAGAAGACATTCCTAGAAATTCAAACTAATTGCAGTAACATTCCTTCAAGGTCAACATCAAAACCAAACATTACAGCTAGCTTAAACTGATTGTTACCTGCAATTGGCAAAAAGTCTCCAAGCCCTTATCTTTGCTATTTCGTATATTGGCATAGAAAAGGCAGAATTTACAGCAATGTGGCTTTTCAGGAAACTCTGGAAATTAGGCTGACCATTTTAGCTGAAAATTAAGCAGTCCCTGAGTGATGACTGGGATTGTTGTGAAAGGGAAGAGTCTTAGCCAAGAACAAAGCTGGTAGGTGAGCAGGGCAAAGGAGGATCTCTTAGGGATCTTCTGCCTTGCTGCCATAGTGAGGATACACATTGCTGCATGATGCCACTGCCTGCCACTGGCACGTTAGTAACCCCAGAGCTCTGAGTGTGCCCAGGTATGATTTGAGGAGAGAAGAACTTTGCCTTCTGCTCAAGAGAAGGGGTTGTGGTAACAGGCATTTGCTCTTAGGGAGGCTGAGTTGAAACCACAAAACCTAACACATACAGAAGTAGAATCATAGAATTGTTTCAATTGGAAAAGACTTCCAAGATCATCAAGTCCAACCATCAACCTAAGACCACCATGACCCTTAAATCATGCCCTGAAGCGCCATGTCCACACATTTCTGAACACCTCCAGGGATGGTGACTCCACCACCTCCCTGGGCAGCCTATTCCAAGGCCTGACCACTCTTTCAGGAAAGATATTTTTTCCTAACATCTAAGTCTCTCCTGGCACAATTTCAGACCATTGTCCTCTTGTTCTGCCACCTGATATTAGGGAGAAGAGACTGACACCCACCCCCCCTCCCCCACCCCCCTTCACTCCAACCTCCTTTCAGGGAGGTGTAGAGAGCAATGAGGTCTCCCCTCAGCCTGCTCTTCTCCAGATTGAACAATTCCAGTTCCCTCAGCTGCTTCTCATAAGACATGTTCTCTAGACCCTTCACCAGCTTTATTGCCCTTCTCTGGAACTTCTCCAGCACCTCAATGTCCTTCTTGTTGTGAGGGACCCAAAACTGAACACAGTATTAGAGGTGTGCTCTCACCAGTGCACGGGGACAATCACTTCTCTACTCCTGCTGGCCACACTGCTCCTGATACAAGGCAGGATGCTGCTGGCCTTCTTGGCCACCTGAGCACACTGCTGGCTCATGTTCAGTAGGCTATCAACCAGCATCCCCAGGCACTTCTTTATTAGGCAGCTTTCCAGCCACTCTGCCCCAAGTCTGGAGCACTCATGGGGGTGTTGTGACCAAAGTACAAGACCCAGCACTTCCAGCATTTGTCCTAGTTGAACCTGATATAAGTGGCCCTGGCACGCCCAGACAAAGGTGGTATGAGGAAAGCAATATCATGACATTAATAAAATCAAACACCTCTCTGCTCTCTCCTTCCCAGGACTTTTCCACAGCCTAAGTCATTGAAACAGCTGACTTTGGTGGGATTACTCCTGTTTGGAAATTTTTGTCAAACTCTATCCAAAAGTTACTTTCCTCTACAGAAACCCTTTTATGTAATAGAAAAATATGCCTAATTCTTGATATCAGCAATTCTAGTGTCCTCTGGAACATTAAGGTCTGTTACATGTTTTTAGATTTATTAAAGCCCCTGAGATGAATGTCTGGTTGGAGTCTTGAGCAGAAATATAGATAGTTGTAATCCATGAGTGCTGATAGCTTTTGTCCGCTTTTTCCAAAAACTCGTAGGATGTCTGATGACCTTTGGAGGTCACTTCCAACCCAAACCATTCTATGATTCTATGCTGGTATTGTCACATTTCACCAACTGATTTTGTAAAACTCCATTTCTACTTTATGCAAAGCTTAAAAAAGTCCTCTAGGATTAATCATCTCACTAAGAGTCCAATTTATTTAGCAATTAGGAAAAATTAGACAGTGGCTGGTGAGTTTACTGCTTTGAAATGAAAGGCCAGAGTCCTTATGTCTGTTCCCAGGTCAAATGTTAGTTTCAGAAATTCATTATGTGAAGTCTCTAAACAAGTGCTTTACACTTTTTTTTTTTTCATCATTTAGCCTTCAAATAACTTCCATGTTCAAACTGTGAGCATACTAATGGAAAAACAAAACCAAACAAACAGGAATTTAAATTGTTTAAATGTGATCGTTTTCAGAATCAACTTTTCTCTCTCTGCCTGAAGCCAGAAAGATTCAGTATTTAGTGTTGTGACACTGTGTTTTGAATCTTGTGATACCATTGTGGAGCCACCAAGAAATGCTATGAAGGAGAAATCTTATCCTATGTAGGAATCCAACACCAGAATCGTGTTCTCTCTACAAAATAATGGGGACACTGAAATACAGTCATACAGCCACAGAATCATAGAAATATTCTGGTTGGAAGAGACCTTTAGGATCACTGATTCCAACCTTCATCCTAAGACCACCATTAAACCACATCTCAAAATGCCTTGTCCACATGCTTCTTGAACACCTTAAGGTACAATGACTCCACCACCTTCCTGGGCAGCCTGTTCCAATGCCTGACCACTCTTTCAGTAAAGAAATTTTCCCTAATATCCAACCTAAACCTTCCCTGGCACAATTTCAGGACGTTTCTTCTCATTCTATCAAATGATAACAGGGAGAAAACACCAACTCCCACCTCGCTCTAACCTCCTTTCAGCAACCTGTAGACAGCAATGAAGTCTCCCCTCATCCTTCTATTCTCTGAACTAAACAACCCCAGTTCCCTCATCACTCCTCACCAGACCTGTTCTCTAGACCCTTCACCAGCTTCATTGCTCTTCTCTGGACATGCTCCAGCACCCTAATGTCCTGTAGTGAGGGGCCCTACACTGAACACAGTACACAAGGTGTGGCCTCACCAGAGTGCAGGGGGCACGAAAAATTCTTTACTCCTGCTGGCCACACTATTCCTGATCCAGGCTAGGATGCACACTGCTGTCTCCTCTTCAGCTAGCTGTCAACCAGCACTCCCAAGTCCTTCTCTGCTGTGCAACTCTCCAGGCACTCTGCCCCAAGGCCTGTAGTGCTGCACGGAGTAATGTAATAGACCACAATCGTGTGATAAATGGATGTCACATATGGGCTGTGGGGAAGGATCTCAGTCACTGCAAACCTCCCAGTGCCCCATTCCCAGGAAGAGGAGGCCTGTAGGCTGCAAAACTTTGGGCTGGACAATGCTGGGACAACAAAAATCCTGGCTGTGCAGACACAGCTGCCCTGGCTGTACTGCAGCTTGGCTGCTCCAGGGTGCTGCTCTTCCCGCACATTCGCACCAGATGTCACAAGAAACCACTAGTTTTGAAGGTACATTTGGGGATTTGTTACACAGCATCCACAGCTGGGAAATCCTCCTGCATATATCCAACAGATTTAGAGCCCTTCCAGTATCACCCCAGCCCTTGCTTTAGCAAGGCAGGCAGCCAGCACAGTTAGGCTCCAGACCTACCTTTTAACTTCTGTTCTGTCCATGGAGCTGTAAAAAGGAGCTGTCAGGACCACTAGTTTCATTCAGCAATTTCTATTCAACAACTACAAAGCACTGCCTCACACAGCACATGCAAATCCCATCAGTTCACAATATTGTGAGTATTTCTGAGGAACAGCTTGACACAGATAGCACAATTACTTGGAGCATGGGGGATGAACAACTGCTGTACAAAAGCTACGTACCGAGTATGAAGTGCAGACTTGGAGGGGCTGTTGTTATCAAGGCTCCAGTTTCAACTTGCCTTGAGTCAATGGGAAGAGACTCTTCTGCAGCAGCTGAGGTTTTAGCCTAAAGGAACAAACGTATTTGGATATCTTGTTGCTTGATTAACTCACTAGATAACATGAGAGAGCTGAACCAAGTCTTAAAGAGATCATGCACATTATTAATGTAAAGCTTGCAAGAGCTCCTGTTAGTGTACTAGCTTTTATTAAAGGACATTTAAGGTTTAAGTGCCCCAATTTAAGGATCTTTTAGATTCCAATGTACACTGCAAGTTCTCAGAATCACAGAATGCTAGGGGGGTTGGATGGGACCTCAAAAAATCATCCAGACCAACCTGCCTGCCAGAGCAGGATCACCTCGAGCAGATCACACAGGGACACATTCAGGTAGGTTTTGAATCTCTCCAGAGAGGGAGACTTCACAACCCTGTTGGGCAGCCTGTTCCAATGTTCCATCACCTCCACAGTCAAATCACTTTCCTCATGTTTACATGGAACTTCCTGTGCCTCAACTTCCAAGGTTCACGTTGCCTCTCCATATTCTTACTACAGTTACATACTTTGTGACAGAATTCCACAAGTGGGGGTCTGTCTGATTTCCTCATTGTTGATATGGCTGTGTTCTTTCAGGATATTAAAAGATCCCTTCACGGTTTTTCAGGTATTATCATAGAATCATAGAGTGGATTGGGTTGGAAGGAGCTTTAAAGATTATCTAGTTACAACCCCCACCTGCCATGGGCAGGTACACCTTCCACTAGACCAGATTACTGACCTTGAACACCTCCAGGGAGGGGGTATCCACAACCTCCCTGAGCAACCTATTCCTGTGTCTCACCACCCTCACTGTAAAGAACTTCTTCCTAATAACCAGTCTAAACCTACCCTCCACAAGCTTAAATTCATCCCCTCTCATCCTATCACTGCAAGCCCTTGCAACAAGTTCCTCCCCAGCTTTCTTGTACTGGAAGGCCACTCTAAGGTCTCTCTGGAGCCCTCTCTTCTCCAGTCTGAACAGCCCCAACTCTCACAGGCTGTTCACTTAGGGGAGAATCTCCAGCCCTCTGGTCGTTTCCTCTGAACCTGTTGTTTAAAATAAAGCCAAGCTAATATTTGTTTTGAATTCTTAATGCTGTCTGCTGGGGACACTAGTGGCTCTTTTATTCCACACATATTTCACATGAACACGTTTCTTTCCTTCTCTCTACCTTCCAGTGATAAGTGCCCACCAGCTCAGGAAGGCTGAGTCTTGGGAGCGTGCATTGTAGGCCACATGGCTTAGGTTTTCTTCTCATCTTCTACATTCTTCACGTCCTTTTACAGCCTCCTCTGGTCTCATCTGCTGGGGACTACTTTATGTGTCCCAACTATGCACCTTGGAAAAACATCCACTAATCTGAATAAAAGGTGCAGAAAAGGACAAAAGATCTGCCGTGTGTTTTCCTTCCTTCTGGAGAACTAGGAAGCAAGAGAAATGCTCCCTGGAGTGTGAGTGCTTCAGAGCAGCAATAGCAAAGAACACCAAGTCCTTAAGGATTCACTGCCACTTTTCTGCTCTGAGTGCCTCGCCTATGAGTTTGCTTGCCTAAGAGGGCAAGGAAAGCTGTCAGCCATAAATCACACAGCTATTCACAGTCTGACCTTCCTTCTGCAAGAGCTGCCACAGCTGCAGTCCTGGAGACAATAGCCAAGGGAAGATTCACAGGGAAGGTCCCTAAGAAAGTAGTTCACTGCCCTTTATCCTCCCTCTTCCTCCTCCTCTCCACCAGGAGATGTATATTTTTCTCCTGTTTCACATCAGGTATAGGTAGCTGCTGTCCAGCACAGACAAACTCAGCGAGTTCAGACCAGGACTTTATACCTTCCATGCTCAAATTTGGTAACAAAGCCGCTCGATGAATTTGATGCATTCAAGGAGTTTAAAGCAGGAAAAAACAACCACGAGGAAGGGCAGTGCTCTATTGTCTCTGTGTTGCACTGCCTCTTTAAAATCAGAAATGCATGGACAGCTTCAAGGTGCCTCCCACTGAGAAAAAGCTTTAGATGCATGCACGGAGACAGCGGAGCCATCCTCCCCTGAGCAGCAGGGAGAGAAATGATCATTCATTCAGCAAAGTCCTCTGACTGCTTTCAGTGATCCTTTCTCTGCTCCAGTCACAGGAGCACATTTCCAGGGGAAGAACCTGGAGGCTATCCCCAGGGTGCTGGAGACCTCCAAGAAGATGAGAACAACTGCAGGTAGGGTTAGCTGGTACTGCTATATCAGTTTGTGGATGGTTATGTTTCCTGTACTAATTTAAAATGCTCCCTTGGTAATTTGAAGGGAACCTGTCTGAAACAGATACTGCACCTTGCTTTGACCAGCATTCAGATTTTGCAGCCAAGTATTTATTTAGTACTTCTCTTAAACGAATGTGCACATTTCCAGGCAGCTGTGGGCATGTCTTGTAAAGAAGGAAATTGTTTGAACTGTTGTTTACTTTTAGGCTTTGTCTTTTTGCTGTTCTTTTATCTTGCAACTCTCAGTTTGAAAAGGAACATGGAGAGAGAAGTTGTACAAGAGTGTTTCTCTCAGAAATTTATTAAGTGTTGGTACACCACGGGCTGAGGGTAGCTCCAGAGAAAGAAGGGGTGAACAGCTGCCCTATGGAGTTTGTCCTTTGTAGCTGTGATGGGCATTGTTCAATAGCATTGGACATCCTACTGCCTCACTGCAGAAAAAGTACTAGTGCCCCCCTGATTCTCTTCTGGGGCAGGGGGTGGGGGGAGCTGTCCTGACAACTGGGAGTCTGGGGTGAGAATTCCCAGATCCAGCATGGCAAGATGCAAAAAGACAGTCCTCTCAACATTTTGATACAGATTAGATCTGTTTCTTCATTGTGGAAAATAAACCCATTTTTAACCTTTGGTAAAACAGGCAGTACAACAAGGGGAGCCTGCTCCTCCCCATCTTCAACAATTCTAGGTGCTTTGTCTTGGTTAAGGAAGATTTTTCCCTTTCACTTCAAAAGCCAGTCTCTCTGAGACCACCAGACTTGCCTTCACACCAAAGCCCCAGAAGCTGGTTTGTGGGACAAAACCTTATCGATGTAAATTGGCAGAGCTCCACTAGTTTAAGAGAAGCAGTAATGGATTATGTTGGCTGAAAATTCAGTCCCCCTACTCAATTAATATCTGCCAAGAGGAAGCATTGGGTCTTGGCAACACTTACTTAATTAAGAAATGTATTTAGAAGCCAGGACATCAGTTCTCTTTTCATTCTCACTTACTGTGACATGCAGCATAAAGCAAAACCTTTGTCCAAAAGGCCCATCAGGCACTTTTCAGCGAATTGATGTGGCATCTCAGTTTTCATATCCTGCACAGGGATAATAGCACCATGGGCTTTAAGGCTGGTGAAGGTTTAAGCTGATTTTACACTTTTCCTGTATTGTCATTTCATTGTCCACTGAAAACAAAATTGCATTGTTGGTATATCAAACTTCTGGGTTTAACAACCAGCATGTTACACAGCTCAAGGGATTTCATGATGCAAGAGGCATCCTTTCACCAGGTATTTCTTCTTACTGAGCATAGCCAGCAACAAGGTGGCTATTGTTTTGCCTCAAGCACAGTATTTTTGTTGAAATCTCCTCTCAGAAAATTTTTTCCTCTTTTTGCTCCCACAGAAGGAGATAAATGAGACTGTTGCTCTGTAATCTCACTGGGACAAAGAGAAGGTGACTCATTACTCCGAAGGAAAATTTGGATGAGGTCTCTCACATGCCATGATTGTGCTCTGCCACCCTCACTAATTCTAACAAAAAACCAAGGGCCAGGCAAGGCACGCGTGTCAAAAGAAGACAGGTGTGGCCATGGAGCAAGCTGAACCTAACCCGAACGCTACTATCAGCCTCAACTTTGCTGCAATCTACGATCTCCACAGCGGCGATTTAACCTCCTTTCGCAACTTCTCCTTCCCGCTCGGTTTCAATTACAGTGACTACGACCTGCCGCTGGACAGCGAAGATGACGTGACCAAAACCCGCACCTTCTTTGCGGCCAAGGTCGTGATTGGGGTGGCTCTGGTTGGCATCATGCTGGTCTGTGGCATCGGCAACTTCATCTTCATTGCTGCTCTTGCACGCTACAAGAAGCTGCGAAACCTCACTAACCTGCTGATTGCCAACCTGGCCATCTCAGACTTCATTGTGGCCATCGTCTGCTGCCCCTTTGAGATGGACTACTACGTGGTGAGGCAGCTGTCCTGGGAGCACGGCCACGTCCTCTGCGCCTCCGTCAACTACCTACGGACTGTCTCCCTCTATGTTTCTACCAATGCTCTCCTGGCTATAGCTGTTGACAGGTAAGAGGGGTGCTATTACTGCACAAGGAGATAAGGCCTCAGCTGCTAGGGCTGGCTGGCCAGAATTCGAACTTAACATGCTCACCTGTTGTGTATAATCTGACCTTATAAAAGTATGATTGATTCAAATGTACAAAAGGATTTGTGAAATATAGGAAAGAAGAGAAAGACAGAAATACCCAGAGACAAGGGTGTTCATCAGCAGTATATGATCCTGATCCACACCATACATCTTTAAGGAACCTTCACTACTGGTCTACACAGCTTTTCTGAGGTTAACCTTTGCTGTAAGTGGTGAAGTAAACACACTTCAGCAAGTTAAATAGCTATTTGGTGATACAGAATTTGACAGGTGAGTTTCCAGCAGGGCTACTGCCTTACAGGATATTCGTTTCTCCCTCTAAAGTTATTTTTCCCAGCTTCTGTTTTGGTGTGAAAGAGAGCAAAATATAAGCCTTCTATGTACCCCGCAAAACAGAGTCCTATTTCTCTGCTATGCCATACTGAGAAACCCAACAATCATTAAGTTAACCGTTTTATAGTGCCTTATAAGGTCTTAAGCTGGATGCTCCAATCCACTTGGTGAATGCATCCAGCACTCTCCCATTAAAATACTTTCCTCTCATATTCTCCTCTGTGTTTACCTGCTTCTCTGAGGACAGCACAGTGGCAAGCCAGGAAAGACCCATAGGTCGTTATGGCACCCATACTTAAAGCATTGTCCAGAAAATGATAAAATGCTACACCAGCCCAGTTTAGCACAGATTTGCCTACGGCCTTCATGACAAGGTCAAGCAGAACACAACAAGATCCATCTGCTACACTACCTGCTTTATTCTACAGTCCTGGGGTAGTCCTATGCCTGCTTCTCCTGCCAGGAGTTTTAACAGCAGAGTTTGTTTTCTTTATGACTCCTGTTCTCTTAGCCTCATGCACCACAGACTCTGACAGCCCCAGGCACTGAGGAACAGCTTCATGCTGACAGAAGTCTGACATGACGGAGTCACAGAAAGCCAGGGAACTGCAGAGTAAACCTTTCCAGAAAGGTCATCACAAGAAGTCATCTTTTGCGTACAAACACAATATAGAGCTTCTGGATACCCTCTGCATTTATACTCTGCATGATTCCCACACCTCCTTCCCTTTTTTTTTTTTCTCTCCAGGTTCTCCTGTGTGCTATTTTATTATTATTTATTTATTATATTTATTATATTTTATTATTATTTATTATATTTATAGTTTAATGTTGCAGAGTTTTTCATGCCTGACCCAGAGGCAGCTCAAGAGTAGCTAATCTTGATGATGATGGTTGTACAGCTTGTGGTAGGTTGTTACTGACATCAGCTCTGTGGAAAGAGTCTGGGGAAGTTCATGGGTATTTTGCCCTGTGTGGGGGAAAGAACAATTGGCTCCTATTAAACAAACACTTTAAAAGTGTCTAACAAAATAACCTTTGAGTAAGCAGCTGAGAACTTGGGGTTAAGCTTCTAAACATTAGCACAGATGCATTATTGTTTTCTACTGGCTTCTCCAACTTCTAAACAACTGTCTTGGAAAGCCATGCCAGTACATCCCAGGTTGATGAAGTCATCTGGATCACTGAGTCCTTTAAAAACAATCCTGGAAAAGATTAATCACTGATGTTTGTTGTAAGAACACCCTGGTTTGGTTTCACTGCCCTTGTGTTTTGGTGAGATTTTAATTAACAGAGATAAAGCTCATTCATTTAACAAATATCCATTCCATATTGGTTATGTCACGTGGATCGTCAGCTTCAGTGTCTAAAAATAATAACAGGCTCTTAACAAAAGTCTTCTCATCTCTAGATCATTTAAGAGGGCTCACCTGTGTAGAGAGGGTGTCTGCCCCCCAGAATTTCCCTAAGCTCTTTTTCACCTTCCTTGATGTCTGTTCACATGAAACATAGGATTTTCACATATTTAAGGCCATGTCTACACTAGAAAATAACCCAATGTGACTGTAAGTGTTTCGGGGGGATTTAGCTTTAGTGGAATCTCTTGGAAGTGCCCATGGGCACTTGGCATGTTTTACATGCAGTTTTGGAGCACATCTTCTAGGGCAGTTTCATTTGAACTCAGTTCATGTGCTCCAGGACCAGTCTGCAAAAGCAGCCCAATGGTAATCACCAACAGTCTCAGAAAATCCACCACAAAAACTCCTTCCTGGCTCTTTTGCAGAGATTTACCCCATCCAGCCCAATATGCTGCTGAGCAGATACGCTCACTTATGATTGCCTACACATACATTAATTCCACAACCTTGTTTCCACAGGAGCCAATCTAAAAATGCTCACATAGCAGCTCCACAATGAGGCTGAGTAATTCTGCTGTCCCTTCACATCTAGCCTGCATTATTAAGAATGATGAACAATTCATCTTCTTCCAAGTTCTGGCTGATGAAAAGAACCACTGACTTCCCATTCTATTTTAGGATTAATATACCCTGTGGATGCTACTTCTGTATAGAATGCATACAGACAGAAAAGTGACTGAAAGAGAAATTTCTCTGTTTGAAGCACTCCTTTGTGTTAAACACAATTGTACTGGGAGCGCTGGAGCATCTCTGATAAAAATCTTCTTTTAGCAGAAATACCCTAATCTTTCTGGGACAGTGTACTCTAATGTAAGCCCTTCTTACACCTACAGTGTCTTTAAAAAAAAAAACACCAACCTCTCCAGTCTTCAACCAAAAAACTCCCTCAGAGTCAATGCCATTTGGTCCAAGCCCCTTTTTAACTCACCTCAGGGTGATTGCTGGAGCTTGCAAATCATATGCTTCCATTCCTCCACACTTCTTTGTGAAACACTGCAGTGCACCTTTGCAGCTTCACAGTCACAAGAAGTGAAAATGCCTAATTCAGGTTTCATGGTTTGGCAGATGTAAGATTACCTAACAATAGTCACCTGAAGCAGAGAGTCTCTTGGTGGCTTGAAAATATGCTCACCTGTAACCACTCATTAGCATCAGCTTCAGCTCTTTGCACTACATGGAATACCAGGGAAAGAATAGAAACTCCTATGTATGTTTGACATTTTGGGTTAAAAAAAGCATATTTAAATTGTTCTCTGCTTAGGGAAAACACTTCCCTTCTTCTATGTTTCTAACTTTTTGGACGCTAGTGCTTGGATGAGTGGACACTTTGCTGAGTTAAGAACTGCCTGGATGCCCAGGCCCAAAGAGTGGTGGCGAATGGAGTTCAAGGAAGCTGGCAGCTGGTCACTAGTAGTATTCCCCAGGGCTCTGTGCTCTCTTTGATATCAATGACCCGGACAAGGGAATTGAGTGCACCCTCAGGAAGTTTGCGGATGACTCTAAACTGGGTGGGAATGTTGATCTGCTTGAGGATAGGAAGGCTCTGCAAAGAGATCTGGACAGGCTGGATCAGTGGGCTGAGGTCAGTTGTATGAGGTTTAACAAGGCCAAGTGCCAGGTCCTGCCCCTGGGTCACAACAAACCTGTGCAGTGCTACAGGCTTGGGGCAGAGTTGCTGGAAATCTGCCGAGTTGAAAATGACCTGAAGGTGCTGGTCAACAGCTGTCCGAACATGAGCCAGCAGTGTGCTCAGGTGGCCAAGGCAGACAACAGCATCCTAGCCTGGATCAGCAGTAGTGTGGCCAGCAGGAGTAGTGAAGTGATTCTGCCACTGTACTTTGCACTGATGAGGCCACACCTCGAATCCTGTGCTCAGTTTTGGGCCCCTCACTACAAGAAAGACATTGAGGTGCTGAAGCATGTCCAATGAAGGGTGATAAAGCTGGTGAAGGGTCTAGAGAATAGGTCTTATGAGAAGCAGCTGAGGGAACTGGGGTTGTTTAGTGTGGAGGAGATTGAGGGGAGACTTTATTGCTCTCTACAACTACCTGAAAGGAGGTTGTAGTGAAAGGGGGTGGGGGAAGTATCCTGCTCTGGCCAGGGGAATTGGACTCGAAGATCTCCAGAGGTCCCTTCCAACCCCTAACATCCTGTAATCCTGTAATAGGTGGGAGTTTAAGACTGAGATCTTAAAACCATCCTCAGATACCCTATATATGCTCAGACTTGCAGAAGTGCTAGCTTTCCTAACAAGCCCTTGAGCCACTTATTCCAGAGATTCTGCCTAGATTTAGGAACTTGACTCAGGGTTGCTACTTCAGAAAACTTCCTTACATCTCCTCACAGACAAATTTGTCAGGCACCCTCATGAAAATGACAGCAATTTCCTTCTGCCTAATTCTGTCCACTTGCATTTTGCAGTGTGTTGTGACGACGAGTGTTTTCAGACTTCTTCATGTTGAATGTATTTGTCTGTTGCAGGTATCTGGCTATTGTCCACCCACTGAAACCACGCATGAATTACCAAACAGCAACCTTCCTGATCGCCTTGGTCTGGATCATCTCCATACTTGTAGCAATCCCATCAGCCTACTTTGCTACCGTAACGGTGCTGTTTATGGTAAAAAACCAGAAGAAAAATTTCTGTGGTCAAATTTGGCTAGTTGACCAGCAGATGTACTACAAATCATACTTCCTCTTCATCTTTGGCATTGAATTCGTTGCGCCTGTGATCACGATGACCTTGTGTTACGCCAGGATCTCTCGGGAGCTTTGGTTCAAAGCCGTGCCAGGATTTCAGACTGATCAGATCAGAAAGAGGCTTCGATGCAGAAGGAAAACTGTGATGGTACTGATGTGCATCCTGATTGCCTACGTCCTCTGCTGGGCACCTTTCTATGGCTTCACAATTGTCCGTGACTTTTTCCCCACCGTCCTCGTGAAGGAGAAGCATTACCTTACTGCTTTTTACATTGTCGAATGCATTGCCATGAGTAACAGCATGATCAACACCATGTGTTTTGTAACTGTGAAAAATAATACCATGAAGT
The DNA here is from genome assembly GCF_027791375.1 of Indicator indicator. Classification (NCBI taxonomy): domain Eukaryota; kingdom Metazoa; phylum Chordata; class Aves; order Piciformes; family Indicatoridae; genus Indicator; species Indicator indicator. The sequence continues at coordinate 4,132,482 of NC_072018.1, read as the reverse complement.
ATTTCAAGAAGATCATGTTGCTCAGGTGGAGGTCAACATACAATGGAAGCAAATCGAGCACAGATTTAGACCTGAGAACAAACGCAGTGCCAGTCACAGAGGAGGTAGAGTGCATAAAACTGAAATAAATTCTCTGCACTTCTAATCTCACCTCTTTTGGAGAGGGGATAAAGATGAAATAACACCACCTGAGAAGCTTTTCCCTTGCCTCGGGGAATACCCACCCTTACTGACAGCCCTTGAAAAGCAGCCTACTGTGCATTTCCACCATAACTCTTTTCACTGGACTACTGCATAATCCCATAACTCAGATTGACACTGTGCTTCAGTAAATCTGGGATGCAGACACTCATTTTAGAGTCATTTGGAAGGCAAGATGAACAAAAAACAGTCTGTGAATGCATTAAAACATATTACCATGACTGGAAGAGTTGATTGCTGACTCTAGCAATGACGCCTCTTTGTTTCTTCTTAAGAGAAATCTCTTAACCTCACTGATCTTACCATTTGTAACTTTAAGCTATTTGGTGCCCTTTTCCTTCTGATCACAAGAGGAGGGATGGGGGGAAAAAAAAAGCCGTTTTGGCTTCACATCACTGTTTATCCTCTCATTTTGTCTCTCATAAAGAAGCTCCTCGAATTCTAAAGACCACCAGCTTTCTGTTGTCCAATGCACAGCATGCTCTTACGAAAGGCACGCTCTCCAGCAGGCTAAATACTGCATCACAGTTGAATGAAAAACACAAATCCCTTCCTCTGACACCTTGGTGAAGAGTATTTTATCAACATTCCACTTGGTAGTTTTATGTAGAGTGTTACTCTGTTTATTATGTATTTAGAAATGTCACAGCTGTCGAAGGGACCGGTTTCCTTCTCTCACCTCCAGGCACTCTGTGGCCAGCTTCTGGAGTTGCTGGGCTCTTCACAGAATCAATCACAAAACCACTGAAGTGGGGAACATTATTTCCAGATTGTCTAGTCCAGCCCTCTGCTCAAGGAGGGTCAGCTTGAATGAGCTGCCCAGCATTGTGTCCAGTTGGGCTTTGACTTCAAGGATGGAGACTCGATAGCTCCCCTGCATCACCTGTGCCGGTGTTCAACAGCCTTCACAGTAAATAAAAAAGTGTTTTCTTATGTTCAGATGGAATTTCATGTGTTTCAGCAGCATGTTAGTAGGAGAAAGTCCTGGTGAAACAGGCCTAGACATCTTTCCAAGCCCGTGTAGACCTTTAAAATAAAGTGTAAGTAGGGCCAAAATAGTGTGAAGACCTCAAGGTGATCTGTCTTTCTGTAAGCCAGTCTCTGGCTGAGTAGCTCATTGTCTAGTCAAACACGAGGCAATGGCTCAAGATGAATCCTGCACTGCCGCCCTCAGTGCTTTAACTCCAGCATGGGTGATTATGACATAGCAGGTGATAGTAGAACTCCCACTCATTTAAACTACAAATAAGATACCATGGACTTTTGTGTATTGAAATCAAGTGTTTTCTAACATAATGACAGATGCTTCCTGTTTTAAAGTCCATGGTACTGCCTCCTTTTGGAATAAATGTTTTTTGTAAATAATTTGTCTATTTGTGACTCTAAAGTGAGCAGCAAATCCTGGTAATAAAACAGTAAACATGGAACCAATAACAGCATCGTGGATTTTTTTTTTTATATATATCTTTCCCCTAGCCAGAAATTTCCTCCCCAAGGGACTACTGTGAATTATCCCATTCCTGCTAAACAAAAACGATCAAGATGACCAATTAAATTTAATGGCAAAAGGATATTAACATCCATTAAAGTGCTCGAATCCTTTCACCATCAGCTGCTTTAAAAAAAAAAAAAATACATTGGAGAGATCTCATCGCTTGCTCTGTTAGGCAAAACAATTACTGAAGTAATTCTTCAAAATGACACTTTGAATAGGGGTAAGTACCAAATCCATTTGTTTCCTAGCCTGTCAAAGAAATTAAAAAGACCAGATAGTTGCATAATTTTGTCATCAAGAGGCTTAATCTTGCAATTTCTCCTGAAATCTCATGGTTTCTTCTGAAACAATGCACCTAAATTTATCTCCTGGAAGCTGTCCCAGTCATTGGGGATTAGCTATCAGCACTATCTGTTATTAGGCTCTCCTGATACTCCTTCCACCTACTTTTCCCAGACAACAATTTCCCACAGCTGGAAATCTACCTCAGGCTGGGTTGTGAAAGCAACCAAAGAAAGAAACAAAGAACTCAGTCCCCAGCAAGCAGTATAGTACCAAGCAGAAATCAGGGCAGGGGAGGGAGGAAATGGTGGTGGTGATGGAATTTTGCTTTAAAAATTATGGAAATCATTTTGAGAGCCTCAAAAGGGCTCTTCTGGTCCAGCCATTACTGCATAGCTGTTCCAGGGCAGGAAAGCAGCAGCTTCTTGGGCAGAGCAGTCACAACCTTGTCACGGGTTCGGTTCACTTTCAAGGGACTCCCAAACTGCGCTCTGGCAGCCATGAGCCCAGCGTAGAGAATCCAAGGCCCCTGCCTGAGGAAAGAAGCTCCACAGAGTACTTCTTTTCCTGACAGAATTCATTTTGCTCTAGGCAGTGACAAGAATATGGCTCCCTCCGTTGGCCAGGGCCTGCCTGCCACCCATGGCTACACTGAAACAGGGAATTTAAAAGACTCTTAAAGTCCCTCAAAAATCACCTTGAAACGGGGAAGTGCTCGGGGGACAGGCCCGGATCCGAGTGGTGCCTTCAGGCAGGGAGGAGACCCAGGCCCCACAGACCACCCAGAGCAGCTGAGGGAAAGGTCCAGGACCCACCAGGGTTGTACAGCAAAAAAGAACAGAAAAGCATTTTTGTACCCACACAACTCAGGATAAAGAGTGCAGGGTACCAGAGTGAGGTACCAGAAGGGCCACAAGAATGCTCAGAGGACTGGAAGCCCTGCTGCATGAGGAAAGGCTGAGAGCACTGCTCAGCCTTGAGAAGAGAAGGCTGAGGGGCGACCTCATTACCAAGTACCAGTACATAGAGGGTGGCTACCTGGAGCATGGAGACTCCCTTTATACAAGGAGTCGCATGGAAAAGACAAGCTACAAGTAACTTGGACAAGTTACTCCTGGGGAGATCCCCATTTGACTCCCCAGTCAGACAGCAGAATCATCTCCCAAGGGAAAGAGCAGATCACCCTATGCTGCAATTTATGACTCAGCTTGACAGGATGCTGGTCCATCTCATTTCAACTCTGCCATTACCTACAAAGGTTGGACCAGGAGACCCTTGGGGTCCCTTCCAATCTGTCATTCTGTCATTCTATGTGCTGTGATGTGATAGGACTTTTCACAAGGTCCTGTTGTGATAGGACGAGAGGGAATGGATTGAGGCTAAAGGAGGGTAGATTTAGGCTGGACATGAGAAAGAAATTCTTTATAGCAATGTTAAGTGAGACACTGGAACAGGTTGCCCAGGAAGTCATAGATGGTCCCTTCCTGGAAGTGTTCAAGGTCAGGCTGGATGAAGCCTTGTGAAATGTGGTCTAGTGGAAGGTGTCTCTGCCTGGGCCAGGGGGGTTGGAACTAGAGGATCTTTAAGGTCCCTTCCAACCCAAACCATTCTATGCCTCTATAATTCTGTGTGTGCTCTGGAGATGGATACTCCTTGTCAGGTGGGGGCTCCTCTGTTGTCCCCTGCCCAGCCCCTCCCTGCAGAAACCCTTTTTCACCTACAACAAATGGCAACGTTTAGTGAAGGAATTAAATACATGATGCACTTATGTAGAGCTTTGCTTGCAAGAGCCATCCTTAGAGAAAGAAAAAAATCACAAGCTGGCAGGAAGGTAGCTTCCTCCAGCACAAGCTGGAAGGCAGTTAAAAACTGTAGGGAGACCTCTGTGACCACCAGCTGCCCATCATTACCTCCAATGGCACAGCAGCACCATGATTTCACCACACAGGAACTGTGGGATGCATCTAGAATGAGGAGTGGGTGAGGCTGAAGCATCCTCCTGAGAGCTGTTACCAGGGTTTAGCTAACCACACAATGAAGAAACCAGACACTGCCACATCTCAGTTGAGGCTTGCTCCAATTTGTATTGCCAAAGCAAAAACTGCATTCCTGCTCAGCTGTCCTCCTGTGGCACAGATCCCAAAACCAGAGGCTCACTTCCTTCTACAAGAAAGCTGGGAAGAGACTTTTTACAAGGGCTTGTTGTGACAGGACAAGAGGGAATAGCTTGAAGCTTGAGATGGGCAGATTTAGACTGGAGATTGGAAAGGGTGGTGAGACACAGGAACAGGTTGCCCAGGGAGCTTGTGGGTGCCTCCTTCTTAAATGTGCTCAAGGCCAAGTTGCATGAGGCCTTGAGCAATCTGGACCAGTGGGAGGTGTCCCTTGCTCATGGCACAGGGAGGGAGGGACAGGGGATGGGGAAGGGGGGCGACTAGATGTCTTTAAGGTCCCTTCTAACCCAAACCATTCTATGATTCTGCAGCAGCTCCTCCAGAGAGAACTGAAAATAAAAATCAAATCCTGTTCCTTCACACTGTCTCTGAAAACTGGAAACTGAAATGGTGACACCCCTCCAAAATGGCTAGGAGAGGATTAAGAGAAGAAAAAGCAGTTATTCTCAGCAACAAGCACTAAGAAAATAAAGCATGCATTTTTAAAAAAGCAAGAGCAGGGAAAGAAAGCCCAAGCCAGCATGGGTCACAAAGATCTAGTGAGGGATGTCCCTGATTCACTGCAGGGGGAGTTGGACTAGATGACTTCTAGAGGTTACTTCCAACCCAGTGCATTCTATGATTCTATGATTCTGTGATATGAAACTTCCCTGAGGACTGGCTGATTCACTCATCAGTTCAGACTTCACCATGCTGCTGCGTGTTCTGGGATCCTGGCAGCCTTTCCTGTGGCAACAGCACCCTCCAGCTGCAGCACAGCATCACATGTCTACTGCACACAGCAGGCAACTGGGTGACAGGGCCATGCAGATATTCCCAGGACTTCCATGCCTCCAGGGAACAGCAGCAGATCTTCAGTTTTCATCACTCAGGCACACAGGCACTTATCCAGCACTTCTGATGTCTGTGTTCTCCATTGCTCCCTGTGTTGAGGGGCTTGGGCTACCCCCTTCCAAAGTTCTGAGAGCATCTCTGCTGCAAAATAAAAAAGGGGGGAAGGAAAGGTGTGGAATTTAACTGGGTTTGGGGGGGGGGGGGCTTATGGTTGTTTTGGTGGCTTCTGGGAGGGTTTGGGAGGCTCTATGGAGTCTTAGGAGTGTTTGGGGGAGTTTTAAAGGGAGTTGAGAAGTTTTAGGAGAGTTTTGGGGGTTAGGGAGGATGGAAGAGTTTGGCAGAGGAGGTTCATGTTTTTTTCTGGTTTTAGTGGAGATGGGAAGTTCCTACTATGGAGCTGCAAGGACACTATAAAGATGGAATATGGTATGTTAGAGCTGGAGCAGGACATACTGAATTTTGAGAATGAGCTCAAGGCCAAATAAAACACAAACTGAAACACTGAAGGATATAGAATAAAGTGGCTACCCCCAAAGTCCTGTGAGTGGCCTGTGAAGGAGTTGCAAGGGGTCTGTAAGGATGGAATAGAGAATAAGGGCTGACACTTTATATGGTGGAGCTGGAACATGACATCTGCAGTTTTGACCTTGAGATCTTACTGGCCTGTATAGAAGACAAAGTGAAACATTGCAGGTTATAAGCTTAAGTAAAGGGGATAGCCCTAAATTCCCTTGGGCTATGAGAGATTTGCAAGAAGACTGTAATAATGGAACAAAGAATTCCAGGTGGCTTCAGATTGCCTTCAGAGATGGAGACTCCACAACCTCTCTGGGCAGCCTGTCCCAGTGCTCTGCCACCCACAAAAGAAAGAGGTTTTTCCTTATGTTTACATGGAACTCCTGCATTCCAGTTTGTGTCCATTGCCCCTTGTCCTGGCATTGAACACCACTAAGAAGAGGCTGGCTCCATCCTCCTGACACTCACCCTTTCATCAGTATTACTGAGATCCACAGTCTTGTCTTCTCCAAGCTAAATGGCCTCAGCTCTCTCAGCCTTTCCTCCTAAGGTGGATGTTCCAGTCCCTTCATATCTTAGTGGCTCTCTGATGGACTTTCTCCAGTGGTTCTTTGCCCTTCTTGAACTGCAGAGCTCAGAAGTGGATGCAGTATTCCAGATAAGGCCTCATCTACCTCGACCTGCTGGACACACTCTTCTTGATGCACCCCAGGACGATTTCCACCTGTTCTGTTGTTGGGATCGGTTTCCCCCATGCAAACACTAGGAGAAGGCCACCAGGAGACAGCTTGCAGAGCTGCCTGTCCCACAGGCTCCCTAGGAGCTCCTCAGATGGCTTGATGCTGATGGCTTTCTCGTTAAGTTCACTAGATGGTGCTCCACACCACCCCTTGAAAGCCCTTCCGCGGGAGCGTTTCTCCCCCCGTCGGCGTTTTCAGCTTAGATTCGTGTGGGAGCAGAAAGGGCTTGCCGGGGCGGGGGGCATGGTCCACAGAGACAACGCATGCTGCATGGGCGGCAATGGGGCTTGGAGAAGCAGCCAGAAGTCCCTCAGGTTGTGTTCAAATGCAGTGGGAAATGCTTGAAGGAAGTCAAGCAGAGTGAAGGGCAAGGCCGTTTGTCCCCTCCCTGGAAGGTCTTGGTTTGCAGCGAATTTGCAGTCCACAGAGGACTCATGTCCAAGCCGATGGCATCCAAACTTGCCCCAACCAGGACTCAGCTGAAGGAGGACACTTTAGCCCTCTCCAAACACAACTGTGGGCACGTGGGTTGTGGGCAACCACTTCCAAAAGTGTTCTGGGAGCTTCAGAGCCTCCAGTCACAGCAGAGGACCACAGTGTTTGTGTCTCCCCCTTCCTCTCTTCCAAACCCAAGTGCCACCCACAGCCCTCCCTCCTTCCCACAGCCCAAGCCATGAGCTCAGGCAGGTTAGCACATCAAATCAACCACAACCTCTGCTATCTGAACCATCAGAGAGCTGGAGCACTAAGGCACTAAGTAGGCTAAATGGCAGCCTGCGCAGCATCTCCAGCACCCCTCCAGCTTAGCAAACTAAGCTCTTAAGTGGAGCTTGTCAGCCAACAGATAAACACACTTAGAGTGTGTTTATCACCCCTGGACAGGGAATGTGATGTGTTTATCGGCAGCATGGAAGCAAAGAGGTTTTCTGTCTGGGCAAAGAGATCTGCTCAGCAACAGAGATGGGGCTGTCCCTGGTGGAAAATGTATTTTCAAGGATTTGAGGAGGAGTTTTCTTGCCTGGTTACCACCTCTTGTGAACTAGGTTCCACACCCTTTGCCGAAGGAAGTCTCTTCATCCCGAAGCCTCCAACCCATGAGTCAAGTTTTTGCATTTGTTGCCCTTTGTCAATTCTTTTCAACCCCCATGGGGAAGACAGAAAACACTGCCCAACAAGAAGTCTTTCCTGAAAGCCAGTTTTTGCAGGACAAAGCCCCAGAGAGGCTAACTGTATTCTGTCCTATGGATACTTACAGTGTACACAGTGTAAGACATCTCCTGTGACAAGCTCTTAAGACCTTTCAAGAGGCTCTTTATTGATCTATGCTCCTTGGCTGAGAAAGCTTGAGCAAGCAGGTAGGCTTTGTGAGCATCAAAAGCCAGATCTTTACTCAGATGTGGGCTTTCAGGCCAACTTCCCAATATTTTTAGTGTCATTTCAGTGCACCAAAATAATTGGATTCAGCCTTAAAATCATCCCAAACCAGATCTTAAGCAAGTATTGATGCCACAGGAGGATGGGGGTGTTTCTGTAAGGTTTCGAGAAGGTTTGTCTTCTGAGGCAGCAGGTCCCCAGCTTTTCCAGGGTTGACCAGGTCTCTGTGTGCACACTTTTGAAGCCTTGACGCCATCCAGGCCTCCTAAAACAAAATTTCCTTGGCACACAGAGGAAAGGCAAAGAAGAGTTGGGAACAACAGTCAGAGTTACAGGCTATGATCTCACCTAGACTTGTCCAACTACTTGGACACAGTTTAACACAGAGCAGATCCTGCAGCCCACCGCAGAGCCAGTCAAAGGAGTATTGATGATGTCCACTGGAGATACAGTTGACAGCAAGCAGCAGCAGAAAGTGCTGCTCCAGAAGGTGAAGATCCAGCATTGCTTTGATTTGTGGTCAATGGCTGTTGAAAGACCCCATCACAGCTGATGAAGAAAGCTGCCTTAGTATCAGAGGAAAGGAAAGGGGGGAAAAAGAAGAAATACTTGTCTGACCAGCCAAGTTGGAGTCATTTCCCAGTGCTGTGGAAGGCAGATGCTGGCAGCCATTCCAGTCTCACTCAACACCAAGTGCATTTGCCTTTTGAGAGACTTTTGAAGATCAAGAGGATTACAGCAGGGTGTGCATAGATGAGTAATGAGGAAAGAGCCGTCAGGAGGCTGTTGGGGCCAGGGAGTAAATTGCTCAAACAAGTCTTACATCTTCTGAAAGGCTCAACTGCTTCTGCATCTGGAAAGCATCAGTGGAAGAGGACAAGCAGTAGAAGATTCTTTTCTCCCAGGGGCTTCTCTGTGCTCCACATCAAAGGCAATGTCACAGGAAACCCCACAAGTGGTGTTTAGAGATGCTTAGGTCTTTCCTGGTGTGGACTCCAGGTCCACAGGTCCAAGGCTGGGAGTTGTTTCCTTGCCCTCAGGTGTCAGATAGCCCCATTGGCTCAGCTCAGCAGGTGAAGCTGTTGCAGCACCACGGTCTGCCCAGCCCACCAACACTTCCGATCTCCCCAAGGTGAATGGGAGGAAAGAACGTTTTAGCTTAGCACTGGAGGTTTTACATGGGCCTGAAATCCTTTTCACCAGCACTTGATTTCATGTAGCACGAGAGCTGGTGTGAGCCAGCCCCTGGGACACCTTGTGCTGCTCACTTCCTCCCCTTTAGCAGACGTGAAACACAGAAGAGTTCATTAATATTGAAGATAAATCTCATCTCACTGCACCATCGTGCCACTTTGAATCATCTCAGCTGACTGCAGCAAGCTCTCTGCACCCACCAGTAGATGTCTATGTGCAAGCTGCCCTTCATATGCAGCCAGCACATTAAAACCTGGCAGGATTTTAATGTGAGCTCCATGTGGACATGCTTGGGGCTGGAAAATCTCTCTTACAAAGAAAGGCTGAGAGACCTGGGGCTGTTTAGCCTGGAGGAGAGGAGAGTGAGGGGAGGTCTTACTGATGTTTATAAATATCTGAAGGGTGGATATCAAGAAAGGGCCAGTCACTTCTTAGTGATGACTTCTGATAGGATGAGAAGCAACAGGTACGAGCTGGAATGTGGGAAGTTCCACCACAACATGAGGAAAAACTTCTTTCCTGTGAGGGTGCTGGAGCACTGGACCAAGCTGCCCAGAGAAGTTGTGGACTCTCCTTCCCTGGACACTTTCAAAACCTGCCTGGGTGTGTTCCTGTGTCACCTGCTCTAGGTGATCTTGCTGTGGCAGGCGGGTTGGACTGGGTGAATTCCAGAGGTCCCTTTCAAGCCCTGTCATTCTGTGATTCTGTGTCTGTGAGGAGCTGGAGCAAAGCAAGACCCACCCCAAAAATGATGAGTTCTCCTGGTGATCCAGCCCAGATGCTCATATCCATGCTGTCCCTGCGTGGACACCAAGCCCTCCTCACCACTCCATTTTCTGCCTACAGACCTGTCCCTGGGACTCCCTTGAGGGCATCATCCAGGCAGAGATGGTGCTGCCTTAGAAATGTGCAGGACTTCAGCAGCCAGGAATCGCAACCCAGGCCTTGGGGGTGCCTGTCCTAGATGTAGGATTATAGCATTATAGAATGGTAGGGGTTGGAAGAGTCTTCTGGAGATCACCTAGTCCAACCCCCCTAGCAAAGCAGGTTCACCTAGAGGAGGTTGCACAGGACAGTGTCCAGGTGGGTTTTGAATGACTCCAGAGATGGAGACTCTACCACCTCTCTGGGCAGCCTGTTCCAATGCTCTGCCACCCTCAAAGTAAAGAAGTTTCTCCTCTTCTCTCCTAAGTTCAAGATTGTGCCTACTACCTCTTGTCCTCCTTATACAAGCTGATAATGTGTAGCTGATACCATGCTCAGAACCTTGCTACAGAGAGCAGAGAAATCCACAAGCAGCCATGGTTTGGGTCTGCTGCCAGGGCAGGTGGTGCCAGTTTCCTCAATGCTACTGCACACTGGAACTTCTCCAGGACCAGGACACCTCAGTCTGGTGGCAGCAGACAGGACGGCAGGGAAGCAGTTAGGAGCATCTCATTGCTGATGGCTCTCAACCACTCTCTTCCTCCTCCTCCACACAAAGCCAGTGACAGAAGAAAATGCAAAAGGCTCAGAAGTTGCAGAAGACCTCATTACTATGCTGCCTGCATACCTTTTGTGGGAACACTGCAATAACTGTCAAATGCTTCCTTTTCATTTTCCCAGCCAGGTACCAGCCTCATTGCAGGTGCCCTGTCTCCTTGTCTCTGCAGGAGTGTCCTTAAGAACCACATTTGCATTTGGCTGAACAAGATGTTCTTGTCTGAGGAACCACAAGAATGTTTTTCCTGGTTTGCCACCCATCCTCATAAACCACACCAGCAGCTTTTCTCCCTGCTGTTTGGAGTGGGGTGCATTCTTCTCTCTAGTGTTACATAGGAGGACAATGTGCCTGTCCTTTCCCATCAGCTTTTGGTTAGGTAAGCCCTAGTGCTCCAGGTCAGAGAGCTTGTGTGCCTAACACAGTGGTAATAAATACAGCATCCCTAAACTTAGCTTGGGTGGTCTGCTCCAAAGGAGACATCACTAGCATCCAAACACTGGTTTCTTGCAGAGAAGCAGAAATGTCCACAGTGTTACTGGTGTGTAGGGCCTGTCCTGGCTCTCAAGGAGCAAGCAGACAATAAAGCCCCAATGCAACACCCAACCTGCTCAGTGGGTGCTAGAGGGCACGTGTGTGCCTGAGCCAGTCTGACCATGGCACGTCAGTGCCGCATCAGCCACAAACTGCATCCTCTGCTGGGCTCACCTGTGAGCTGGCAATCAGTCCTCGCAGGACTGCTTGAGGAGTTCATACATGAGCACACAGCTAACCTGTGAATGAGCACCCAATTAATTTATGCAGGAGCCCAACCAGTTCATTTGTAAGTACCCAATTAATTCATTCATGCCTGAGAACACAATCACTCGACATGTGAGCACCCAATTAATTTATGCATGAGCACCTAAACAACTAAAGCATGAGCAAATAATGACTGCAAGTGGGCTGCTTGAAGAGTCCATGCACTGGTGCTCAGCCTGCCCACCCCTGACTATGCTCTGTGCTCATGCATGAGCACCCACTTCAGTCCTGCATGGGGACCTCAATAGTCCATGCACAGGTGACTGATCAGCTCCTGCATCGGGGACCTAAGTCCCTAGTTGCTTGGTTTCCTCTTATTCTTACCAAGCAAATGATCCAGTTTGCCTTAATTGGCAATATATTACATTAAATAAGAACTCCACTCCATCCCCAAAAGAGCCTTTTGCCAGCTGATGCAGAAGTGTGGTGTGTCCTGGGGAGTGGGGATGGCGGGCTAGGGAGGAGGGTGCTGCCAGTGCCTTGGCTGATGCCTCAGCAGCAGTTCTCTCCTTTGAGAACCATCACTGCTCCCCTGCACGTGGCTCTCTGGGTATTCTCCTGCTCTTCTTGCTTTGTCCCATAGTGAAGGCATCACTGCTCTGCTGAGAGCAGTGCTGGGCTGTTGGGTTTGCTCCAGCATATTGTCCCACATGTTCAGCCCATGCAGGAGTCCTGCCCAAGCCCATAACTCCTTTCTGAGAGGCCTTTGACAGATGGAGTTGAGCTAATCTCCTGACACAGGGCTGCCCTGGCTCTATGCAGATCAAATAAATATTTAACTTGAAGGCATTTAACAGTTTTGAAAGAGCCTGGGCTGGTCCAAGTGTGTTTAGACTCAGTGCACAGCAAAGGCTGCTGAGGCCTTTAATCAGTGCTGCATGCACTTTTATCTGGAGATCTTCACAGTCCTCCATGGAGAGGCTTGTCTGTTGATGTCTGCTTTACAGATAAGCAAATGGAGATGCAGCCAGTGGGGGCTGGATTTGCTCCAACTCCAGAGGACGAGTGTTTAGGGCATGATGTTTCGAGTCAGCTGCTTTGTCTTTCTTCTCCAGGGCCAACAACCCTCTAATGAGATGCCTTGAGAAGTGACAAACCTCCAGGAAAAATCTCATCCCTGTTTTCCTGGTGGTGGTGGTCAGCATGACTGGTATCACTTGCACCCATGCCTCAGCATCGCTGCCTGTGTACACTCACTGTCCCAGGCTGCAGCCAGGCAATCCCTGTCTTGCAGATGAAAGGCCATTCTGCTTTCTGCTTTGGTGCTTTGCATCACAGCATAGCATCTCTGCTTTCCAGAAGGATCAAGTTTACTTATTGATGTATCCATAGAATCATAGAATGGTAGAGGTTAGAAGGGGCCTCTGGAGTCCAACTCCCCTGCCAAAGCAGGATTGCGTAGTGCAGGTCACACAGGAACACATCCAGGTGCGTTTGGAATTCCTCCAGAGATGGAGACTCCAAAACCTGTCTGGGCAGCCTTTTCCTGTGCTCCAGACTCCTCACAGGAAAGAAGATTTTCATCATGTTGAGGAAACTTCCCGTTTTCGTTTCTACCTCTTGCCCCTCATCCTATCCCAGGATACCACTGAAAAGAGACTGGCCCTTTCTTGATACAGATCACAGCCAATCTGCTGAGGCAGGATCACCCAGGGTAAATCACACAGGAGCACATCCAGGTGGCTTTGGAATGCCTTGCCTCCAGAGATGGAGACTCCATAATGTCTCTGGGCATCCTGTTCCAGGCATCCTGGGGTGCATCAACAGTGTGGCCAGCAGGTAAAGGGAGGTTTTCCTCCTGCTCTCCTCTTCCCTGGTGAGCCCTCATCTGTAATACTGCATTCAGTTCTGGGCTTCCCAGTTCAAGATGGACAGGGAACTGCTTGAGAGGGCACAGAAAATGGCTACAAAGACGATTAGGAGACCAGAACTAGACTTTCAAAACCCACCTGGACAACTGTGCAACCTGCTCTAGGTGACACTGCTGTGGCAGGGGGAATTTGGACATAATGATCTCCAGAGGTCCCTTCCCAGTCCTACCATTCTGTGATTGTGTGATGACTGATGCAAATCCAGCTTTTGGTATCATGCCTCTGTGACCTAGGGGCCACAGCATACCTGGCTTTGCCAGCTCCATCCATCTTCCAGCCCCACAGGGAGTCAAAGCCAGCCCAGGGAACTCTGGTTGCACCCCAGGCTTGGCTGTGACACACAGAAGCATTTGCTACAGCCCTGAATTGCCTTTTCAGAAAGAAAATTGTTGGAGGTTTTTTTCAGGCTTTGGATTCTTAAAGCCATCAGCTTTCCAAGAAATTGTAAATCTAGCAAAATTCACCCAAATCCTATAATCACTCATGGAAACAAAGGCCAGGCTGATTATTTCTTGCCAAAACATTGGCAAGTTTCCAGATTTCCTGGGAGAAAAGTCTCTTGTGGGCAAAACCACCTATCACTGGAATTTGAAAACAAATGAAAAGAAGGCATTTCAGAGGAGGAGGGGGGGGGGAATAAAAAGCCTTTTAAAAATAGCCTTGAGGCTAACTTTAGCCCCAAGGCTGGCAGAAGGTTCACACTTATTTTTCATTTGTTCCTCCCCCAGTTAAAAGAACAAGGGGAAGGCTAAGTATTTTTAGGGTGCTGTTCCTGCTGCAAATGCAAAGCCACTTTTCCCAGAGCTGGCTGTAAAGCTGTGTGCTGGGAACCTTTGCCTGCCCCGGTGTTCATGGGTTAAGTTGAATCTGCTGCTGATACTCATACCATATTCACACCATGCTGCTGTTATGCCAGCTTCAAAATGAAAGTGCTGGCTGGAGCAAGTATCATGGGGCTTGAAGTTCAGACTGTAACCTGAGAGTGTTCCTGTTCCAGTTGCTGCTTTTGGGTTCTGGGTCTGTAGGTGTTGGCTTCTTCTGCTGCAATGGCAGCTGGAACAGGGAGGGATGGGGAGAAGCTCCCTGGCTTGGGTTTTTAGCTCACTCTGCTGCTTTCTGCTGTGCTTTCTCTGCAAATAGGCTAAAAATTGTGCATTAAGGTAAATTATTTATATTAAACTCTTTTTATCATATCTCAACTCTTTATGTCAACCCAGAGTTGTTTTTTATGTGTGTGACAGGGGAAACAGGCAGGTTAACTCATTACAGGACCTTAACCTATGACACCCAGCTCTAGGGCAAAAGTGCTTGAAGAGGAGTCTGAGGGATCAGCAATTTATTTGTGGGTGGTCAAATAGGGGTTGGGGCCAGCTTAGCCTAGTAATTTTGCCAGCAAGTCCTGGGAAGTGATCCTCTCCCTATACTCAGCACTAGTGAAGCCAGGCCTGGAATACTGGGTTCAGTTTTAGGCCACTCACTACAAGAGGACATTGAGATACTGGAGCATGTCAAGAGAAGAGCAACTAAGCTGGTGAAGGGCCTTGAAGAAGTCTTACGAGGGAACTGGGGTTGGTTAGTCTTCAGAAGAGGCTGAGGGGATGTTGTGGCTTAAGCTTTCCCAGAGTCCAAGAAGCCCAAATGGAACAGATTTAGATTGCCTACCCTCTCCCTTTTCCCTGGCATGAGGAAAACAAATCAGGCAGGAGGAGAAAAGAGAGGTAAAATCACAAAAGAAACAGTATTGAATCGATTTGGAAGTAAAAAAAAGTTAAGTTTAACAAAATATATATGGCATTTGCGTAAAAGTAAGGTTACAAAAGTACAAGGAAAAAGATAAATGAATCTGTATACAAAACCAGTCACAGATGGCAAAGGATTCTCTTGATGCAAAGGTGGATTCTCTTTAGATGCAGTCCTTAGGAGTTTGGGTGCAGCATGGAACAGGCCCCACCATGTGCTTGCAGCAACAGCAGGCAAGGAGCAGGAGCAAGAGGGAAGGGACAGGAAACTGGCTCCCCTTAAACAGGCTTGGTGGACAGGGAGTGGAATAGACTTTGACCCAGGGACCCCTCGCCCTGGGAGGGGGAACCAAGTCTCTCTGCCCACCTGGGTCAGGTTTCTTTGTCCACGGGGTGGGGGGGGTGGGGGGGGGCGCAGTGCTAGGTTCTTTTCAACCCACCCCCCTCCAGGGTTGAGTGTAACCTGACACAGGGGAGCCCTCACAGCCCTCTACAATTACCTAAAGGAAGTGGGAGTGGGTCTCTTCTCACATGCAACAAGTGACAGGACAAGAGGAAATGGCCTCAAGTTGTATCAGGCACTGGAACAGGCTGCCCAGGGAGGTGGTGGAGTCACCATCCCTGGAGGTATTTAAAAGACACAGGGATGTGGTGCTGAGGGATGTGGTTTAGTGGTAGCAGTGGTGGGATTGTCGGTTCTTAGGCAAGCAGTTGGACTTGAGGTTGGAAGAGACTTTTGAGATCATCAGTTATATAATGCCCTATTTGCCATGGGCACTGTTTGCAAAGCTCTTGCTTGGGAGGATGCAAAACCTTCCGAAGCTCCCCATTTACTAACTGCTGCACAGCCTCCCACCCACTACTTACCTTGCCTAGATCCGTTAATCCATATGCCAATGGATTTAATACCAGCAGCTAAGGGACAGGCTGCTGGGAATTTACCAGCTGAGCTCTTAGGAGTTTACAAAATAGAAGTTTAATGAACAGGCACTTGGCAGAGGAGTTTAAATCACACACAGGAACCTGCATCACACATGTCTTGTCCTCTACAGCTGAGGAAGGCATGACCAATGGAAGAAGCTACACCCAGGAACATCCCAGTGAGGGAGGAGCAGTTGGCTCCAGCAGGAGACCAGGGTCACTCTGTTACACAGGAGAGGTGTTTTAGATGATTTACAGAGTTAGGGGGAGAGTAATGAGATTAGCTGGTTTATTTGAAAATAAACCAGCAGCCCAAAAGGACACAAAGGATTGCATTACACAGATTTTGCTCTTTGTCCAATGTAAGCTTAGAAGACTTCATCTTTGGAATTGCACTGGAAGATATCCAGCATCTGAAAGCACCTGCCCACATAAAAACACTTTACAGACACCCAGGAGGCTCTCAAGTAGGCACAGGAAGAAGGCACAGTGGTCTGACAAATCAGTCAATCCCCTTTTAGGCTTCCTAATACCATCTCAAAAGTGGTAAAGCCACATGAGAAAGCACTGATCCAGGATGAACTCACTCTACTGGTTCAAATAAGTTATTTTTTCACTTAACTAGGCTCCCTTTGAAGCAGCAGGCTTTACCCCAGGTCAGGTTTCATCCAGCCTCCTGCCAGAGGGGCTACAAACCATCCTCCAGTGCACAAGCTGTGTACTGCTCACTTGGAATAGCTCAGGGAAAGGCAACCCACCATTCCTGCTGTCCTAGATACCATCTGGCTTACAGGCAGAGCAGGAACAGTATGAATCTGCTATTGTGGGTCCACAGGTAGAGACATAGCAACCACCTTAACTGAAAAAGTCAGGAAAGATCAGGGCAGAGAACCAGATGTCTGAATCTATGCTGAGAAGTGAATGCATCTTCAGTTTCTAGAGCTACAACAAATTGAAATGTGTTGAAGAGGGATGACCTGGGGGTGCTGCCTGAAAATCAGCTAAATATGACCCAAGAAGGCCACCAGCATCCTGGGGCCTGGATCAACAATAGTGTGACCAGCAGGATCAAGGAAGTGATTGTTTCCCTGTACTCAGCATTGGTAAGGCCACATCTCTAGTCCTGGGGTCAGTTTTGGGCCCCTCACTACATAAAAGGTGCTGGAGCAGGTCCAGAGAAGGGCAACAAAGGTGGAGAAGTGTTTGAAGAACAGGTCTGGTGAGGAGTGGCTGAGGGAACAGGGGTGATTTAGTCTGGAGAAAAGGAGGCTAAAAGGAGACCTTCTCACTTTCTACAACTCTCTGAAAGGAGATTGGAGCCAGGTGGGTGTTGGCCCCTTTTCCCTAGTAACCAGTGATAGGATGAGAGGAAAACAGCCTCAAGTTTAACCAGGGAGAGTTAGATTGGACATCTGAAAAAATGTCTTCACTAGAGAAGTTGAAGCATTGTAACTAAAGAAGTGGTTGAGTCACCACCCCTGGAATGACTCAAAGGATGTGTGAAGGTGGCACTTAGGTACATGGTTTCACAGTGGACTTGGTAGTGTTAGGTTAAACAGTTGGATTTGGTGACCTTAAAGATCTTTTCCAACCAGAACAATTCTACACTTCTATGAAGGCTTGCAATTGTGTCAGAAGTGTTCAGTCACTCCTCCCTTCCTTGGGCATCAAACATCAGAGCTGACACAAAAGTAGATCTCTGGAGCTGTAGCATCTGTTCCCATCATGAAGAGGACAGGGAGCAGTGACTGCCTGCAGATCTGCACACACCACTGGGACTTGCAGATACCCAGCACTGAATGGCCAAAGGAATGACAGATCTCCAGCTGCTCACCTTGAATCCCAGGGATCATTCTCCTCGATCTGCACTTGAAGAAAAACAGTGAGCTGCCAAGGAAAGCATGTGAACAGCTGCCTGTGCAAGCTGCCAGCTGCCTGCTGATGGCCCAAGGAAAGCATGTGAAGAGCTGCCTGTGCAAGCTGCCAGCTGCCAGCTGCCTGCTGATGGCCCAAGGAAAGCATGTGAAGAGCTGCCTGTGCAAGCTGCCAGCTGCCAGCAGCAGGGAGCCACAGCTCAGTCATCATAAAGGTGCACAGAGCTGTTCGTCTGAAGGACCTCTTCCTGCACCGATCCAGAGTCACACCAAATGGAGGATGCAGATTCAAGCTGGGGCTGTGCCTAACTGATTTGAGGACAGGTTTGCAGACACAAGCCATCCACATTTTGGATGTGGCAGAAGGAGTTAGAGAAGAGCAGGAGGCAATCAATACTGGAAGGAAGGACCAGAGGACGCCCAGTTCTTTTTCCTCTCTTCAAAGTGTGTGCCACAACATACCAGAGGTCTCAGGCCACTGTGCCTGATGAGTCTGGGGTTCCTGATGCTTCCAGTGGTCTCTTACAGTGTCTCCATGTGACCAGTCCCAGTCTAACCACAAAGATCAAGCAAGTCATTGCCAGCAGGACAACTAGAAAAGAAACACAGAAGTATGTTAGCACGTGAGAGAAAGTGCCTCTTGTCACACAGGGGCTACTCAGGGGAAGAGAGAAGCTCCCCTGTCTAGAAGCCATTGCCGCCCATCAGAGCTGCATTTCAGAGTTTCACTGCTATCCAAACTCCCTCACTGCTTCCAGGTCAAGGCGTATCTAAAAGAGAAGGCTTCATGGACACAGGAATAAAAATGCCTTGCACTAACAGACTAGCTGCACTATAGAAAGAAACATGCAACTTCGGGAAAAGCAGCTCTTGACCTACCAGCCAAACAAGCTGAACCACTCAGATGAAGCTTTTGCTGGTAGAAACTTACCTACTGCAGGAGCACAGCTGTCTGCCAGAGATCACACCTTCCTTCACATTCCTGGTGGCCAGAATCATCAGGAGGTGAATCTCCAGTGCTCTCATGCCTTTGGCAGACAAGCTCTGCTAAGTTGTACTGGCTGCTTTTAGGCATTACCGGGCTCCATCTGCCCTTACAGCAAAAGCAAACATGTACTGGAGTGGTTGCAGTGGTGGTGTCACTCCAGAAATTAGCTTTAGCCACTGGTATGTGGCAGTGGGAAGGCTGAAGGCTGGGAACATGCTCCCTTCTGCTGACCCTGCTATGGGAATAAGCATCTCAAATGTCTATAGCAGGATTCAGAGTTCACACAGCTCAGCCCCTTTCAGGCCAGCACAAAAACAGTCATAATTGCATAGCTTTTGGCAGACTGCAGTTGCAGAGTGTTTGGGCAGCTTAAGCCCTTTTACCATGGATGACTACCCTCACTCAGCCTCAGTGGTCTGCACCAACCAAATAATCCCAGGAAAACTTGCTCAAGCTAGCCTGAGCTCTGTGTAGGAGACAAGCATGTGTGGGGTTTGCTCTGTCAAATTTAGCTACAACCCATTCTTGGGTCAAACTTACAACACTGCTGCTGTATCCCAAATGACAGGGGGCAAATGGAAGTCCATAGCCTTCGCTGCTCTTCTTTTGGCCCACCCTACATCTGACGGAGCTACCAGCAGAGGATCCAAGTGGCTAATGGAGAATTATAGGGCAAACAGATTGTACTGGGAAGTAAACTTGGGGCAACACAAGATCTGAATCCAGCGCCAAAGCTCATGGGCAATGATTTCTGCTCCTCTCTTTGCAAAACGAGAAACCTTCTAAAAAATCCCTAGTTCTGCTTTTTCCACACAACGCTTCCCAAGTGCAAGTCTCCCTTTCTACCCTTAATTCACAGGAAAGGTATGGAAGTGTTTTCTGGCCACAAACAGCCCAAGAGAGTCACCTATAAAAATGCCATTTGTTGTTGGAGATGAAGAAGAGAAGTTCTTGTATGCACTGCCAGTCAGAGCTGTTATGACCACTGGGTAGATGGTGAGGTTGTAGCGGACATACTTGTCAAGAAAGATGTTTTCTAGATAAAACCTGTGAAGAAAATGCGTCACCAAAGTAAGCATTTCTCTCTGCACATTCTACCCTTTGCCCCCACAACAGAAAGTTTAAGAAATAAGTTGGATAAGGAATAGGTTTACTGCAGGCCAGTTAGGACCAAAATCCAAAATTGTTCATTTACTACAAATCAGAAGATTTTTAAAAAATATATACAAGGCAAGTTCAGGGAAAAAAAAATAAAGCCATGCTTCATATCTTTTCCCTATCAAGCCCTGACCTGCAAACCTGTTCCTGTCCTACAGCAGGTTCTTCTTGCCATTGCTGAAGGTCAGAAAAGAAAAGCTATGCCCAGGCTCCCTGTACATTTGTGATGAATTATAACAGAGGAGTTTGTACTTGGTGTTGGTGCAGAGCCAGACTATTCCCTCTGTACTCAGCACTTGTGAGGCCACACCTTGAGTCCTGGGGTCAGTATTGGGG
The DNA here is from genome assembly GCF_027791375.1 of Indicator indicator. Lineage (NCBI taxonomy): Eukaryota > Metazoa > Chordata > Aves > Piciformes > Indicatoridae > Indicator > Indicator indicator. Next base: position 4,112,504 of record NC_072018.1, on the reverse strand, counting down.
AAATCACTACTAGAAAGACATTGAGGTGTTGGAGCAGGTCCACAGAAGGGCAAGGAAGCTGGCGAAGGGTTTGGAGAACAGGTCTGGTGGAGAAGCACCTGAGGGAGCTGGGATTGTTTAGACTGGAGGAGGCTGAGGGGAGACCTCCCTAAAAGGAGGTTGGAGTGAGGTGGGGGTCAGTCTCTTTTCCCTAGAAATCAGTGATAGAACAAGAGGAAATGGCCTCAAGTTGCCCCAGGGGGAGGTTTAAGTTGGATATTAGAAGAAACTTCTTCCCTGAAAGGGTTCTCAACTGCTGGAACAGGCTCCCCCAGAAGGTGGTTGAATCTCTAGCCCTGGAGATGTTTCAAAGAGGCAGAGACGTGGTGCTGAGGGACATGGTTTAGCCCCAGACTTGATAGAGTTAGATGGTGGTTGGACTTGATGATCTTAGAGGTCTTTTCCAACCAAAACAATTCTATGAATTAATTTGGACAGATAATCCAACCCAGTTGTGAGAGGTGGGAGGGGTCACTCAGGCTTGATGGGAACCCACCAGATTGCTTACCATATTACTAGGCCTAGAGTAAGGATGCTCAGAGAAGCAGTCGTTGCTGTCTCATTGGGCACATCCCACTTGTAGATCAACACAACAGCGAAGTTCAGCAGAGTGGCAATGGTCGTCCATGTTGCATAGAGAGCCAGCCCGTTCTGGACCTGCCAGATAACCACAGGAGGGAGACAAGCAGTCGTGATAAAGGTAATTCCTGATTGCCTTTTCTGATCTATAGGTCCTGGGGCACTTAAACCAACCTTCTGGACCTAGCTGTAGGCAAAGTCCCTCAACGTGGAGAAGAGTTGAAGCTTTGGAATCTCCAAAGTACCTCAGAGATCCACCTCAATGGCAGCTGTGGAATCCCTCATATAAAAAGCCCTTCAGCCCCCATGGGGCTTCACACTCAACAATCCACAGCCTGCCTGGCTGTCCAACCCAATTGTTGTGCACTGCTCTAACTGGTAAAAAAAGATTTTTTAGAATCTCAACACCCACCAGCAAACATCTTTGCTATGTAGAGCCTGCAGCAGGCAACATCAAGGGCTGGAGTCCCTCTTAAGTGAGGATGGGGACCTCAGCTATTCCCATTTCCTAGTGTTCTACTGGTGTCTTGGGAAATGCAGCACAAGGATGTGAAGAACAAAGCCAGCTCCCACTTTGTGCCAAGAGCTGTAGACATGTTTCCAGCACAGCTGGGAGAAACTTTTCAGTGCAGAACCTCCCAGCCTTGCAGCCTGCCTCTCCACTGAAAACCCTCCTAGCTCCTCAGATAGACTTTTTCAGCTGACCCACTTTCTCACTGAGCAGCATCAACATCAAACAAAAGAGCCAAAGATGGATAAAGCAGACCCAGCAGCCAGGGGAGGAACTACAGCATAAGGTGTCCTGCTTGGGGAGGAAGGGATCAGGGTAGCAGGTTCTTGCTGGGAGAAGGCACTGATAGGGAACCAAGGACTGATGAGTATGGTCATCATATTTCCTCTGTGTGGTTTGCCAAACACACACACACACACACACACTCTTCTCAGGGACAGCAGAAAAGGAATTTTCTTCCTGAATTTGGCAGAACTCAGAAAGGCAGCTGCATATGAAATGCTGAGCAGGGTACACTTCTCCATGTCAGAAATTTTCAGTCACATACCAAGGACATCCCCATCAGCTATGGCAACAGAAGCCACCCTTAGCAATGGATTTTCCCTCTGACAGAAATTTTCATCCCATCCCAAACAAATCTGGGCTGAAATTTTCCTGTTTCACTGAAAACTTCCTTCTATGGCACTTGGAGAAGTACAAGGGACATTATTCTGTATCATTCCCAAGTGGGAACAGATGCAATGAATCCTGCATGCACCTGCAGGAGGCACAAATTAAAGTCAAGGCAGAAACCTTCCCTTATCTATTTCCTGCTGTTCAATCTTTCATTTTTGATCCCTTCAGCACCACACAGAGGGATTTTCTTTTGGCATTTACCAACAGCACAGCTTCCCAAATACCACCTACCAGGATGCGGATGAGCCAGAGCTCAGCTTTGTGAGCCTTCATGAACCACGCGGAATGGATGCTCAAGGCTCGGTGTGAACTGAAGAGGGAGGCACATGTGGTGAAAGTGAGGGCTGCCAGGAACACCAGGGCTGGGAGGAGATATCTAAGGCAAAGAACATGCACACACACAAGACAATACATTTTTTACAGTGGTGTCACAACGCCTTAATTCACAGCTTTAATGTTTGACCTTCACTGATGGAGAACGAGGTAGAGTGATGTAGTCAATCTGCCAGGCTTCACCATACTTTTACTTGGACCATCGGTCACCGTACCACAAGGGCTTGATCCGCTTTGCCTGCTTAATAGCAGCACAAATGTCACAGTCATGGATGACTTGTGTGATAGCATCCATGGAAATGTCAATGGATCTGTCACGAGCCCATCGGTAGGTTGCATCTCTGCCTTGATGTCCTGACGAGTCATGGGCCCACCGAGCTAAGAACAGCTCACCTCGGTGTTTCCAGTCAAGATCAGGATCAGGATCAGAGTTTGTGTCCACCTGGGAAACTCTTGCAGCTAGATCTGCCTGATGGTTGTGTTGTTGTTCCTCAGTAGCTTTGCTCTTAGGAATGTGAGCATCGATGTGTCTCACTTTCACTGGGATTCTCTCAATGCGAGCAGCAATGTCTTGCCACAGATCTGCAGCCCAGATTGGCTTTCCTTTCCTCTGCCAGCCATTCTTCTTCCAGTCTTTCAGCCAACCCCACAAGGCATTGGCTACCATCCACGAGTCGGTGTAGAGATAAAGCTTTGGCCATCTCTCACGTTCAGCTATGTTAAGAGCTAGCTGGACAGCTTTTACCTCTGCGAATTGACTGGATTCTCCTTCTCCATCTCTCGCTTCTGCAACTCTGCGCGTTGGACTCCACACTGCAGATTTCCATCTCCGCTTGTTCCCAACAAGACGACAGGAACCGTCTGTGAACAAAGCATATCTCTTGTCATCATCAGACAGATCACTGTAAGGAGGAGCTTCCTCTGCACGAGTTACTCTCTCCTCTGGAGGTTTAGCACAGCTTGTGCCTTCTGGCCAGTTTGTGATCACCTCCACCAAACCAGGCCTTTCGAGATTTCCCATTCGAGCTCGCTGTGTTATCAGAGCCATCCACTTAGACCAGGTAGCATCTGTTGCATGATGTGGTGAAGAACCTTTGCCTTTGAACATCCAATTCAGAACTGGCAATCTAGGAGCTAGAAGAAGCTGTGACTCAGTTCCAATCACTTCAGAAGCAGCTTTCACTCCTTCATAAGCAGCTAAAATCTCTTTCTCTGTTGGAGTGTAGTTTGCCTCTGAGCCTCTGTAGCCACGACCCCAGAAACCAAGAGGCCGTCCTCGTGTTTCACCTGGAGCTCTTTGCCATAAGCACCAGGTTGGACCATTGTCACTCGCGGCAGTGTACAGAATGTTCTTAATGTCTGGACCAGTTCGGACAGGTCCCAGACCCATCGCTTGGACTATCTCTCGCTTGATCTGGTCAAAGGCTGCTTGTTGCTCAGGACCCCATTGGAAACTGTTTCTCTTTCGAGTCACATCATATAGAGGTTTCACAATCTGACTGTATCCAGGAATGTGCAGTCTCCAAAATCCCACTATGCCTAAGAAACGCAGAGTTTCTTTCTTGTTGATGGGATTTGCCATGGTGGAGACTCTGTTTATCACATCCATTGGGATGTGACGGCGACCATCTTGCCACCGCACTCCCAGAAACTGGATTTCTCTGGCAGGTCCTTTCACCTTGTCTCGCTTGATAGCGAAACCAGCTTGCAAGAGAATGTCAAGGATTTTGTTACCTTTCTCGAAGACTTCTTCAGCAGTCTCACCCCAGACGATGATGTCATCGATGAACTGAATGTGTTCTGGAGCTCCACCTTTCTCCAAAGCATCATGGATCACTGCATGGCAAATGGTTGAACTGTGAATCCACCCCTGGGGCAAACGATTGAATGTGTACTGAATGCCTCTCCAGGTGAAAGCAAACTGAGGCCTGCATTCCTCTGCTATGGGAATAGAGAAGAAAGCATTAGCAATGTCTATGGTAGCATACCATTTGGCCTGCTTGGATTCCAGCTCATATTGGAGTTCCATCATGTCTGGTACAGCTGCACTCATGGGTGGAGTTACTTCATTCAAGGCACGGAAATCAACTGTCAGACGCCACTCTCCATTCTGCTTTCTCACAGGCCAGACTGGACTGTTGAAAGGTGAATGAGTTTTGCTGATGACCTTCTGACTCTCCAACTGACGAATCAAGTTTTGAATGGGCACCAAAGAGTCACGGTTGGTTCTGTATTGTCTGTGATGCACAGTTTGAGAAGCAACCGGCAGCTTTACATCCTCTATCTCATGTTGTCCCACAACTGCAGATTCATCTGAAAGCTCAGGTCTAATGGACAACTTCAATTTTCCTCCATCAATTTCTACAGTTGCTATTCCAAAAGCCCATTTGTAACCCTTAGGGTCTTTAAAACGCCCTTCTCTCAGAAAATCAATTCCCAAAATACAAGGTGCATTAGGACCTGTTACAATAGTATGTTTCTTCCAATGCTTCCCAGTTAAACTTATGTCAACCTCTATCTTAAACAACTCTTGAGATCCACCAGTGACTCCCTGAATAGTTATAGATTCTCCCCCTTGATAATTTGATGGTATTATGGTGCACTGAGCTCCTGTGTCAACCAAGGCCCTGTACTTCTGAAATTTTGAAGTGCCAGGCCACTGGATGTACACATCCCAATAGATTCTGTTATCTCCATTATCCCTTACCTCCCCCTGGCGGAAGGCAGGGCACCCCTAATGGTGGGGATTACCTCCACATGTACAGCTGGCACAACGTCCAGCACCAGAATTAGGATCACTGTTGGAGCTATCAGAGTTGTTCTGGGAAACTGAGGAAGCGACAGCTACCCTCCTGGTATTGCTACCTCGGGATCTGCCCCTCTGCAGCTCCCGTAACCTCTTGAAAAGATCAGAAGTTGGTTGACCATCCCATCTGTTCATGTTCTCACCAAACTGATCACGCAGAGTTATCCAGATACTGCCACGTGATTGCCTTTGCTGTCTGTTTTGGTTTGACCTATTCTGGAATGGCCTTCTTGGAGCACGTCTGTTCCTAACAGCTGAAACTTGTATCCATCTGGAGGAAGAGGAATTAGAATCATCCCCCTTCATCAAGTTGGATATGGAGGTTTTAAGTTCCTCCTTCAGCTCTTTCATGCAATTCTTTATCTCTCCAGACAGAGTTTCAATGGCTGAAACCAAAGAAGTACGTGCAAGACTATCCTCCAATTGCCTCATTTGGTCAGTGAAATGGCCAACAGTAGGAGGTGCTCCACCATAATTTCTTGCCACAATCCTGCTTGCCAGAATAGTAGCATAATTAGGAGGAGCAAGCTTAATGAGCTTTTTGGCAAGGCCTGTTCCAACAGGAATTTCATCAGGATTCAGAGTCTTATGATCTCCATACATTACTTCTCTCACAGCAAACTCTCTCAGACGCTTGATTCCCTCAGCTATTGTGGTCCAAGGCTTAGGGTTCCATGGTAAATCATCTCTGCTGGGGTACCTCAGCGAGACTGCCAGTAGGAGGCGTGCCCACAGAGAAACTTTACCAATGCACTTGCCTAGGTGCCTGTCTATGCCTGTATCCTTTGAGAGCATCCCCAACTGAGAGGCCGACTTGTCACCTACCACCAATGCTGGGGCTCCCATATCAAAACACCTGGCTAGCCAAGACAGGACTGGCTCATTATCTCCTCTGATGTAATCCTTCCTCACATGTCTAATTTCCTGTCTGGGTGCATTAGCTGACTGTATGTCATCCTCATCATCATCATCATCATCATCCTGAGGTCGCTGTCCCCATAATCCTATTTTAATCCTCCGTTGAATTTCTTTGAGTTCAGAGGCACTACCAGCAGTTGCTAATCTACTAGGGTCTACATCCTGACCTACATCTCCATCATCCATGTGGGGTCTCAAGAGGTCTACCAGAGTTTTAAGGCTAACCCTCTCTTCCTCATCAGAAGGATCTTTCTTAAGAGAGGGACCCTGAGTAGAAGGACCCTCATCTCCATCTGCACCATCTCCTGCAGCATCTGCATCTCCTCCTGCAGCTCCTTTGCGCTTTCTGGTGATAGTGGCAACCAAATTTACTGGCTTGGTTTTCACATTCACAGCAGAGTTGGAAGAGCAAGTAGCCTTATGTCTTTCTTGATACAGTGCTATCAGTAGCCATATGATTATTCCAAGAAGCAACAAATTTAAGATTAAGGCTAGTACAAGATATCTAGGGTACCACTGGTTACAAAGACCCTCTGTAGTTGTAAGAGGAGTAACAAACTCATATGTGTCTGCTAGCAGATCCATAGTTGAGTTACCATAGCTTCTTAGCCCAATAAGACCATAACAGAATTCACCAACATTCAGTAACTTGTTCTTAACCCAAAGAAACGACTTATATGCCACATATCTCACAATCTTGTCTATCATGCAGGAAACAGCCCATCTGTAGACAATCACACTGATAACAGAGGAAATAAAATTACTCAAAATCCAAAACAGCTTCATTTTGCTTCCTAATCTGAGCAGAAATAAATCAAACAAGCAATCGAGCCCCACGTTGGGCGCCAAAAATAAAAAGTGTGTCGGTGTGAGCTGAAATTCCCCCCCCACCAACAATAACCAGGCTAGCCCAGTCTGGAAGCAAATGAAAAGCTGTATTTACAAGCAGAGTCTAAAATCTACAATGAAATGCAATGAATATGTACAAATATACAAAATTCACAACATTCACAAATATATACAATCAACAGAAAAAGCACAATCGATCTCCCTTTGCTTCCCCCCAAGGGGATCCTCCCAAAGGGGCCTCCCTCTCCCAGGAGCTTCCCCCCCAGACCCCCCTGGACAGAGAAGCAGAGTTAGTTAAGCAGAAAGTTGTTAACTTAGCTGCCAAGGTCAGTGTGTTATCTTCAGCCAGAAGAGAAGAAGAAACAGCAGCCAGACAGCCCAGCAACTGCCCCCACTGCCGAACGCAGAATGTGCAGAGTGCCTACTTTGTTTTGGGTAATAGTTCTTAAACATTTCTATCTATCCAATGGAAGTGTTTAGAACAATCGTTATTTTGCTTTCTTACACCCAATAGTGACTTATTTACATTCTTTCACTTTCTCTGTTTTGAACTTTGCAAGGAAAAATTAAAAAGACAGTTTCAAACCATCACATCAGGCTTTACTAAAGATAATCACTAGACGTAGCTCTCAGTTTAACATGCTCCTCTTCTACTCTGGTGTTCACAAAGCTATTCTTTTCCTGGCTGCTACTGATTTCTTCACCCCTTGACAGGGGGGCTATTATAAGCACTTCGTATGACCATGATTATGGAAAGAATACAAGGCAAGGACCTTAACTGTATTTATGAAGGGAGGCATGGCTCCTATCTTACCTGTGGAAGAAGAAGAAAAAAAACATGGAAGAGCAGCAGCTTTGAGGAGATCTTAGACTTCAATAACTGATCCACCTCATGGGCAAAAATGCAAACATCATGCAAAACACCCAAACTTCTACGAAAGGCACCTTGTGCCAAAGGCCTGCCATAGAGTTTTACAGTTTGGATGAAGTGTTCCCACACAGGGGAAAGGGCAAAATGAAGTATTTGGACAGTCCAGGCAAGAGGGTTAGAAAGCACTTGCAAGAAAAGGCAACTTACTCTCTGTCCCAGAGAAACAGCCATCCAACATTGAAGCCATTGTTCAGAATCCAGACCACATAAAAAGGGGTTGGCAGCAAGGCTGGCTTTATGTAGACACATCCAAGTTCATTCCTACCAGGAAAAAGCGGGTGGAGGGAAAGGCAAACAATGCCTGCATTGACCGACCAAACTTTCCTGGCCTCATTTTTCTCATACTAACAAGGGCCCTACACTGGAGTGAAATATTTCCTAATTTTTCATAATTTCATAATTTAAATTAGGCCATTTCTTCTCTGCATCCTTCTCTCACACAATGCACTCCCTGTGGCTTTCCCTAGTAGGACATTGTCCCACAGTGCAGAGCTTCTTGCTGGTCTTTACACCACCACTCACCATTACAGATTTCATGGGGAGTGAGGACTGCTCCACAGATGTTGATGGCAGCAGTGGCATAGTCATGGGAATTTAGCTCAGCTCCAGGGAAAAAAGGCTGGTGGGATCATTGTGTGGGTGCAGATGTGCATGGATATTTTGTGTGTGCGCTCATACCACTCTTGTACAAACATATACATGATCAGAGGGCTGGAGCTCCTCTCCTGTAAGGACAGGCTGAGAGAGTTGGGGTTGTTCAGTTTGGAGAAGAGAAGGCTCTGAGAGTCCTTACTGTGGTCTTCCAGTATCTGAAGGGGGCCTACAAGAAAGCTGGTGAGGGACTTTGTAGGACATCAGGTAGTGATAGGACTAGGGGGAATGGGTCCAAGGGCAGATTTAGATTAGATGTTCTTCACCATAAGGGTGGTGAGACACTGGAAAAGGTTGCCCAGGGAAGTGGTAGAAGCCTCATCCCTGGAAGTTTATAAGGCCAGGCTGGATGTGGCTCTGGGCAACCTGATCTAGTGTGAGGTGTCGCTGCCCATGGGAGGGGTGTTGCAACTGGATGATCCTTGGAGTCCCTTCTAACCCTGACAATTCTGTGATATATTCTTCTCTCAACATTTGACCCTGGCCAGAATCAATGGAGCAGCTTCTTACAAGTCATGTGAAAGCAGCAGATACACGAGACTCAAACTAAGCAGTCCACAATCCCCTTGACAGAAGAGCTGCAGTGCAAGTCCACCCCTCAGAAAACATCACAGAGTAATACAGATGTGGCACCCTGCTGAATGAAGCAGTTATTGATTGCATAGTCCCAAGAAAAGCTTTAAGTCCAGTTCAATGACCCAGGAGACTTCCCAAATCTGATTCACTGATCTGTACCAGCAAGGAAACTTGAAACATTGGCTCCATAATTCATTCATTTTGCCTCGGTGGGTTCCTAGCACCTAGCAGTGCAAGTGTGGATCTGGGTAAGTCGGTCAGATCCCGTGAATCAGTGGGAACCAAGCCTCACAGACCAGTTTACATGCTTTGTAACCTGTCCTCACATCAGAGCAGTTCACAGACACCCCCAACCTACTTCTCAGCTTTGGATGCTGAACCTAAAAGATGGTCCAGCAGCAGAACATGTCAAGTTAAGAGGAATGGCAGCGGGTTTACTCTGACTGGAAACTTCTGCGAAGGGGTTAGGAGACTGAGCTAGAGAAGGGAAGAGCCACTGTCCCTCCTTCATAGCGCAAACAGGGAGAATACCTTCGGCAGATGCCTGACAAGGCATAGAGAAGCCAGGCAAGCTGCCAGGCATAGATGACGTTCCAGATGAGGAAAGTCCAGCCAGCTGGCGTGAAGTCAGTCTGGTACTTTGCCGAGATGTTTCCAGGGGTTGACCTGAACAGACCTGTGGTAGTGAACGTTATTGCAGGCAAAGGTGTTAATACATGCTAAGGATGGGGAAAGATGATTTCCCTCACCCTGCCATCTCCCTCACGGCTCAGTCCGCATCTTGGCGTATCTGAGGAAAATGAGAGGATGCTCTTGGTAAAACCAAGCCACGTGCTGCAGCTGGCTTGCCTCTGGACACCCATTATGGGATCAGTGTCCCTGTGGGAATTCCCTCTCACACAGAACCAGAAAAGCCAGTTGTATGTGAAAGCCAGAGAGAAGCATTGTGTCACTTTCTGACACACTCAGCTGGTTCCTGTTCAAAAGCAATCACCACTGCCCTCTATAAACCCACACTAGTAGCCCAGACAGCTTCCACCAGTGGTACAAGGGTACCATGGAGAATCATTAAAGTTGGGAAAGGCCTCTATGATCATCAAGTCCAACTGTCAACACACCACCACCATGCCCATTTAGCCAGGTCCTGACATGCCATGTCTACAAAGACTGCCTGGTACCTGCCAATATCTAGTTAAAGTTCACCAGGGAAAAGACCATTTCTTTGGATTCCAAGGGACTAGATAGGGCAAAACCTGGAGGTTGCATCAGCTACTTCCATCTTTCACAGATCAAGGTGTATTTGGAGAAGTAGTGAGGTAACAAACAGATCTACCCCATCTAATGCAAGAAAGCCACCTCTGAGCAATGCCAGTTTGCTTGCATTACCTTTGAATATCCCTGTGGCATTTGCAGCATTCAGTACCACCATGACCATGAAAACAGCCAGAGACAGAAACATCACCAACATTTTCAGCTTGTGTATGATATCCATTTTAACCTGCAACAAACCAGAGAAATTGTTTGGTTATCATAACATGTGCCTGGGTTTGTTCCATGTCCCAGAAACTGGTTTAGAAATAAACATTGTAAATTCCCCAGTTTTAACTGCTGATTTTTCTTTGTGGTGTCTCCATAACAACTAAAAAGGCCTTGCATGGCCTAGGAGCATCTTTCTTTGAACCAGCATCTCCTTATAGAGTCACAGAGTCATAGAATTGTTTTGGTTGGAAAAGGCCTCCAAGATCATTGAGTTCAACCAGCAACTTAACACCACCATGGCCATTAAACCATGTCCCAAAGTGCCATGTCCATGCATTTCTTGAACATCTCCAGGGATGCTGACTCCACCACAACTCTGAGTGCCTGACCACTCTTTCAGGAAAGAAAATTTTCCTAATATCCAACCTAAACCTCCTCTGGCACAATTTCAGGCTGTTTCCTCTCATCCTATTACCTGATACTAGAGAGAAGAGAGCAACCTTCACCTCACTACAACCTCCCTTCAGGGAGCTGTACAGAGCAACAAGGTCCACCCTCAGCCTGCTCTTCTCCAGACTAAACAATCCCAGTTCCCTCAGCCACTCCTCATCAGACTTGTCCTCTCAATCCTTCACCAGCTTTGTTGCTCTTCTCTGGACAGCTCTCCAGCACCTCAATGTCTTTCTTGTAGTGAGAGCCTCCCTGACAGCAGTCAGTGTCCACAGCCCAGAAAATAGCCCAAAACCAGGGCAAGTAACTGATCCTTCCCCAGAATACTCTTCCAACAGCTCAAGAATTTCTAGTGGTAACGGCTTTAATAGTCTGTCATGAGTTTAAGACTCAACTTTCCAGATCCATGAAGCAACCTAATGATGTGGGGGAAAACCCTTCTCTATATCTGAGATTGGTTGCTAACAATCTCTACCAGCCCCTAGCACTGCACTGGCTAAAGACCTCTGTACAAGTTTTAGCTGGAGAGCAAACACCTGGGAAGGCTGCCTGGGTCCTGGACAGCCCTGAGCCACAGAAGCAAAGAGGGCTTGCTAGACTGTAGAACTGAAATGGGAAGCCATGGAGCAGCCAACAAGCAGCCTGCTCTGCCACTACCCATCCCTTTCTGGCATGGTGCAAGAGACACAGTACTGCAAAGGTTTTCAAGGTCTAAATAATTAATGAGCAAGGGTAAAAGTGATTGCAGTTTATCCTACATCCCTGCTGCAGTTTTACTGAAGCAAGCAGGCCTATCAATTCCCTCCTTTAGGAAAGAAATAGGGAAACATTAGTCTTGGTTTTGCAGCCAAGCATCTTTATAGATTTTTCACTTTTACCTCTCTTACCAAATCACTTCTTTTCATGGTGGTATTACCTCGTCATCTACTGGCTGCAACTGAGATTTAAATGCTTTATCAGGCCTCAAGAACTTTATGGATGGTATCTGCATTCTACATAATTCTCAAGGTTTTCAAGTGGTGACTTTCATCCTCATACTACAGGCAACAGCTTTATTTCCCCTCACAGCTGGACACTTGAGCTGACTTCTCTGTACCACACTCTCAGAGCTGGCAGCAGTAAGAACCATGTTGTTTCAAGCTGCTCAGCACTGCACTCCTGAATTCCTGTTCCCGTTCAGTGGATGATTCTATAGTTCTGGGCTTTGTTCACAGACTGAACTGCATCCAGGTGCAGCACAAGAAAGTAGGAGGGAAACTTCTGTTTTCTGTAAATCCACACGAGCTCTTGCCTCTTTGGTTCCATCTAAACTAAAAACCACTCTTAAAAATCCTGTGTGAACAATTTATTTAACTCAAGACACCAAATCCCAATTAGAGTTACACCACAGTCAAATCCCAAAACAACATACTGTCTTCAGATACACTGAATTAGCAAACGCTAAAAAGAAAAATCCACTTGTACTAGTAAAGATCATTTCTGACTCAGGAAATAATTGACCTGCAGATTTCTGAAAGACAGGAAAAGAGAAGAAAGGAAACATCATTGCACACTTGTACTGTTCTTATATCGCTTAGAGAAGTCTGGGCAGTCTGTTTCAAAAGCAGTCAATAGTTTCACCACTGTCTCTCATCTCCTGTCCCCCTGGCAATAAATGGCTGCAATACTTCCCTGCTTGTAGTTATCAACCACCCTTTAGAAGAATCAGAAATTTTACTCACCAGATCCACTCAGGCTTTTTGGCAGCACCTTATAGCTCCAGTCCAGCTCCTGCCAGCACTGAGGAGTCTCCGCCGCTCAGCCTTTTGCAAAAAAAGGTTTTATACAACTTTCAGCAGATTAAAACCATGCATTACTCTAAAAAAAAAAAGAAATTAAATAAGACAATCACTACAGTCAAACCTGATTTCTGTCTGTGAGCTGCAGCCTCCAGTTGGCTAAAGCCTCCCCAAAACAAGCACTTATGCAAGAGCAATGTGATTACTTAACAAGCGTCTTTTATAACAGCCGGAGCCATGCACCCTCCCAGACTGCTGACAGACAAAAGCCAACGAGCGCCTGCTCTCTGCTTCTCGTCTGCTTGGTCCTTCCCTGTCTCTGACACAGGGTGGTGGGTTGAAATTACCCCCCCACATAAAATTGCCAGACTAGCTCAGATGGAAGCGAATGAAGCTATATCTACAAGCAAAACTACAATCTAAAATATGGAATGCAATGAATATGTACAAAATATACAATATCTACATATATCTATGATTCGTAAACAACACAAGGACCCCCCTGGACAAAACCAAGGAGTTACCAACAGCTTCCTCCTCTTCCCCCCCTTCCCCTCTGTACACGGGGCAAGAGAAAGGAGAAAAGCAGAGAGTAGCTTATTAGTACTGAGCCACAACAAGAATGCAGCCAAGGTCAGCAGCAGCCAAGCAAAAGCCACCAGCTAGTATCTGCTAGAGCAAAGAAGCCAAAAAGAGAAAGAGTTTATACAACTAACTTTGTGTTAGTTATCAGACCAATGGGATTATTTAGACCTTATCATTATTTTCCCTTTTACATCCAATGGTAATTTATTTACATTCTATCACTTTCTTACTCAATCTGTGGAAAATTTTCCTAGGCACAGCCTGAAACTATCACACACAGGGAGGGAAACTGAGCATACCAGTGTAAAACACTGCATCTCAGAAACATAAGCAAGGCTTCAAGCCTGGGTGGGAGAGATGACATTCACAGGGGAAGCTGCAGAAATAGCCAGGATGTGGGATTTGGGGAAGCTGGGGATGTTACACACAGCAAGGTCTCTGGGTTCTGTGAGAAGCTACAGATCTTCCTATAGCCCCAGAGGGAGCTGAATCACAGAAGGGTAGAGGTTGGAAGAGTCTTCTGGAGATCACCTAGTCCAATCCCCCCTACCAAAGCAGGTTCACCTAGAGCAGGTTGCACAGGACAGTGTCCAGGTGGGTTTTAAATTACTCCAGAGATGGAGACTCCACCACCTCTCTGGGCAGCCTGTTCCAATGCTCTGCCACCCTCAAAGTAAAGAAGTTCTCTTCATGTTTAGTTGTAACTTCCTATGTCCAAGTTTGTGCTCATTACCTCTTGTCCTCTCACTAGGCACCATTGAAAAAACACTGGCCCCAGCTTCTGACACCCACCCGGCAAGTGTTTATAAGCATTGAGAAGATCGCTGCTCAGTCTGCTCTTCTCCAAGCTAAAAAGCCCCAAGTCCCTCACAGCCTTTCTTCATAAGATGTTCTAGTCCCCTAGTCATCCTTGTAGCCCTTTGCTGTATGCTGTTCTGGAAATGGGGAGCCCAGAACTGGATGCAGTACTTCAGATAAGGCCTCACCAGGGCAGAGTAAAGGGGTAGAAGAACCTCCCTTGACTTGCTGGCCGCACTCTTATTGATACACCCCAGGATGCCACTGGCATTCTCGGCCATGAGGGCACATTGCTGGCTCATGGTCAACTTGTTGTCCACCAGGACTCCCTGGTCTTTTCTTTCCTTTTGAGCTCCAGTCAGGAGTTGGCACTTGGGGGTCATTTTGTCATGTCACACTGTACAGATAGGAATAACTTCTCTTGCATGGCAAGCACATGTGTAGCCATCTTCGACTTTGCTACTTCACATCCACTCCTTGCAGAAGAGTGCATTCTCTGCTGAAAATCCCCAAACCAGGACTCAAAGCTGGGGGTTAAGTTATTTCCAGATCTGGACCTGATGGAGCAGGTCCAGAGGAGGGCCATGAAAATGATCAGGGGGTTGGAGCACCCCTGCTACAAAGACAGGCTGAGGGAGCTGGGGTTGTGCAGCCTGGAGAAGAAGAGGCTCTGGGGAGACCTAATAGCAGCCTGCCAGTACCTGAAGGGGGCTACAAGAAAGATGGGGAGAGAGTGTTTACAAAGGCCTGTGGTGATAGGATGAGGGGCAAAGGCTTCAAAGTAGAAAAGAGCAGATTTAGATTGGATGTTAGAAACCAGTTCTTTACTATGAGGGTGGTGGACCACTGGAACAGGTTGCCCAGGGAGGTGGCTGGGGTCCCATGCCTGGAGATCACAGGATGTTGGAGGTTGGAAGGGACCTCCAGAGATCATCGAATCCAACCCCCCTGCCAGAGCAGGACCATAGAATCTAGCACAGGTAGCACAGGAACACATCCAGATGGGTCTTGAAAGTCTTCAGAGAAGGAGACTTCACAACCTCTCTGGGGAGCCTGTTCCAGTGCTCTGCAACCCCCACAGTGAAGAAGTTCCTTCTCATGTTGAGGTGGAACCTCCTGTGCTGTAGTTTATATCCATTGCCCTTTGTCCTGTCACAGGCTGCAACTGAGCAGAGCCTGTCCCCTCCCTCTTGACACCCAGCCCTCAGAGATTTATAAACATTTATTAAATCCCCTCTCAGTCTTCTCTTTTCCAGACTAAAAAGGCCCAGGGCTCTCAGCCTCTCCTCAGAGGGCACATGCTCCAGTCCCTTCATCACATCCTTGATGTACAGTTTGTGTGTTCCTGCTCTGCACTGGAAGCTTGGGGTGGGATGCTTAAGGTTTGGACAAACCTCCATAGCTCCATCGTGGTTTTGGACACAAATAAAGGAGATACTTACCAGAAAGATGTCAGATGTGCTGCTCCAGAACTTGAAAGCTCCAAAAGAGGAGAGAAGTGTTTGAATTTGCAAATGTGTGTGAGTCTTTTCCAAGGTTTTGGGTTTAGATAACAGTTTCAAGTATATCACACAAGTAAATATTTTTTGCTGGCAGATACAGAAAAGGTTCCTGCCACCCACTGCAGGTCAGTCCCACAGAGGCAGAGCAAGCCACGCTCGCTGGTTATTCTTATCCTGCATCTCACAAAACATCCACTCCTTTCACTTTACATTTCTGCCTGTTTACCCTCAAATTCAAACTATTATAGCCAATTAGAAGTATACTGCAGTGACAAAATGTTATTTTTCTGGTGCAAATAGAATGCCTACCAAGCAAGCAGTCTCCCATGTCAAACATAAACTAGCACCCATCCTTAGCCATTAGAAATAAGATCATGGGGTCGGTATTAAACTCTTCTGGGGCTTCCTTGGGTTTTGGGATAGGAGTGCAGAGCCTACATGAACATGTCAGCTGTGGGGAAAGTCAGGGCATCCAGCCAAGCACTGCCATTCCCTGCCTTATCAGTGTAGGGATAAGGTCCACCCTTTGAAGGTATTCTGATGAGGAAACCAGCAACATAAGTATGATTTAGTACGTCAGACAAAACATTGTGATCCATGTGCACATTGATCACAAACAGGGAACAGGTTACACGTGAAGAAAGCCAAAGCCTGAGCTCACATCATGGTGGCATTAGCATCTTGCTCTCCTCTTCCACCCTTCTACTCCCACACTTTGTGTATGTCCCTAGATATGTACACAGTGACACTCCCAGTGTCCTAGAAACTGCCTGCAAGTTACAATTCAGAAGCACTACTGGAGTAAGTCTGGGCTGAAACACAAGCAGAACCCTGTGGAGATCATATGGCCCTCTCTTCCTAAGGTATCTACAATGGACTTTTCCCACACTGTTCCATGCCTTATGTATGGCTCACTTTATATATAAGTAGTGCACATATGCAGATCCATGCTTTTACTCATCGGGTAGCCCAAATGATCTTATGATGAGAGACATCACATTTTCATGAAACAAATAAGTGGTCTGAAATTCTTCACTTGATACAGACAACTTAGTCTTACACATCCCTCTTGGGCACAGACAACCAGCTAGGTCCACACTGATCCAAGTCCAGAGTGAGTTCTGCATGGATCTACTGGAGAGAGTCCAATGGAGGGCTACCAGGATGATTAAGGCACTGGAGCACTGCCTTATGAGGAGAGGCTGAGAGCCCTGGGCCTTTTTAGTCTGGAAAAGAGAAGACTGAGAGAGGATTTAATAAATGTTTATAAATATCTGAGGGCTGGGTGTCAAGAGGGAGGGGACAGGCTCTGCTCAGTTGCACCCTGTGACAGGACAAGGGGCAATGGATAGCAACTACAGCACAGGAGGTTCCACCTCAACATGAGGAGGGTGGGGTGTGACCCTCTTCACTGTGAGGGTCACAGAGCACTGGAATACTGCCCAGAGAGGTTGTGGAGTCTCCTTCTCTGGAGACTTTCAAGATCCGTCTGGATGTGTTCCTGTGTGACCTATGCTAGATTCTATGGTTCTGCTCTGGCAGGGGGTTTGGACTCAATGATCTTCAGAGGTCCCTTCCAACCCCTAATGCCCTATGAACACTGGCCAAGCAGGAGAACCACCATGCACTTTGCTGCCCCATAGTCTTGCTAGGTGTTCCATAATGCATGTGCCTCGTTGCAGTGAGACAACTGGAAGCAAAGCCACCATAAATAGCAGTGGCTTTTCCCTCTTACTGCAATAAGCCACCCACATTCTGGGTTTCAAAAGCTATTTTTTTTCCAGAATTAATTGCAACACAGGCCTTGGATAAAATATGCAGAATTATTTTATCATGCAGCTCTACAGAAATCCCCTAAAGTATGTTTGTGAAGTACAGAGGAATGTACTTAGTGCTTATAAATGTGTTAAACCTGAACTGCTCTTGCTTCACTGAGTTGCTCAGCACTGCTGAAAGTGGGAATACTCAGTACAACCACTGCTCTGAGGTAAAATCAGCTGGAAAGAACCTCCAAGTTCAAGTCCAACCATTCTCTAACTTTACTAAGTCTGGGGCAAAAGCACGTCCCACAGCACCACACCTCTGCCTCTTTGAAACACTTCCAGGAATGGAGATTCAACCACCTCCCTGGGAAGCCTGTTCCAGTCTTTGAGAACTCTTTCAGTGAAGAAGTTTCTTCTCATCTCTCACTTCAACCTCCCCTGGTGCAACCTGAGGCCATTTCCTTTCATCTAACCACTTGTAACTAGGGAGAAGAGACCAACACTCATGGCTGCAACCTTCTTTCCTCATCAATTCATAGAATCAACAGAACTGTTGAGGTTGGAAGAGACCTTTGAGATAATCAAGTCCAGCTAGAACTCACAATTCCACCACTACTGCTAAGCCATTATCACTAAACCACATCCACAAGTCTTTTAAATGCCTCCAGGGATGGTTACTCCATCACCTCCCTGGGCAGCCTGTTTCAATGCCTCATAACCCTTTCTATGAAGAAATTTTTCCTACTATCCAACTTGAGCCTCCCTTGGCACAAGTTGAGCCCATTTCCTCTTGTCCTGTAACTTGCTGCATGTGAGAAGAGACCATTCCCCACCTCACTCCAACCTCGTCTCAGGTAGTTGTAGAGGGCAATGAGGTCTCCCCTCAGCCTCCTCTTCTGAAGACTAAACAGTTATTTTACCATCATGGTAGCTTTCCACTGATAGAAGGATATAAAAACTCTCTTCCTGCATTACCAAAAACCTTGAAAGAAGACTCTTTCTTTATTCTTCATTTCTAATTTCCCAGAGGTGAAAAAAAAAATAGGCAAAAATGTTGCTTTAAGTAGAAGAGATCTACCATGCCCATCCCTCATCACACACGCTCCCTGCAGCACCATGGTGTGCTCCACCAGGCTCAGTGCACCTCAGATTCCAGTTCACACACAATAGTGGGACTAGCTGCAGCTCTCCAATCACTCCCCATGCATTAGAAAGCAGTGTAAGCATTTACAAGGTGCTGAACTGGCAGGAGCAGACTTCGTGCTGGAGTTAATGCATTGCTGACAAGAGGAATATCCTTTTTGTTTTAAACATGAATCCTCCTGCTAACAGCTGAAATAAGACATTATGAGCACAGACAGTTTGAGTCCCAGCATAGAAAGTGGAAGCCAATTGCTTTTTACCCAAAGGTACCCACTGTGGAGGCCTTCTCTTCAAAGTAACCTCATTTTGCACTGTGCAGGAACTGAGACAAGTTCATCTGTGGGCAGCTCACCCACTTAATGGCACACACTGTCATTAGAAGCAAACTGCAGAAAGCAAAGCACCAGAAGAGCCATGATGATGACTCTAATGTCATCAGCACAGAGGTGTTGATTTCTGTCTGGAGACCAGCACAGATAGTTGAACAAAAGTAGTGTTAGGATTGTGGTACTATTTGCTTCCATCCAAGGAGCTAAAAATAAAATAGCCTCTGGAAAGGAGCTCCCTACACTGAAGGACAACTCACACAGGCAGGGAAGAACTGACCTGAAAAGCAGCTCTGTGTGAGTCCCAAATGCAGATCTGAGGGAATCAACACAATTCCTTGTCCCAGCTGCAGCCACCAGCAGGGATCCTGGGTTGAGTCAGAAACTCTGCTTGGCCTGACCCACACTGAACTGCAAGACAGCCATCACAGCTACCCTGAACACCTCCCCAGCAGGCCAGGAGCTCAGCAGTTCCAGGCCAGACCAAAGCCCTTTGTCCCCCCCCAGCAGCAATGACTGGTTTAAATCCCAAATGCACTCTGCATACTCAGAGCTCCAGTTCCACAGAATCACATAATAGTAGGGGTTGCAAGGGACCTCTGGAGATCATCATGTCCAACCCATCTGGTAGAGCAGGCCACACAGGAACACATCCAAGTGGGTTTTGAAAGCCTCCAGAGAGGGAGACTCCACAGCCTCTCTGGGCAGTCTGGTCCAGTGCTCTGGCACCCTCAAAGTGAAAAAGTTTCTCTTTAAATTCACGTGAAACTTCCGAGGTTCTAGTTTGTGCCTGTTGTCCCTTGTCCTGTTGCTGGCCACCCTCCTCCTGACCTTCACCTTTTAGCTATTTAAATGCATTTATAAGATCCCCTCTTGGTCTTTCCAGGCTAAACATTTCATCTTTACAACTTCTTACAACATCTCCATCTTTACAACCACTTGCTTCAAGCTCAACCTTCCCTAATGTGCCAGGCAAAACGGCACCCAAGAATCAGCGACCTCGTTGGAAATGGTTTACAGGCCAAGTTCAGCAAACACTGACAATCAAATATACTAATCTTCTAACAACAGCTCAGCACTCTAATCCTGCAGTGGGTTAATCTGGGTGCCTTCAGTCCCAGGGATTAGCCTTTCCACAACGCTAGAAGGGGTGGGATATAACTGGGCACACTAGGATGGGCACACAGTGAAGAGGATCTCTGTTAACAATCCCCTTTGGGTATTTTAAGAAGGAAAATTATCTGCTTTTGGTTGTTTGTAGAACAGAACAGATCCACCCTTTGGCAGTAGAGAAATCTCCCTAGGTTTGAGGGAATAAGAATAGTAATAGGAATCTACCACCCACTTATTTTCAGCCAGACCTCAGGGCAGCTGCCACGCTTAAATTCATTGACTGGTCTCCACCAAATATCTTTGCTTGAACTCTAGACTGAAGCCATTGTTATAAACATTTAAGTTATTCAGAACTAACTCCCTTCTTTCTATTACAAGAGAAAAAAGACAATGCACTTCTGCCTTTAAGCTAAGTTTCCTAAGACAAAAAGGAATAGTCTCCCCAGATGTTTTCACTTACTGGCTAAGCACTGACAAGTTTGCTTCCTTCAAGGGCAGCCCAAGAATCTGCAGCAGTGTCTAGCAGCATCTGCAGCAGTGTCTAGCAGCATCAGAGCAGGAGTGCAGCAGCAGGCAGTACTTTCTGAAGCTGGCAGGCAGAGTAGAGGTATGAGAAACCAGAAACTCACCTGTGAAGCCCACACCTTCCAATAGGATGACAATGAAGAAATGAGGAACAGCAGAGCTCATCATGACCACTAAAGTATATCCTGGAGCACCACATCTACACAATTCTTGAACAGCTCTAGAGATGGTGACTCCACCCCCTCCCTGGGCAGCCTGTTTCAATGCCTGACCACTCTCTCAGTAAAGAAGTTTTTCATGATGTTCTATCTAAACCTTCCCTGGCACAACTTAAGCCCATTTCTTCTCACTCTATCACAAGTTACTTGGGAGATGAGACCTACAGCAGCCTCACTCCAACCTCCTTTCAGGGAGCTGTAGAGAGCAATAAGATCTCTCCTTAACCTTCTCTTCTCCAGACTAAACAACCCCACTTCCCTCAGCTGCTCCTCGTATGACATAGTCTCCAAACCCTTCACCAGCCTTATTGCTCTTCTCTGGACACGCTCCAGGATCTTACTGTCTTTCCTATACTGTGGTGCCCAGAACTGAACCCAGTACTCAAGCTGTGGCCTCACCAGGGCCAGGTACAGAGGCACAATCACTTCCCTGCTCCTGCTGGACACACCAGTTTTGATCCAGGCAGAGATGCCACTGGCCTTCTTGGCCACCTAGGCACACTGCTGGCTCATGTTCAGCCAGCCATCCATGAGCACCCCCAAATCCTTTTCCACCAGGCTGCTTTCCAGCCACTCTGCCCCACGTCTGCAGCACTTCTTGGGGCTGTTGTGACTCAAGTCCAGGACCAAGCACTTGGTCTTGTTAAATCTCATCCCATCGGCCTCAGACAATCACAGAATCACAGAATTGTCAGGGTTGGAAGGGACCTCAAGGATCATCTAGTTCCAACCCCCCTGCCATTGGCAGGGACACCTCACACTAGAGCAGGTTGCCCAGAGCCACATCCAGCCTAGCCTTGAAAACCTCCAGGGACGAGGCTTCCACCTCCTCCCTGGGCAACCTGTTCCAGTGTCTCAATCTAACCTGTCCAGATCCCTTTGCATCCCAGAAGGATGGTGCAAAGCTAAGGCCTCCCAGATGGAGTATCTGAGGGATCTTATTGCCTTGGATAAGGATGGAGCTTGCTGCTCAAAACCTCCCTTTAATGGGCACTCACAGGCAGCAAGATTTCACCATCAGTCAATACAGCTTCCAGAGGTGTTGCAGAGAAACCATCTCATCCACAGCACTGAAAAAAACCCAATAACCTAAATCAGTGGTCTTGTGCCTTCACCTAAGTGAAAGCTAAAACCAGCTTGTGGGCAGAAACCTAGCAGACACCAGGGAGATGACCAAGCTCAGCAATCCCATGGTAGGCAACAGGGAGTCTCAGCAAGCCTTGGACAGATGGTGGCATTGACAGGCTTCTGTGCCACCTTCTTATGAGAAAATAAATCAGTTTATTATTTTAAATCTAGACCTGTTGCCTAGAAGAAAATATTACATGAGGTGTCTCCCAAGACAAATCCAGTCAGGAAAAACAAAAACAAAGCCAAAAAACAACCATATGTAACACAAGGAACTTGTGCTACAAAACCCTGGAGGAGATAGTTACTTGAGGGACAAGAAATAGAAAAACAGCAATAGAATTTAGTCATATCAGGGAGCAGCACTGCTCCACAAAGAGAGACAAGGAGACCCCAGACCCCCAGAGGCAGTGCCCTCACCCACAATCACAGTCCCCCAGTACCTCAGCAGAGCTGGATACTGGTGGTGGCTTCCACCAGCAGATTCTGATGCAGAAAAGAGGTGCACCAAGTCCAGGGTTCACAGTCAGTGAAGGGGGGCTGGAGACAAGCTACAATACTTACCCAGGGAGCCCATCCAGACAACAAAACCAGAGACCAATCCACCTTGCAGGCAGCCCAAGGCTAAGCTCAAGTGGAGCTGCTGGGCAGAGAGTGTGGGTGGAGGCCTCAGCTTCTCAGAGGAATTAGGACCCATGGGTGCACTGGGACCCACAGCATGTCAGAGCCAAGAAGCCTGAGGAAGAGCAGGATTGTGTCTTGTATAAGGAGGAATTGCAGCTGGGAGGCTTATTCCCGCTGCATGCAGCAGCACCATGCAGGGCATGGAGCACAGCCCTTGCCTGCTGTGAAAATAAGAATGACTGACCAGCATGGTCTTTTGTTCTTTTTTTTTGTCCTGCTGTTGTGACTGTCAGGAATTGGAAGAATCAGCACCATGGGTTTTGCTATTGGTGCCAAAAGGCAGAGCAGTCAGAATCTCTACCTTCTCATCCTTTCTGATTTAAAATGCTGCAGCCAAAAATGAAAAACTTGGTTGGTTTTTTTTTCCTCAGTGCCACAGAAACCTTGATGAAAACCTAAAAAAAAAAAAACAACTGCTCATCTGGAAAATAGTTGACAGGGAAAATGCCAGTAGGTGGTGTCCAATAGCTTCTGGATTCAGTGAAGCTGGGGACACCAGCCTCTCTTACAGCTGGTTGGCATCTGCACAGTGGAAAGGGGCTGTGGCATGGGGCTGAGGTGGCATCTCTACTAACACAACTTTCAGGTGGTAGCTGTTGGCCTTCTTTGTCTTCAGGCTGTTTTTCACAAACAAGCACCTTTACAGGACATTGCTCCTGAAGCTCTTCCCTTGTGAGGTTTCTCTTCTGAAGAAGGCACTTACGAGCCAGAGTCTCCACATCTCTAAGCATCTGAGGCAAAGAGCAGCATGTGGGTATGACGAAGTGAGCTGAAAATCATGAAGTCACACTGGAGAATCTGAAATGGGAGCTACATCTCTGAATATGCATGTACATGTATGGAGCAGCCAAACATGGAGCAGGTTCAGAGGAGGGCCACAAAAATGCTCAGAGGGCTGGAGCACCCCCGCTGTGGGGACAGGCCACGAGAGTTGGGGCTGTTCAGCCTGGAGAAGAGAAGGCTCCAGAGAGACCTCAGAGTGGCCTTACAGTACCTGAAGGGGGCCCATAAGAAAGCTGAGGAGGGACTTTTTACAAGGGCTTGTAGTGATAGGATGAGGGGGAATGGATTTAAGCCGGAAGAGGAGAGATTTAGCCTGGGTATCAGGCAGAAATTCTTTCCAGTGAGGGTGGTGAGACACTGGAACAGGTTGCCCAGGGAAGTTGTGGATGCCCCCTCCCTGGAGGTGTTCAAGGCCAGGATGAAGAGGGCCTTGAGCAACCTGGTCTAGTGGAAGGTAGGGTTGGAACTGGATGATCTTTAAGGCCCCTTCCAACCCAAACCATTCTATGATTCCATGAAAACACCCATGACCACTTCAACTCAATCCAGTTAAGACAACAAGTTTTCAATGGGACGCTTAAACCAGGAACAGAAGAAGTGTTCACCACATGAATCTCTGTCCTGAAGAACATGTGCCAGTGGCATAACCAGACACAGCTCATGGCTTGTTGGCCACAGAAGCAGAACTGATTGTTGCTCCCTTGAGGATCTGGCCAGGAGTAGAAGGAGGGCCTGAGATGCAGACCCATGTAAGCTTGGCTTACAGTTTTGGCTGGTGAAATGAGGCAAAGGGGAGTGAGTGCTGCTACAGGAAAGGGTTCCTTTACCTTGCTGTCCACACAACCAGCACCAGCCAGTATGGCTTCCAGGGTTCTTATAACCACTATCCATCAGTCTGCTTCAACAAGTAGCCTACACTCAATGCTTGGCCTGGCCAAATCCATCTTTTCTTAATGTCCAAAGCCTCCCCTCACCAGAGCTGCAGAGAGAAACCCCCTTCAGCTGTGTGTATTCAACCCACACTGTGAGACAGGCATCCCCGTGGTGCCTCTTTCCAAGCCAGTGACTCAGAGAGGCTGGCAGCTGCCCACAGGAAGAGAGTTAATGGGATCCAGGCAAAGGAAGCCACAGCAAAGACTTTGGCTGTATGAGCATGAACCAATACTAGCCCTGCACACTGAAATTCAAATGCCAGGGCTTCCCCTGGCAGGTTTCTGGCTTGTGCAAATTAGCTGTCATCCAGGTTTCTGGGCATGGCTTAGGAATTAGCAAAAGCCAGGGAGAGCTCCCAGGAGGCCATGTGGTATCCACCATCATCTTTTGGCAGCTGAGAGAGTTTAATGGTATGGACACAAGATCTTCTCTGCCAGTTGGCCTCAAGACTAGAGAAAGATCGTGGGTGTGATTAATTTATTGAAGCAGATGTGGCCTCACAGAACTTCCTTTCTAACCTGAGTTTCCTCTCCAGCCCTCCTCAGGCTTTTGTCTAACTTGCTACATCACACAGTCAATTCCTTTTTTTTCTTTCATTTTGTGATTCCCTGCATGACAGCTCTCTGATATTTTCTCCTCTGGTGGTCTCGTGCTCCTTCTAGTCCCTTTGCCCCACCTCATGCTTCTACTGTGGAAGCCTTTGCAGCAGGGGCTGTGTTCCTCGGGCAGCAGAGTGCCTGGCTGGAGCCCCATCTTCACCCACCCTTAAGCTTTAGTGGGATAAAAATTACAATTACATTGTCCTGTAGTATGCTGGTCTTTTGCTTGTAGATGGGAGCAAAGACTATGATTCCTATTTACAGGTTTCTCTCTGTCATCAGTGTCACCCCTTGCCCCAGCTGTCCCTAATTCAACCCTCAATAAAAGTCCAAGGTACGAGCAGCAGGATACCTCCTGGCTCTACTGAAGCATGTTATTTCAGCATGGAGTACAAATACCTTCCTATTTTGAAAGCCTGGCTGCTGCAATGCAGTAAGTCAGCACTAAGCACTAGAAAAATATCATTCTGGGCACTTTAGCTTGATTTACTTCCTGGAGTTAGCTAAATGGTTGCAGCCACATGCCACTGTGTTCAGGGAGCTGCAGGGAGAGGAGTCTGATCTATTGCAAAAGCTCAAGGTTACATTCTGACCCAAAACAAGAAAGGGACGTTGCTTGTGTGGCGATGACTTCTCCTCATTTGCTGAGACAACTTCTAGCACAACTGTAGAAAGAAAAAAAACCCCAAACAAATAAACAAAAAAACCCCACCAAAAACCTAAAAGCTAAGTCAGATGTGTGGAGAGACCTCCAGAGAGCCTGTGGAGATGCCACAAGCACCTTGAATTCCAGAGCTGTTGTGATAGCTGCTGGTGCCTAAGGAGGACACAGCTCTGTGCCCAGGCTGTGTAGGCACTGGGGAATCACAGAATCACAGAATGCTAGGGGCTGGAAGGGACCTCGAGAGATCATCCAGTCCAACCCCCCTGCCAGAGCAGGGTCACCTATACCAGATCACACAGGAACTCAGCCAGGTGGGTCTTGAATATCTCCAGAGAGGGAGACTCCACAACCCGTTCTAGTGCTCTGTTACCCTCACAGGGAAACAATTCTTCCTCCTGTTTCCATGGAACTTCCTATGCCTCAACTTCCAGATTGAATATACCCGGCCCAGAGTTGGCAAGAGGGGTGAACAAGAGATCCCTTCTTCTCTTTGGCACTTTTTATTCACAACAGAACACTTCAAGGCTATCCTTCTCCATCATCAGCCTTTCAGGAGAACAATGGCTAAGTGCTGCCTCTGAGGAGTCAGTGCCTGATACCTCATCTCTGCAGCTTTGAGTACAGCCTCTTCCTTCAGGCACGTGGCTCGGCTTTTGGGAACAAGGAGTTGCCCTGTGCAGGTCTCAGTGGCCACAGGTCCCAGCTGAGCCTGCACGGATGGTGAGGGGCAGGTTGGAACAAAAGCAGAACAGGCTGGAAAACAAGAAGCCTAGAGTGGATGGCATAAGGTGTCCATCTCTGCAGCTTCATCCTAGACCACCGACTGGGTCTGAATGAGCTAAAGCCAGAACACTCAGGTTGGCACAGCTGCACTGGTGCAGAGGCAGAGAGCAGCTGGGTGGGTGATGCTGCAGCAGGAACTCTTTCCCTCCAGCAAGCTTTAAGATTATTACAAGGATAAAACTGAGGAACAAACTGGTCTCTCAGGCATACAACATGTGGGCTCCTGATGCTGGTCTGCATTCACTAAATCCCAGAGCCACTTTAGATGGCCATGGGGCTGCCCAGAGACTCTTTGGGCCCCTCTCAGCTTTGTCTCATTGGGACTTTTTGTCTTGTTTATCCCACTGTGATTGCTACCTGATAGAGATGGCACCAGGATCCAGTGACTGGGGAAGGGAGTCAGGAAAACTGGTTTCCGTTCCCATCTCTGCTACTGGTTTGTTGTATATCCATGAGCAGTTAATTAAGCCTCAACTTTCCTTGCCTTAGAACTGTGATAATTACATTTAGCTCTCTTTGTGAAGAGCAAGGGCTTGGAGACAGCTGGATAAAAGCTTTCAAAGAGCCAAGTGTTGTTATGGTTAGTTAGTTGTAATAATCTTGGACCTCCCTGAATTTATAAATGTTGTCCTGTTCCAGTGACTCTGTTCCAGAGACAAGGCAGGGAAAACAAAGAAGGGAGCATAATTACAGAGCGACTCCATATTCTGCTGCAGGCTCCTTACATTGCATTTATTTGGCTAAACCCAGCTCACCTCCTGCCTGCTAGTTACCTTGCAGAGGTCCCAAGGGAGCTGCCAGTATTGCAATGATATGACCATCCCTCCAAAGCAATTAAGGTTTTTTTGTCATGCCATGCTGGTGATTAAAAAGCACCAGAACAGCTTTTAATTTCTGAAATAACAGTGCAAAGTACTAAGCTACAGGGTTTCTGGCATTGCATAAATGACCTTTTTCAGAACATGGGGAAAAAAAAAAAAGATATTGCTCTTCAAAGGTGTTTAGCATCTTGATTTCTCTTTAGGTGTCTAAATTTCAAGTGAAACTACGAGATCTACAAAGCAAATAGTTAAAGCATTAGTGATGTTTACAGTGATGACCCAATCCAAGGTTTATGAGAGACTTCATGTACAAGGAAAATCGTACCCCTCACACTCTGTGTGATCTTGTTTCACAGACTGCAAGGTCCAGACTTAAATTTGTACCTAAGTAGACAGCTTACAAAGTCCAAGGCACTCACTGCTTTTTGCTGCGAATAGATTTTAAAATGTAAGAAAGCTATAACCTCTACATCAATACAGATATTTAACATATTAAACAATGCTGGGGGGAAATTCTGAGCTCCAGGAGTAGATCTGTGCTGTTGAGGATGGAAAAGGCCTTCAAGATCATCATAGAATCATACAATGGGCTGGGCTGGAAGGGATCTTAAAGATCATCTAGTTCTAACCCCTTTCCATGGGCAAGAACACCTTCCTCTAGCCCAGGTTTCTCAAGGCCCCATGCAGCTTGGCCTTGAACACTTCCAAGCAGAGGGCAAGTCCAACAGATGAGGAGCTGGTGCAGACCACAGGCCTTCCTTCACAGGATCACAGGATCACAGGATGTCTGGGGTCGGAAGGGACCTCTGAAGATCATCGAATCCAACCCCCCTGCCAGAGCAGGACCACAGAATCTAGCACAGGTAGCACAGGAACACATCCAGATGGGTCTTGAAAGTCTCCAGAGAAGGAGACTTCACAACCTCTCTGGGGAGCCTGTTCCAGTGCTCTGCAACCCCCACAGTGAAGAAGTTCCTCCTCATGCTGAGGTGGAACCTCCTGTGCTGTAGTTTCTATCCATTGCCCTTTGTCCTGTCACAGGCTGCAACTGAGCAGAGCCTGTCCCCTCCCTCCTGACACCCAGCCCTCGGATATTTATAAACATTTATTAAATCCCCTCTCAGTCTTCTCTTTTCCAGACTAAAAAGGCCCAGGGCTCTCAGCCTCTCCTCAGAGGGCACATGCTCCAGTCCCTTCATCACATCCTTGATGTACAGTTTGTGTGTTCCTGCTCTGCACTGGAAGCTTGGGGTGGGATGCTTAAGGTTTGGACAAACCTCCATAGCTCCATCGTGGTTTTGGACACAAATAAAGGAGATACTTACCAGAAAGGGTTAATCATACAGGTCAGATGTGCTGCTCCAGAACTTGAAAGCTCCAAAAGAGGAGAGAAGTGTTTGAATTTGCAAATGTGTGTGAGTCTGTGTGGGTGTAAGTGTAAACAAGCACACTTAGGGGGAAAAACCTTCTGAGAAAATCAGAGAATATCCACCGCCAGATTACAAGGAAAAGAGATGCCAAGATCTTGGAATTAATTACCCTCGGTGAATCACTCTGACACTTAAAAGCCATACCAGTATTTCCAGAAAAACTTTCAGTTTGGTCTATGTAAACAAATGTAAAGAAAACAAACAAACAGCCAAGAAAATGTGAAGATAAAAGGCTTGAGATAAAAAGATTAAAAGATGTTAGATGGATAGTGTGCTTCTACAGACTTTAGACATTCAGAGCTGAGTCTTTGCAAACTACTCCAGCTCTGACCTGATGGCCTCAGACAGTGTAAGCCTACAGCCCAGAAATCCTCTTGGGGCAACCCACCCTATATGTTTAGGTAACATGAATTTTATGTTTCTGTAGGCATTTAACTGCTTCCCTCAGCTTACTACCCTCTAGCTTGCTTTGTTTCTCACCAAGTTGCCAACATCTTGCCTTTCCCACCCCTGCTTCATACCAAGCCCCCTGACTCCCCTATGTGCATATAATACTTGCTCCTTGTATTGTTCATGATTTCAAAGTCTTGAACTAATAAACTTTTTAAAACAGATGAATAGTCAAAAAATCAGGTGGGAATAAACAGGCCAGAAGTTTTATGGAGTTTTTTCACTTCACACCCTGGATCTACAGCTAATGGGTAGTCATGGGTAGTCATCTATTGTCCCTACTCTGGTTGAATGATTCTATCTGAAAAGGGAACCAAATGAATTAAAGCATTCAGTGTCAATTACCCCACAGTTTCAAGTGTTATCCAGATGGTGATAGAAAATGCCTATCAGTTTTAAGCTTCTATTTTCTATTTTTCCATGGGGTGAGTTCAAAGAACTCCTGGAGAGAGTCCACGAGAGAGCACCAAGAGGGTGAGGGGTCTGAAACATCCCTTTTACAAGGGAAGGCTGAGACAGCTGGGGCTGTTTAGCCTGGAGGAGACTCAGGGGGATCCCACTGGTGCTGATCAATAGCTAAAGGGCAAGTGTCAGGAATATAGAGCCAGACTCTTCTCAGTGGTGTCCAGTGACAGGACAAGGGGCAATGGAACACAGGAGGTTCCATGGAAACATAAGGAAACACTTCCCTTTGAGTGTGTCAGAGCACTGGGACAGGCTGTCCAGAGAGGTTGTGGAGTCTCCATCTCTGGAGGCATTCCAAAGCTGCCTGGATGTGTTCCTGTGTGATTTACTCTGGGTGACCTGCTCTAGCAGGAGCGTTGAACTAGGTGATCTTCAGGGGTCACTTCCAGCCCCTGCCATTCTGTGATTCTGTGATTGTGTGAGTGTGTCTACAAGAAAAGCTCGCTCGCAGGACAGGAGAAAAGAACACGTGAGACACATCAGTGCGATTCTTTCCACTCCAGATAATCAGGATTTGCACGTGCCATGTCATTGCAAGTGTATTGCTGCACTACTGCTGTTGTAAAACTGCATCTGCAAGAGGTTGTGTCAGCTACAATCATAAGCCAAGAACCACAGCAAGTCTTTCCCATTAAGTTCTTCCCTAACAAGTGTTTGTTTGGGCTCTCTCCAAATGTTGAAAGAGATTAAAGAGTGTTTGAGAAGAGTTTGCACATCCTGCATATGACCAGAACAGATGAGGGGGGAAGGAAAAGCTTGTGCAATAGCAGAGATGGGCTAATGCATTGCAACAAAAACATTCCAGCCTGAGAACCTGCTGCTGCTGCTGCTACAATTGGCTGCCAGGGTGGCAATGTGCCAAAATGCTTCTGTAACACGAATGGGGTTGAAGACGAGCAGTAAGAAAAGGTCTGGCATACCAGTGCAAACCTCTGGTATCCCACACAAACCCAACAGGGAATGCAAAGGAAAGCCTGGCCTAGCTAGCTGGAAAACCAGCCCTTGTTCCCTGACGTGTGCCACCCAATGAAGTGTGAGACAGAAGGGGACAGAAGGATGCTCATTCTCCAGCTTGCAAATAGTGACAGAGCCTGCTTATGTGGCTCCTCTGAAACTTGCTCAAAAAATGAAAAATCTGGCCTGCTTACAGAAGGCTTCTGCTGTGTCAGACCAGCTCTGCTTTAGATGAAGCAGGACACCACTGTGCCTCTGGCTGGAATGCCAGGGGTTTAATTAGTGCCTCTGCTGCTGACACCCCCACCAACCTCCTACCAGTTATGACGTCAGCTGGTGAAATCTGTTTCAAGCCTGTAAAATGAAGCCAAGTACGTGCTGGCCTCCACCTGTTCTCCTGCATGTGTGTGGGATACACCTCCCTGGGCAGAGCTGCTCTCCTACACGGTGCATATATGTAGTGCTAAGCAGGAGCAAGAGGGGTGGGCTGAAATAAAACCCTCACTGGTGAATATTTATTGGTTGGGTCTTTTTCCCTTCCTTCGTTTCACATTTTTTCCCTTGTAGGCTTTCCATGCTGCCGTAGCCTCGAATCACAGAATCACAGAATGTTAGGGGTTGGAAGGGACCTCTGGAGATCATTGAGGCCAACCCCCCTGCCGGGATCATCTAGAGCAGGTCACACAGGGACACATTCAGATGGGTCTTGAAAGTCTCCAGAAAAGGAGACTCCACAACCTCTCTGGGCAGCCTGTTCCAGTGCTCCATCACCTTTACAATAAAAAAGTTTTTCCTCATGTTGAGGTGGAACTTCCTGTGTTCCAGTTTGGATCCATTGCCCCTTGTCCTATCACAGGACTCCACTGAAAAGAGCCTGGCACCTTCTTCTTGACACCCACCCTTCAGATATTAATAAACATTAATAAGATCTCCTCTTGGTCTTCTCTTTTCCAGGCTAAACAGCTCCAGGTCTCTCAGCCTTTCCTCACCAGACAGATGTTCCAGTCCCTGAACCATCCTCATAGCCCTCTGTTGCACACTGTCTAGTATATCCCTGTCCCTCTTGGACTGGGGAGACCAGAGCTGGACAACACTCCATATGTGGTTGCACTAGGGCAGGAGTAGAGGGGAAGGACAACCTCCCTCCATCTTTTGGCCACACTCTTCTTAATGCACCCCAGGATTCCATTGGCCTTCTTGACCACAAAGGCACATTGCTGACACATGGATAACTTACTGCCCTGTGCTTTTCAACAGGTCAGCCCCTAATTTGTACTGATACATGGTGTTGTTCCTCCCCAGGTGCAGGACTCTATACATATTCTTGTTGAACCTCATTAGCTTCCCCCCTGAAGACCTCATTGAAGGGAAGAGTAGACCTATGTCTGAAGGGAAGAGGAATCATAAACCTTCCAAGGCAGAGCTCTTCTGTCATATTTTCTGTTTGCCACCTGTTTCCAAGGAAATGTCCTCAGGACAGGAGCCTTCTGCGTTGCAGACAGTATTCTGTTGGTACCTGTCACATAATAAAGATGGCTTTAATTAAGACAAGCTGAGCAGGGACTGGTGCCATATACCTGCAGTGGGCACTGTGCCCAGGTGAGTGGGAAGTGAGACTGGCTTTCTGGAGACCTACTGAGGATCCCAGGGATCAAACACAAGATTCATCTACCCAATACTGGCTCTCTGTAAGTGGTAGATCTGTGCTCCATTATAACCCAGCAGATAGACACTGATCATTCTAAATCATAGTTCATTCTACCCCAAAAGTCCTTCATACTGAGAGCTTCCAGTATTAAGTTGTTGGTGCCAGAGTTGGACAGCTGAAGGTGGTGAAATTAGTCTGACTCCGGTTCACTGTTGCCCTTGTCAATATGGAGTACTGTGCCCAGTTCTGGGCTCCCCAGAAACCTGTTGTTTAGAGTTATATTTGATTACAGCACCAGTTTTCCCAAAGATAAACACAGAAGATGTTCTTGCCAGTGCGATCTGTACTGACTCCCAGAACCACTGATGGGATTACAAGTAGGTAGTGTCTTTACAAAGGAATAATTGGCTAAGGAGGAGTTGAAATAGCAAAGGAAGAACCAGACAGTTCACCTTATCTATGTGTGTGCAAATCACAAAGGGCTTCAGCTAAGTGCCTCACTTGGGATCTTGCTGTAAAATCAGTAGGAGGCTGTCTGAAGATAGCAGACACTGAACACAGCCTGAACTTCTGAACTTTTAGGACAGAGTGCAGGCTTAACAGACTACTGAATATTAACTTCTCCACCCAGAGAAGTGAAGAACCTAATTTAAATGAACCTATGATGTATGATGTAGGGGGTTACATGTGCAGGGGTACATGCAGTAGGTGTATTGGGAAAAGACTGTAAATCCTAAGTACCTTAGCCAATGGGGAAAGGAAGAGGAAAATGTGCATCTGGGAATTTAGGATAAAAGGGAAGCTGTGCCTTCCAGCAATTGGAGAGACCCCACAGAGAATTGTGCTGTGGACTCTCCCTTTATTCAAATAAAATTCTACAGGTCTCCTCTGTCTCCAT
Source organism: Indicator indicator (assembly GCF_027791375.1). Classification (NCBI taxonomy): domain Eukaryota; kingdom Metazoa; phylum Chordata; class Aves; order Piciformes; family Indicatoridae; genus Indicator; species Indicator indicator. The sequence goes on along the minus strand of NC_072018.1, from coordinate 4,079,716 downwards.
CTAGATTGCATTAATTTTTCCTCACACCACCAAACACGTCCATTTTTCTGCTGGGGCAGCCACACACACCTCTGCTATGCAAAGTCTTGAACATTTGAGTGGCATAAATGCCATTTGCCTGCTGGAGAGCAGCTCTGGGGAAAAAGCCCTGGGAATGATGGTGGACAAAAGGTTCACCATGAAGCAGCAATGTGCTTTTGTAGGCAAGAAGGCCACTGGCATCCTGGGGTGCACCAAGAAGAGTGTGGCCAGCAGGCAGAGGCATGTTTTCCTCCCCCTTTGCTCTGCCCTGGTGAGCCCTCATCTGGAATACTGTGTCCAGTTCTGGGCTCCCCAGTTCAAGAAGAAGGAACTACTGGAGAAAGTTCAGCAGAGAGCCACTAAGATTATGAGGGGATGAAGCATCCAGCTTATGAGGAAAGGCTGAGAGGCTGAGAGAGCTGGGGCTGTTTAGCCTGGAGAAGAAGAGACTTGGGGGACTGGGGGCTGGGGGGGTGTCTCATTAATGCTGATCAATAGCTAAAGGCCAATTGTCAGAAGGATGGAGCCAGACTCTTTTCAGCAGTGTTCAGTGACAGAACAAGGGGCAGTGGACACAGAGTAGAACACAAGAGGTTCCACATAAATGTAAGGAAAAAATTCTTCACTTTGAGGATGGCAGAGCACTGGGACAGGCTGCCCAGGGAGGTTGTGGAGTCTCCATCTCTGAAGGCATTCAAGAACTGCCTGGAAATGTTCCTGTGCGATCTAGTCCGGGTGACCTTCAGACTAGATGATCTTCAGAGGTCCCTTCCAATCCTTACCATTCTGCTATTCTGTGTGAAAGCAGTCATTAAAAACAACTCTTTCCCTAATTAAAACTCTTCCACAATAAGCATTTCTCAGGAGCTGGCCAAGAGGACCAGATATATTTTGCTGTCAGAACACAGAGAAGAAACAAGCACCAGTATCTTGTTGGCATTTTTGTGCTGTAAAGCCTGCTAGGTTACAAAGTGGATTTACACATTATAAAATCTGACCAGCTATTCTCTGGCACAAATCAATGTGATAGAGCTGCCCTAAGGGAATAAAAGCTTCACCCTGCACTGCTGTTATTGTATATTGACCCAGAGTGTCCGCAGGGTTTGTCCATTTAACTGGTGGACTACTTTCAGAATGGGTTTTGCTGTGTCCCATTGTGCTGCCTTTCTGCCTTGGGAAAGGTTTGGTGGGTTGTCTGAATTGCTTTTCATAGGGATGCTGAAGTGATTGCAGTTGCTAAAACAAGTTGCAGGAAAGATGTACATCTTAGGAGCCTTAAAGGACACAGGAGACTAACATTTGGCCAGTGGAACGGGCTGCCCAGGGAGGCGGTGGAGTCACCATCCCTGGAAGTGTTTAAAAAAAACACTGGATGAGGCACTTAGTGCCATGGCTTACTTGGTTAGAAGGTGTTGGGTGATAGGTTGGACTTGATGGTCTCGAAAGTCTTTTCCAACCTGGTTAATTCTGTGATTCTGTGACACTAACAGGACAGTAACTTGCTATTCAGGTAACAGATTCTGGTAAAATGTGGCAAGTCTGGCTTCTCTCATGGGTTTAGTTGAATCTCTTGACACATTCAGTATCAGGCTGCTGTTAGGCCAGCTTCAAAATGAAGGTACTGGCAGGAGCAAATTATCATGGGCCTTGAAGTTCAGATTGTAACACAAGAGGCTTCCTGTTCTGGATGCTGCTTCTGGTTTTCACGTTTAGGGGGTTGGTCTTTTCCGCTGGCCTGGCTGCTACATGCTGGGGTGAGGGGGAACTGTTTTACCTCTGGCTTCTGCTGCTGCCTCTGCTTTTGCTAAGGTATTGTATAGGGTGTCATCTCACTAAACTCTTTATCTCCACCCAGAGGGGTTTTTGTGTTACTTTCCCTCTGGTCTGTGGGGGGCTAGGGGGCTTGTGAGAGCAGGCTGTGTTAACCCAGGACAGCTACAAATGGTAAATGCAAAGATCAATTCTTCCATGTATGGTTTGGTCAGTAAATGCCCTTGCCCTCCAGCACTGCTCACTTAAGAGGCATAGTGCTTCTTTAGGACAAGGAGTGGCTGGTGACCTTGATATTTAGCTAACAATGAAACATGATCATTGTAATGCAGGGCCAAAACATCACTTTTAGACACACATGATTTGAGGAAGATGGTTGGTACAGGCAACAGTTTGGGATGTTCAGGTTGCTCTTGGAAAGCCCTCTTTAACTGAGAAGACAATAACATCCTGGGAGTTGCCTGCCAGAGCTGAAACTGCAGGATGAAGCCACAGAAACAAGATGGGGAAATTAGGAAAAGAGGAGAAAGTTGGAAGGAGCTGAGAGGGAACAGCTGGAAAATCTGCTTTCTTTGTTCAGTGGGCACACAAGGCAGCTCTTCCACCGACAACAGTTACTCACTTTGGGCACTGTGGTCCCAGACTGACCAAGACCAACAAGACTAGCCTCTTACCAGTAGGTTTCAGTCTACCACCAAGGAAACTGAACAGCCCTCCAAAGTATTTCCAGAGTTCACAAAACAAGAAAGTTTGAAAATCACTATTTCAGAATTTCACACCAAAACTCCCATTCAACCTCTCCCTCTCTGGGTAAGCAGATATGACAGAACTATGACCCCAGGCAGAATGGCTGCAGGCATGCAAAAGTCTTCTCATTCAAGTTATTCATGCAATGAATAACCTGAATGAGTCTCACTTCATAGTGAGTCTCTCAGGGCTCAAAGAAGACACAGCTACAGAGCCAGAATTCTGTCCAGCTTTGTGCCTTGCTGTGGCAGGTATAACCACCCCCCACAAACACAAAAGGCTGAGGCTTGCTAGAAGCTGATAAACATCAGGCATTAGCTGGGCCTCTGGGCCCAGAAGTCCCTTTGATTGCTTGGAGGACTCAGCCCTCCGACTAATTAAGAAGTTGACCAGCAGTCCACAACTTGCACAGGATATAAATGCAATCCTGCTATGGAGAGGGAGGTTCTCCACAAAGCAAGCATCTGGGCAGTCAGATTTTTCTCCCCTTAGACTGGGAGAGTCTATGGAGTCTTCACCCCCACCCTTGGTGAGTGTGTATGGATATATGCTGGGTACCCATGGGGAAGTTTTTCCTTTCTGAGCAAGCGTGTGCGCATTGTGGTTCATCTCTCCCCAGATAGTTTAACTGGTTGTGCAGCAGTGTTTTCCCAGTTGACATCTGAACCTGCAATTTTATTGTGTGGGAAGCAGTGCAGAATAATTGTAATAAATCCACAGTTTTCAGGTGGCTGCTGCTGTCTGTTTTGTTGGTGCCTCTGTAACACTTGTCTCAAGAAAGATTTTCCCTTAAGAGAAAGTAATAGAGGCCACTGAATCGGTACCATGAACATCCTTGATGGACCACCCTTTATCCACTCTCAGAACTCTGTTACAGAGGAATAAAAGCTCCAAACCACAAATCTACAATGGTAAAATGTTGTCTGATTGCAGAGTTTCATAGGACAAGGTACCCCCCCACACACTGCAATGCCAAGACAAACATGTCCGTATGTACATGCAATGACCTGTTCTTTGTGACTCTACTGGTTCAGTGATCATGCCTGAGAGAAAGGCTCAAAAATTCCCTAGCAACCAAAAGTTTAGGGCAAACAGCCCACAAAGATGAGGAGACATGCTTGACAATAGTGACGGAAAGGCCACAGTGGAACCCTGTGATTGCACCAGCAAAGGCCAACATCAAAGAGCTCCCAGCCTACTCTTTAGACAAAAAAAAAAAAAAACCAACCAAACAAACCAAAACAAAACAGGGGAAGCAAAGGCTTCCCTGGCTCTACAGCTTCTGGCATGATTTGCTGCTCCCCTTGCAGTGTTGCTGTGCTGGACTTGGGAGCCAGGCTGTCCTTATGACGTGAGGACAGGTTAGTGATGTTCTGTTCCCTCATCTCCGTCTGCAGTATGGGCTCAGGAGACTCTTGCCCCACTTTGCCACTGACCTGCTAAGCCACTTTCCCTCTCAACATTCCTGTTTCCTCACCTCTGAAATGAGGATCATGATCTCTGTGAGGTGCTTTGATGTCCGCAGATGAAGTGTGCTTGTGGCACATTCTCTCTGTTGTAAATGCGAGGTAATACTTCACCATGTGGGGTTTTTTTGTTTGTTTATTTAGCTTTATTGTTAAAAATGGAAGTCAATGACCCACCCTGAAAAGAGCAAGAAAAAAATACCACCAACAAACACCACTTTGGATCAGCCCTCTCATTTGAAAATAATCATGTGAACTGCTGCAATGCACAGCAGGATGTCTACCAGAGCAAAGCATCACTAATGGAGGATACCTCACACGATCCAGATGGGAAGTAACAAGTACTGAGCAAAAAACACAGCAGCTGAACCCAATGTGTACAGACAGTGAAACTGTGGCTTGATGTTTCCATCTCTTTTTCTTCTCAGGAACGGCCTCATTCCCTGCTTGGGCAGATGTGCTGACTTAACTGAGGTCTCCTGAAGGCACAGTTGGAGGGCAGTTGTCAGTTTTATGCAGTAACTGTGGGTGTTTGCAACTCGGAGAGATTCTGACTCTGACCCAGGGTAACCAAAACCAGCACACAACTTTGGACCAACCACTGATGTCCAGCAAATCCATGGAGGCATTGCCCACATAATAAAGTGCAGAACTTACTCTGTATAAAACTTCCAGGCCTGGCACGTAAAACATAACGACATGATTCCCACGTTCCAGGTTTCATTGCAGAAAGCACTGTAAAACCAGGAATGCTAAGACAGGTCTTTGAGCTTCCCAGTGAAGAGTATTTTCTGTGGAGCTTCTCAAAAGAGTAAAGATCCTGAACCCTGTCTGGCAGACCATGCAAAGCAACAGGAAGCCTCACTCACACAGTGTAGTATTCTGTTCTCTCTGGGTCTTTCACAGGTATGGGACAAGGTACATTATAAATACAGTTGTATTTTATGAGCTCATTAGGAAAACAAACAAATCCAGCTAACAGACTAGTGGAAGGCATAAATTCATTCTGGGGAATTCATTTCAGTTGGAAAAATCCTTTAAGATCAGCAAAGCCAAACATCACCTAACTCTACCAAGTTTGTAGCTAAACCATGTCCCTCAGCACCACATCTCTGCCTCTTCAAAACACCTCCAGCGATGGAGATTCAACCACCGCCCTGGGGAGCCTGTTCCAGTCTTTGAGAACCCTTTCAGTGAAGAAATTTCTTCTAATCTCCAACCTAAACCTTCCCTGGGGCAACAAGTGTCCTCTCACTTGTTACTAAGGACAAGGGGCCAGCCTCCACCTCAGTCCAACCTCTTTTCAGGTAGTGGTAGAGAGCAAGAAGGTCACTCATTCACCACTTAGCCCACTGGGTTTCAAGTTCACAAGTTTTCTCATTGATAAGTGGCAGCCTGTGAGTACAACTGGCAATTTAGGAGTACTTGTAAATTGTGCAGAAATGAGCAAAACACTTCCCAGCTGACTGTGAGAGTGCTCATCATTCCTTTTCCACACGGTGTGGGCACTGGGATGAGAAAGGAAAGCCTCAACAGGCCAGCTGGTGAGGGGACCTGAGGCATTTATACTGCCCAGGAGGGAAGTTAATCTGTACTAATGCCATGAGTTGGGGAGCTCCAGGGAAACTGCCCAACAAGCAGTGTGCCAGAAGGATGGCTGCAGGGGACTGCAAGCTGCAGGTAACAGTTCTGCAAGAGGACCTTTAGCCCTTCCTAGCCACCTTGCCCTGCTCTGCTCTGTCTTGCCCTTTCTCTGACCTCATGGTGCTGCTGCTAGGAGATCCCCAAAACTCACCAGGACATGATCCTGGGCAACCTGCTCTAGGGAAGCCTGCTTGAGCAGACCACAGCATCATAGAACCATAGAATTGTTTCGGTTGGAGAAGACCTCTAAGATCATCAATTCCAACTGTCAAACTAAGACCACCGTGGCCATATTAAAGCATGCTGGACCACAGGATGCTGGACCACAGGATGCTGGACCAGAAGAGCTCCACAGGTGCTTTCCAAACTCCACCCACCCCCCTGTGTAATAATGTACTTTGCTTCCATTCCTAATGCACCTCAACTCAGCCCTGACGCCCGCTGGAAAGAATGCTGGGAAAAGTCAGTCCCAAACTTCTCCCCAAGGATTCCTCACAAAACAAAACAGCTTATGGCAGATGCAGTCATCATATCTATACCACATCCATGAGTCTTTCGAACACATCCAGAGATTTCCTGATAGGCAGCGGACAGAGGCCATCGGACAACAGGGGCTAGGAGGACAACACTTGATGCCCAACCATGCCAGAAACAACGCTGAGGTTTCTGGTGTTCTCAGTCTGTCCTCTTACCTCTGGATCTCTCTGGGCTGGCAACTCCTCAGCTGCTGGAGAGGGAAGGTCACTTGTCTCCTCCACAAAGAATTCCCTGCAGTTGTCCATCAGAAACTCTACATGCACCTTCACCTGCACACATCAAATCCTTGGTTGGTATGAAGCCAGCTGCTTGAAAAGGTGCCTGAAAGCAGAGTAAGCAGCCTTACCACTGCTGAGCCTTGCCTCTGCACAGAAGGCTGTGGCCCTGGGGCCGCTCTTTGTCCTGAAGGGACAAACCCCAGAAGATACTCTACCCAGACAATGTGCTAAGCACCTGTGAATTTGCAAACCTGAATGTTTCCTGGGGTCCAGATGGTCCAGGTAAAAGTGTAGCATGTGTAACTAACCTTGTAACACACCTGTGAACTGTGTGTGCCCCTGACCATGTTTCTACATGCTCCATTCTATAGGTTAAGCAATCAGGTTTCTCTGTTACAAACGGACATTAATTGTCTTTGGACAGTATTTAAACCAGCAGGTAGGCAATTTGCCTTGTTCTCACCCAGAAAGCAACAAGAGCCAAATGCTACCAAGATGCAGCTGAAGAGCTGGTCCTAGCAGGCAAACTACACCTGGGCCAAAGCAACCAACGCTCTGAGAGCCCTGCGCCGGAGCAGAAAGGGGAAAGCCCCCAGAGAACTGAATCCCAGAAGAGCTGCACTGCTGCAGCCCAAATCAGTCAAGGCTCTGAGAGCCCTGAGCCAGAGCACCCGAGAGGAGAGAGGCCCTTTAGCCCGAGCCGAGCCCAGAGCCGCCTGAATTATAGTAACAGCGTCTGGAAAGATACCGGACAAAGGAGCCAGCCACGAGTCCCTGGCTAATTTGCTATAGAATTCCCCTTGTGGGAAACCTCAATTTCCAATTTGAATTGCTGCACTGGAAATTCACCATTTTTGCTTAAGTCGTTTAACTGCCTTCATACTCCTTGTATGTGGAATACATTACCCTCAACCAAATAACAGAACCTGCACATACGCTTTGTAAAGAAGTTACAGCGGTGTCTGGAGATACAACTGCCAAAATATTAAATGTATTTATACTTCATTACACTCTTCCAGGCAGCCACCTCATCAGTATCTGGGAATGGCAGAACACAGATGAGCCTGAAGCACAGGCACAGCCTAGTGAAGTCCAAGAGTTTCCAGGGAGAGAAAAGTAATTTCTGCAAAATGCGACCATATGATGAGTTCTTGTGACCATGGGGAACTGGGAATCCCAACTGACCTGCCTTAAGGTACTCAACATGGTCTGCACTGCTCTTGTCAGCAGGTTAGCAGGAAAGCTGTGGCTGGGATTTCCAATAAGCAGCAATGTGGTGTTGCCACCTGCTTGGCAAGGAGGTCTCCAAGCCACTGCACCTCACTCGGGTTGTGTGTGGCTTTCCCTGGATTCCAAATGCCTGTGCCTGTGACATATGCAGTCAGTTCCATTCCACGTCTTCAGGTCTCCCCACAGTGATGATGATGACAAGTCCATCTCTTCTCTTTCCAAAATGGGAAGGCCTCCTGTTAGGAGACAAGGAGGAAAAAAGGCTAAATAGCTGTTAAAAATGTACGTAGAAAGACCTCTTGATGTGCTGATATTTATGGGTAAAAGCCCTTGAGCAATCTTCTTCTGTATCATCTGGCACAGATATGATGCATCATAGTCATGAATCTCCATCTTTAAAAGCACAAGATTGGACTGAAAATCACAAGATTTTTAAATATATGTATTTAACAGTTCTTTTTATTTCAGCTGTTAGGAAAGGAGCCAAATCCTCAAACCTTCAGGAACTGCCTCTGAATAAAATACAAGCCAGGTATCTGTGAAATGACCAAACTAAAAGACAAAAGAACCAACACTATGAGACTCACAATTGTAATTGTGGAGTTTAAAAATAACAAAGAAGTCCCAAATAAGACACAGCAGGAAAGACCAGCCTCTGATGCATCTGGGCATCAATTCTCTGTAGAAAGAAGTGGAAGAGCTGAAAGATCCTGAACATGGATAGCCTTCAAGCAGCAGGTAATGCTTTATCTGACGTGCCCTTGGCTCCTGGTACAGACTCCAGTAAACACTCTACAAGACAGTGTTTCTGAGACACATGTGCTTTGCACCAAGTGACTCATTCACCAGGACCATCTCCTTGAACCTCAGTTTACAAAACCTGAGCACCCCAGAAATCTGACTTCTCCACTGGACTTTTGCAGAGCCAGAGCTTGAACCCCTGAGGGTGAAGACTCAGATCAGAATAATTTAGGGGGCAAGACAAAGCAAGGAAGCCACATTTAATAAAAGTCAAGAGCAAGGTGCTGCTCCTGGCCCTGAATTCCCTCTTCTGTCCATGAAGACATGACATCAGTAGCTTGTGCAAGCACGGAGGCAGGCTGCACGCCTTCCCCGCACTGTCCCTATTGATAACCATCACTCAGCTTTCCAGAGTGGGAGGGCAGGCCTGGCAACATTTCCGCAGGTATGTGGCACCCCATGCCTCAGACTCAGCACGCACTGCCAGGGGGATCCATCCTCAGGACACCTTGAGGCCACACAGCAAAAGTTCAAGTGTAATATCTTCCCCTCTGCTCTGCAGCCCCTCGCCACACATCATCACCATTGTCCTCTCCCAAGCCCTGCCTTTAGCACCTGCCCTTGGCACCTGCCCAGGACAATTTATGCAAGGCTCCGTTTGGTCTCCCAGACCTCTGCTTGAGGATTTGCAGTGGCAAAGGTACAGAGTTCAAAAAAAATACCCACCCCACCCAATCCAAATAGTTAAATATTTATCAGAACTGCAGTTTTACTGCTGTGATTCTAAAAAGGAGGAATTCCTCTGAACTGCTACATACTTGGTTCCAATCACTGAATTGTCCTTATTCAGAGACCTTCTCTTTTATTGTATTACTCAGCTTTTTCCCAGTCCTACAAAAAACAGGACTTGAGTGCCTTGCCACCCAGAAACCAAAGGAAGCTTCCATGAAACCAACCAACACCTCCCATCAGCTCACCAACGTCATTACAAAAGGCAAAACAAACCAGAGAGGTTGTACAAGTCAGGCTCTAAATCCAGGCGTGAGGAGAGCCATGTCAGTGGTAATGGGGCAAGAAAGGCAGGGTAATTACACCACACCAAAACTGCCATTGTGCTGCATTCCTTTCCGGTGAAGGCTGGCTAAGAATTAAGATACACCTTTTTAAATCATCAAAGGGAGTGTCTGCAAGATACAAGGTGTTGGGATTAAGATGAAATTCTGGGTTTGCCAGTTCTCAGCAATGGCTTTGGTGGCTGGGCTGGGCACAGCACATCGTTAACTGTCCCCAAATGGTGTTCACACCATGACACTTCTTTTAAATCTTTACACTTCTCTTTTTTTTTTTTTTTTTTAAACAACTTTACATCATAAAAGTTCCCACTGAGCTGTATGTACCCAGAAACAGGAGGCAATACCTATGCACAAGGGTTTTTTGTACTTGGTCAAGCAGTCAAGGTCAGTGAAGCACAAGTATTTATCATGCTGCTCCCACTACTACCACAACGTCTGCAAGCTCAGGCCGTGAAGCATGAAACCCCAAGAGCTTCCCTGTTGAGAAGGCTGGTACCAATCACAGAATCATAGAATGGTCTGGGTTGGAAAGGACTTCCAAAGGTCATCTAGTCCAATCCCCTCTGCAGTAAGCAGGGACATCCTCAACTAGGTCAGGTTGCTCAGAGCCCTGTCAAGTCTCCCCTTGAACATCTCCAGGAATGGGGCCTCAACTACCTCCCTGGGCAACCTGTTCCAGTGTTTCACTACCCTCATGGTAAAGAAATCCTGAATGGGGACCATTTTGTGCTGATGATTTAACAAGGACTGCATAGCTAAGGGAACCTTGGCTCAGACCTTTCCCTTTTTCAGAAGAACAAGTGCAGGAGGTTAGATGGCAACACTCACCCTGCAGCCCTTTGCAGAGGTGAACCTGGTGGGAAGCTAGGTCTCAAGGTTAGCTCCTCTGCAGGTGGGAGGCGTAGTACTGCCTTGAAACGCGACCCTGCTCCATAGAGTGCTGGGTAGTGCAGAAGTAAGTAGTCCTCCTGCAGTAAGCAGTCCTTCTCCAGAAGTAAGTTCTCCTGCCTAGGAGAAACCACAGGACAGCATTTGCACCGGCAGAACAGAGGCACACAGAGGCATAAAATTTTCCATGTTCACCTGGGCTATTATGGGGTGAGAGGAGAACATGGCACAGAAACAGAAGAGCACAGACCACCAGAGCCTTAAAAACATGGGAATGTCCTCCCCCCCATGGCAGTTTCACTGTGCAGGTTGTTCCAGTCAGTCTTTCCATGGCCACACGTTCTGCTTCTGCTAGTTTTTGTAAAACAGGACGAAGAAAAAAAAAAAAGAATTAAAAAAAAAAAGGCAAAGCAGCCAGCCAAATGGCCAAGTCTTGCTATTTAATGATTTTGAAATTAACAAGTTCAATTAGAACCAGCTATAAAACAAAGACATAATGACAACCTCTCTCCTCCTGAGATTTCATGCTTTGGCACAAACAACTGGCTGGCCTGATTTTATGTCCTGTAGATGTAATCTCATCCAATAAAGTCTCTCCCTGTAGAGCAAAGACATGGTGTTCCGAAAACCACTCTTTGGGCACCATATAACACTGTGCCACTAAATAAAAACAAAAAACTTTAGGACAATTTCTCTTCTTTCTTGGGCCAATAGAAAAAAAAAAAGGAGAGAGAATGCAGAATTCAGGAGGACAAAACTATCAAGCTAACTTCAGTTCCTCTTTGTGGTAAATTTATGAAGGCACTCAATTCACCACTGGAAAGCCAACTGTTTCTAATGTGTGATTGTTCCACTTTGCTGTGCTGTTTATGAATGCAGTCTCCCGACAGTATTTGAGGAAGGTGTTTCTTCACATGGTAACAGCTGACATCCAGTGTTTTGGCATGAAGAAAACAGTCCAGTGGTTTTCCCATGTCAAGATCAGGGCCACAGGGATATCCACTGCTGTCATGTCCAGCTGTGCTGGTACAACTGAAGAAGTCATGAGTCCAGTACGTGACTACCAGCAAAAGTGTATACACAAACATAAGCTTCTATGACCTACCTCCAGCTGGGCATTCAGAGACGAAAACATCCCCAAATTAGTGGGCACTGCTAAAAAAGTAACCAAGCATCTAAACACTTGCACAATCTGTATTTACACTCAAGTAGCTCTAGATTTCTCAAATGGCATCACCTACTGATTGCAAGCGTTTCCCAATGGACACACGCTTCATACTGAAACCCTAAATATTGCAGTGACTTTGTTCCTTCCACTCCACTTTGCTCAACACCAAGTAATTAATCCTCACAGCACCTCAGACAAGGAAGGACAGTGTCATTCATCAACCCAACACGCAGGTAAGAGGCACAAAAAGCCAAGCAATCCGTGCAAAGTCCTGCAGAAAGCAGGCCAAGACCAGTCGCTGTGTTGTCATAAAGAGATGCTCATGCCACCAAATCCCAGCAGTACGGAAGCAAGAAAAAAAAAAAAAGCCTTCCTCAATTCCCATCCCCTTCCAGGACCTTAAACTCATCAACAGGATCATTAAAGCATGTTTGCCCAGACAAGTCACACATGTTGTGGCAAAAAGCATGGGATTCCTGGCATTGCACGGTGGTGGCCTTGGTCAGAGCTTTGCCGTGCTCTTAGCTGAGCAGGACACCCACAGGCACTGCCACGTTGCCTAACTAAAGGCCACTGCATGTCAATAGAAGCTCCCGTTCTTTAACGAGCCACGGAGAGCCGACCGACTTATGCAATTGCAGTCCCTCATTAAGAGGTTGGCGGGGAGGATTTCAAAGGCGCTGCTGCCCAGCTTGGCCAAGAGGCTGCAACTTGCCCTGCAGCAAGCTCGGCGGCTGCCCGCTGTGACAGGCCCTGCCACCCTGCAGCAGGACATGTGTCCCACTGAAGCGGCCACTCGGGAACTTGACCCCTCCGAAGCTCCACGGCCCCTCCAAGGGTCCAGGCCATGGGGCAGGGCATGTTGCCCGGATGAAAGCGGCTCTGAGGGCTCTGTTCTGGGGAGAAGCTAGCTCTCACCTTAGGAGAAGGGGCTCTACCCAAGATGCCCGGCTCAGACTCTGCGCCAGGGTGCCCAAGCTCAGAAATAAGGCGCTCCCTGAAAGGCGGGCCGCAGGGCGCTCCGGCCGCGCTCCAGCCCCAAGCACTCATCACCTGCTGCTCCCAGGTAAGGGGTGCCCGGGCGCCCGCCATCCCGAAGGCCGGCCGGGCCAGCCGGGCCCACCACCGCCACTCCTCCCCGGTGCCAGCAGCTCCCCCACCTTCCAGCGGGGCCAGACCCGCCGAGCCGGAGTCTTCCCGCTCAGGGCCGGCCTCCGCCGCTGGGCAGGCTACGGAGCAGAGGAAGCGGTGACAACAGTAACAGCAGCAACAGCCCCCGCCCTGCCCGGCTCCCCCCCGGGCCAGGGGCTGGGCTCCCCGCCGGGCGAGGCAGAGCCGGCCACCACCTCCTCCTACTCCTCCTCCTCCTCGCCTTCCTACTTCTGCACCGGCTGCGCTCCGACTCCGCCGCTGCCCCTCAGCCACCGGAGCTGCCACACAGACCCCCTCCCTCTCTCCCTCCCTCTCCCCCGCCCCCCGCCGGCTCCCCTCCGCCCCGTCCCCAGCGCTGCCGCTGCTGCCGCTTCCACAGGATGGCGGGGACCGTGGCCGAGCGGGACGCGCCGGTGAGTACTGCTTTGCCTCCTCCCTGGGGCTGCGGGATGGGGACAGGCCTTTGCGGGTGAGGGGCGACGAGCAGGACAGGGCAGGGCAGGCCCCTCACGGCGGGCACCTGCGGAAGGTTGCGGGAGGGGCTCTACCTGCCCCTGCCTTAGCGCTCTCCTTTTTACCTGCAGAAAATAGAGGACGGGCATTTAAACAACTCCCTGGGATCCCCGGTGCAAGCTGATCTGTGCTTCCCTCGCCTGGTAAATTACCTTTATTTGAGGTTTGGGGGGGATGTATTTGTGGGGGGGGTTTAACCCCTTTACCTCCCCCTCCTTGCGGCTGCACAACGGCGGCCGCTGCTGATGCGGAATGACCCTCGCCACCCTCCCCCCTGTCCTTTCCAGATCGTCCCCTTCTGTGGGCACATCAAAGGAGGAATGAGGCCAGGAAAGAAGATCTTAGTTATGGGAATAGTGGACCTCAATCCCGAGAGGTAACACCCGAGGAGGGCTGCCCGCCCCGGGGGTGCTGGGCCCGGGGAGGGGACGAAGGGGGGAAGGCCACACGCACACACACATACAGACATTCGCACACACACGGATCCCTCCTTTTTGGAGAGGGATTATTTTTATCATTTTAAATATAGCGTGCTGATTTCTCCTTTGACCCATAGAGGGGGCATTTCTTTAAGGGATCCTGTTTCCCAACATTTATTTCACTTGGGAGTGAAGGAACATACAGAGCATATATATATACACACATATATGCACATGGACATATATATGTGCTATAACCATGTTCTTGTCCCTGCTGAACTTTCAGAGCATTCCCTGAATGAGCTGAGCTGTCACACTACCTCCCCGTCTCCCCCCACCCCTTCCCATGTCGCTATACCCTCAATGGCTGTAAGAAGCTGCGCCATGAGAGCAGTGGCATTTGGGGCCTCTCTGCTCGTTGCTGGCTGAAAGAGAGCCGTTCTGTTTGTGTTGCAGCTTTGGCATCAGTCTGACTTGCGGGGAATCAGAAGATCCTCCTGCGGATGTAGCCATTGAACTGAAAGCTGTGTTTACAGACAGACAGTTTGTCAGAAACTCTTGTGTTGCTGGAGAATGGGGGGAAGAGCAATCGTCTATCCCCTACTTTCCCTTTATACCAGACCAGCCTTTTAGGGTGAGTACCAGGATGACAGCGGCACGCGCCGAATCTGATAAAGTGTAACATGATCAGAGCTGCAGCAGAACCTGGCTTGTCCCCTCATGAAATCACAGTCCAGCCCACACTTCTCTGGTTGAGACACCGGTTGCTGAATCGCTGGTGTTGATCAGAAGCGTGGAGATCCCAACTGCTGCATGCATCTGCAGGCAGTTCAGGCTGTGAACACCTCACCAGGGTGCTGTGACAAGTCGGAGGTTGCAATGACGTTTTACTGATGCAAGTTTTAAAGCTATAAATTAAGAAACATTTCTATGTTGTTACTGGAGGAATAGAAGTACTCTGGGGGGCTGCTGTACGTGTTGATATTGGGTTGTTTTTTTGATGGATAGTGTTTGCTGTTTAGTGCAGCTAATAAGGATCTTGTTCATCCTGTGTCTCCAGGGATGTTACATTGAGGTTGACCATAGCCCTTCAAGTTAGCAGATTATACAGCTAAGCAATAGTGGTATTCTTTTCTGAACCCCAGGATTAAATCTCTTGTCAAACTGAAGTATGTAGTCACTTGAAAATGGTGTACATGGAAATGTTGTGGTGCAAGGGATGGACTGGATTGACCTAGAAGCAGATTCCCATCTGTAGTGTTTATGGTTACGTGAAGATGTCTTTGCAAATCAGGACTAACAAAGTATGCAGCTGCAGAGGGCTGCTTTGCTCTCAGTGGCTTCACAGTGTTGAGGAAAAAAAGGCTGCATGCCTTCTCCATGTGGCTGACCCAGAAAACCCCTCCTCCTTCTCACCACCCCTCTTATGAAACCTCACTGGCCCCCTCTGCTAAATGCCAATGCTTTGACCAGCTGCCAAACTCTCTTAATCCTTCTCACCCCCAAGATAATCTCCCCCAACCCCAAAAGCTCACCATCTCCCCAGATGCTTGGGCTCTGAGAGGGGTGTTTATGACTGGGTTTGCTGCAAATTGTTTGTGCTCTACTTGCTTCTACAAACTCTCCCATCAGAATTGGCAGCACCCTTTGGTGCATGTGGGAAATGCACTTGAAAAGGCTTGGAGGCTGGGTCCTGCTTTGGCAATGGGTGGTGGCCAGGCCCTCAGACAAGCCAGACAAATTACCCACAGCATGTTTTTTGGGTGTCCCACTGATGACATTTGACATTAGAGGACAGCAATATTACATGTTTGACATGAGATACTGTGGAAAGGGAGTTCTTCTTTTTTTTTTTCTTCTTTTTTTTCCCCAAATGCACAAATGGAATTTAGTCTCCCAGTTGACTCTGTACCTTTGATGGTGCCCTCTTAGTGAATAAATTAGACCATTAAGTGTTCTCTCCAATTACTTGTGATCCAGTCCAATTATCATTCCGGCATGGCCCAGGGTGATCTGAAAAAGTGGATTGTAAGCAGTGTTGAGGCTAACCAGATCTTTTACATAACCAGGCCTACGGCTGGATGCATCTGCCGTAGTGACACAGGAGCTATGAGGCAGCACGGGCACATCCCTCTTATGTGGTACACTACCAGGTCCCCAACAGCTTAAGATCTCTCCTCCTGGACTGTCTGCTGCCGTTTCTCCCAGTGCAACGTTCTTTAAGACAGCTGAGCTTTGGCTCAGTCAGTTTGTCACTGTACACGTTCCCATCTGCAACACTGTAATAGCAGCAGGACTCAAGTGCCTGGAAGTGGCGCTTCACTCCAGACTACTGGCCTCTTGGAATGGCCCAGGATTTACATGTGACTTCCCTGCAGATTTTCTTCTTAGCCTGTCCAGACCTGGAGGTCTCTGAGGGCCTGTGCAAGAAGTATGTGCCCACATATGCCAGATTCCTGCTGGCACAGTTCTAGCAAACCTTAACTACAGGGCACCCTCTCAAACCACCCGTAACATCAGGAATCTCCTGATTTGTCCAAGCCTGCTCAGCTCCAGGATTTTCTGCTTTTCCAGAGCATTTCTGCAGGGCTTCAGGAGGAGGGGTGAGCTATGTTCCTCCCTGATCCCATGTGTGTGCCTTGTGTGAACTGTCTATCTGCGTTCACACCATCCTGCACTGCATTTCCCCCACTGCAGCCCCAGTATGGAGTCTGGTCCAACAGGGAGTCCTGGGCTGTCTGCAGCCACAGTAGGGAAGGTTTTTAGTTTTGCAGCAGCAGCAGTGTGAGTATGTGTGGGAGGGCAGGACAAACCTATCCTTCCTCTTGTGTTCACTCCCTTCCAGTAAACTAATGGAAGTGTGGAAAGCATTGCAGAGGGAACTGCCCCCTCATTATGCAACAAAAATATTCTGTATCAAGAAGTGCATGGTTTCAGTTGGAGATAGAATTTCTTTTCCCTGTAATTAGCAGTTTGAGTCCATTTCTGGCATAATTCCAAGAGGCAAAATCTCTCTAATACCAGTGTGACTGGCTGACTGGTTTCCAGAGTCCTTCCTACCATGACAGTGTGAGATTGGATTAATGTCCTTGTGAAGTATGAGCAGATCCATCATAGCCTAACTGGTGTTATGGGGGGAAAGCTGGTCTTGGCCCTGGCTGTTGGGTGGCACATGAGTAGCAAAATGTGCAAGCACACCAACACAACCAGAAGGCCAATGGAGTTGCTCTTGTGTTCTGTGAAATCACCCTCCAGTGAGCTAGTGAACAATACGCCTCATCCTTCTATTTTTTTCCAGGTTGAGATACTTTGCGAGCACCCCCGGTTTAGAATATTTGTGGATGGACATCAGCTCTTTGATTTTTACCACCGTATCGAAACGCTGTCAGCAATTGACACGATAAAGATAAACGGAGATCTTCAGCTTACGAAACTCGGCTGAGCTCGGTAGGACTTCAGATTCCAGCCCGGCTCGGGTGCCATCGTCCATTTGGAGTAGTGACAGCTGGTTCTGGACACAGTTATGGTAGGAAGACTGCCCTGTTCCTTTATCCACAAGCAGTTCTTCATGCCTGTGCAATGAACCAGGCTGTTGTTTATCCTAATGAAGAACACTGTTGGTTAATAAGACGTTGAGCCGTTTTTCTTGGATCATAATAGCCCACCTGTGCTGGATAATCAAACAGGAATGGATTCAGAAAGACTCGCAGCCTTGTTTCAGAGCTCACCGTTTCTGAAGCGCAGCGCTAAAAGCAGTTACTGAACAGCAGTGACAACAAAAGAAGTTTTTCTTTCGCAAATATTGTTTCTGCACTGAAGTGGAGTAGTGTAGCACAACATAGGGCCGTGTGCTGATGTCCTTACCTGGGGCCTGAGCCCGGTTCCATGGAAATCAATGGCAAAACTCCCGCTCACTTAAACGTGGTACAATCAAACTGTCTAGTCCTTAGTCAAGCACAATCCCCAACGATTTCTATGGGATTTTTGCACACACCTGGGGGGCCAGCTCTTCTGCTGGTGTGTCACCTCCATGGCTTGCAATGGAATTCTGCTGATTGCTCCCAGCTGCCGATTTGGCCCAAGGACTGTGCAAAAACCAAACAAGGGTGTGAGGACACAGCCTGTATATTTTAGTCAGGGTATTTGCATAGAATGTAGATTGTTACGAGTTTTTGCACAACGTATTGTTAATACAATTTTCAAAGCTTATCTGTAGTTTATTTATTTATACTCATTGTATGTATTATTAGTAAACAGCAAACAATCTTCCTGATGGTTAGGAACAGCAAAGTGTTAACATTTTGAACGTACAAAATGTCTTAGGTTCTTCAGGTAAAGTCTTGCAAACTCTTGTTTCCTATTGAACAAGTTAGTTACATTTACGTTTAGTTACGTTTTACTGGAGCCCTCCAGCCCCTGGGAAAGCCTGGGCATTGTAGTTGGTGGGAGTGGGATAACTCTTTCTATATTCACTAGCAACTGTTTTTCAGGGCTTACTAACTTTGCTGCACAGGATAGGTTTGAGCTAAAGTTGATCCATTAAAAAAAAAAAACTTAAAATACCAAATTTGTAGCTTAATTGTGCTTTTATAACCTGAGAAAAAAAGAAAAGTTACATTTGGCATTCTCCTAGTTTGGAAAGAGAACCAGCCTCTTTCTAGGGGAGATGGGAGATGTTTTGCACTTGTTTGAGAACATGCTCAGCCTTTGATATGACAATTAAAACTTGTCTAGACAGCCAAGTTATTAATGCTTGAAAATCAGCTACTGCATATGAATAATAACTTTTCAAGTAGCTTTTTAAATAGTAGGTATAGACACAGTCATTGTGCTACACTATAAATGAACACAGCCACGTTTCTTGACTTCTTCAGGACTAAAGACACTTTTTTCCTTGGCTGCTCACAACAGACTGTAGCAGGTCTTTCTGAGTAGTTATGGTCACGATATAAACACATATATAGGTAATTTTGAAAACATGTAACACAGGGAATTTCTAAGACACAGAATACAAAAGCATCCTTTGTAGCACAGTACTTAAAAAAAAAAAAAAGAGGGAAGAATCTCACAAACAGAACTGTTAAACCTTCAATAAAGCTGCATTTTAAAGTAACTGGAACCAGAATACCTGAAGTTAAGGGTTGCAAAGCCTCATTTTGTGCTAATTTGGCCTGCAGTTAAGAAGCCTTAGACTGCAAGCTTAAATTCCAGATGTGGCTCTAGGCCAAAGTCTGTTGAGGTCAATTAGAGTCCTCTGAGCATAGAAGCCTGATTCTTATTTCATGCAAGTGCAAATCTCTTTGTAAGGCCAAGGAAGTGTTGCTGCTACTGCAGACAAGAAGAATCAGGCTGCCACCTGTGAAAAGCAAGATAAAAATGGAATTCTCAGCCTTAACATTGACATTCCCTGACTTTTCCTTCTTTTTCCAAATTGAGAGAGAACCTGGTATTTCCCAGATCTTTTTACCTGGTGTGTGGCTTTTAAGCCATATCAGATTCTATTTGTATTCCAGAATGAATCTTGATATGAAGTGTTCCTGTCTTGCTTTGTTTTTATTCTTTTACATGATACATGATGACTGTTTCATTTTCCATTGTATAAAGAATGCTGACAGTGTTTCGGTACATTCTTAGAGATGATGATGATGATAATAAAAATCCAAGGGAAAGGTGCTTCTACATGAAGTGTTTGGATTTTTCTCCAGCTTGGAAATGCTCTGGTACCAAAGCAGATGCAGGGAGAAGATGAATTCTGTCTGGAGAGACACATAGCACCCTCCCTGTCTAGCACTTTCTCAAACTAGCTATGGAAAATCAGGCTTGCTTAGTGCCATTGCCTGGGGCTGTTCTGCTAGTCTGGTGGCCACAAGTAGGAGGCTGGAGAGAGTAAGTAGTGCCATGGCCCTACAGTAGCATAAACCCAAAAGAGCATCTCTCTGATGGCACACCAGTAGAAATTTCCCCTCCATGCCTTTACTGAAGCCTAGAAAAAGCAATTTGGCTGAGATGAAATTTCAGCTGCTTGGGATTTCTGGTAGGTTAGCCCAGCCCTTAGACTTTTTCTGTCCCACACAGCACAGTGCCTATACCAGGAATGCCAAGGTGAATTTGACATGCCAGTGTCTCAGTGGTGCCTGTCAGGAGCCCAGGGACACTGCTTCACCCCTCTTCCTGTGGTGGACACTCCCATTTGTTCCCACTGCAGAAGTTTCCTGTCTCAGGAAAACGCTTTTTTGAACCTGATTCTGGTTTTGCCTTTGTATAATTCCATCAACTACAGCATGCACTACCTAGTTCTGCCCTGCTGTGGTTTCTAGGCCAGGCTTCAAGGCAAGAAGGGCTGTGAACCCACTTCTGATGGGCTGTGGTTTGGCTGAGAGCTCAGTAAAGGGCAGAAAGTCACAGTTAAGTCTTCCACTTCTATTTGTCTGTCTGACACCGGTTTGGAAGCCTTTATTTTACTTTTGCTCTTGGGCAATACCAGGCTATAGCAGGCAAAAGAAAAGGGATGCCTATGTAACCAAGGGCTGTTCCACACATGCTTGGCATATGTTGGCTGATTGTGTTCAGAAGAAACTGCTGAACACTTATATGTGCAGCATAAGTCAGAGAAAACTGAGGCCTTAAATGTTTCTGTTCAGTTGGACTTTGAAGCGAATCCAAATATTTAAGATGGGAAACTGCTGCAAAATTTCCATCTGATTTTTTTTTGTCTCCACAATATAAGGACTATTCAGATTGTCATTTTGTATGTGAGCTGTACTAGACCTGAAATAAGACTGTTTCCAAATTGAGCCATGTTTTCCAAATGTTTTTCAGTAGGGAAAAGTAGTCTGTGAGGTTCCTGGAAGGACTAAGTGAGTGTGTGAACCAATTTCTGAACTCTTACACTAGAATTTATGATCTGAATATTTCCACAGTTTCCTCTGAATGAGGAAATGGATTCTGAAATGAAAGAAGCCTTGAACTGGTAAAATCCGTGTGGTGTGGAATCACTCAACTTACCATAGCTTTATTTTTTCCAAAGAGCTGGAAAAGCAGGGGGAAAAAAAAGGCAAACAAAACCCCAGACAAGCAAACAAAATACCATCCCCCAATGTCCAAATTACTATGCTCTTAATTGGCTATAATAAAGATTTAATGAAGAAAAGAAAAAGGAAAAAAAGGTTATTGCCTACTCAGAACGAGCTTTGAAGTACTTCAGTATCACCTGAGGTATCATCTGTGTCTTAAATCTGTGTCTAAACAAATTTCACATAAACACTTCCACAGCCAAGTTGTTTAAAATGTTACAAAACACCTTCTTTTAGTGCCACACTTAGAAATGTTTGCCCCACCTTTAAAGAACATTCTGTACTAAATATTAATGTGTTGTCTATGTGAACTTGCACTAACATACATCACATTCTCCCTCCTCTCCTTGACTAGCTTGAGAAGAAATAGGCATAATATTGCTAAACCAATTGAATGTGACATCTGCCTGAGACATAGCATCTTTCTTAAGGGCTGACTTAAGTAAACATCCTGAAAACCAAACAGCCTGATTCAGCATTGTGCTGTGCCAGCTTTCCGCCCCTGTCATTCTCCAGCTCTCAGGCCCTGTGATGTTAGTGTAAGGGAGCAGGACTCAGATTTTCATCTGCCAGAATTTCAAACTATTCATAGTGGAGGAAGCAAGAACAGAGTTGGCACATTGCTCTCAAGCTGGGGCAGCATGACACACTGTAGTCCTAACTCAATGTAAGTGCAGAGGGAGGTAGTGGGCATTGCAGAGCCAGCCAAGAGCACAGCTTGTGGAGCTGCATCACAGCTGCCCAGAGAGTTGTTAGTTGCCATCTTCTGCAACCCATACCAGAACACCAGCAAAAAACAGAGTTGCTTACAAGTTCAAAAGGCACAAATAGGTTCATGCTCCTCCTTGCCTTCTTTAAAACAGACTCCCAAATAAATAATGGGAACATTTAGGAGTAGCTGTACTGCTAAGGTAGTTTTCCCCACAGACATTCAAGCGGTCTATCTGATGTGGGGCTCTTGCTTCCCATACATAAGAAGTGCTCCCTGCAGAAATGTACAGCACTGCTTCCTGCGCTGAAGCTGGGTACAGTGACCTTTCCATGCAGAAAGCTGCAGAACTACAGCTCTGTTGTGCCAGTTAGTGGTGGCTCTATGGCATCTATAGCATCCATGGAAGTGATATGATGGTATCAGGAACGAGAGTCAGGCTGAGGGAAGCCCTACCTGCTCACTGTGATAAGCACAGCACTTAGGAAGAAAAGCCACACAAGTGTGGGAACAGTTTGTGATTTGGTGAGACTTTGTGTTATGGTGGGTATTGTGATTTTCTCACGTGGATCAGAAAGTGTACAGGTAAAAGTCACTTTGCCATGAATGGTATGTGGGGTTAGAACCAAGGCCAACCCAAACACAGAAAAAAATGAGCTGCGGACTGGCTTTGATACACCCTCTTGCCTCCTCCCAGCAACTGCTGCTGTTA
The DNA here is from genome assembly GCF_027791375.1 of Indicator indicator. Classification (NCBI taxonomy): domain Eukaryota; kingdom Metazoa; phylum Chordata; class Aves; order Piciformes; family Indicatoridae; genus Indicator; species Indicator indicator. Next base: position 4,057,635 of record NC_072018.1, on the reverse strand, counting down.
GGAACATACACAGTGACTACAAGGAGATTCAGCAGCGTGTGCAGGATCAAAATAATCAACGCATAGTTTGCCATGGGTCCTCCCTAGCTTCTGTTGTAAGCCTCTCCTTCTCTCTGTCAAAAAGTGACTATATACTGCTGCTTTTAACATCTGTGGCAAAAATCCCTTTGACTTTCACAGAAATAGGTCCACAAGAAAAGGGGTATTTCTAGCTTTACCACCCCAGTTATTTTCAGCTGGGACATACTCTAAAACTGAGTTTGTTTTTAAGGATGAATAGACTATTTCTGTCTGCATTATTCATTTGATAGCCTCCACAGAAAGCAATGCCTCTCTCTGCTGTAGTAACGTTGGTTTCACAGTTAGTTACCTTCTGATGTTAAGAAGTGAGGGTGTGCAGGAAACGACCAGGCAATAATAGTAAAATGTATAATTCACCACTGGCCTATTTTTATGTGTTGTGCCAATTTCATAACAAACTTTTAATAAGAATAAAACATAAAACCTTCACTAGGTTGTTCTGTGTTTTATTGGAATTATTAATACTTGTTACACACCCTCTTGACTTCTTTAATTTCTGGCTTCTGTCCCATTTTTGTGGTGTAGCTAACTCTTTCCCTCATAAAACTACAGTGGGAAGCTTTAGCATGACACACAGAGGTGCTGAAGCATGTCCAGAGAAGGGCAACAAAGCTGGTGAAGGGTCTGAAAAATAGGTTTTGTGAGGAGCAGCTGAGGCAACTGGGGTTGTTTAGTCTGGAGAAAAGGAAGCTGAGGGGAGACCTTGCTCTTTACAACTCCCTCAAAGGTGGTTGGAGTCAGGTGGGTGTTGATCTCTTCTCCCTAGTAACAAGTGATAGGAGAAAAGGAAATGGCCTCAAATTGCCCCAGGGGAGGTTTAGGTTGGATATTAGAAGCAACTTCTTCACTGAAGGAACAGGCTCCCCAGGAAAGTCACAGGATGTTAGGGGTTGGAAGGGACCCAAATAGATCATCGAGTCCAAGCCCCCTGCCAGAGCAGGACCATACAATCGAGCTCAGGTCACAGGGGAACGCATCCAAACGGACCTTGAAAGTCTCCAGAGAAGGAGTCTCCACAACCTCTCTGGGGAGCCTGTTCCAGTGGTCTGTGACCCTTACAATAAAGAACTTCCCCACTGTGTGGAGGTGGAACCTCCTGTGCTGCAGCTTACATCCATTGCTCCTTGTCCTACCACAGAGAGCAAGTGAGCAGAGCCTGTCCTCTTCCTCCTGACACCCAGCCCTCAGGTATTTATAAACATTTATTAAATCCCCTCTAAGTCTTCTCTTTTCCAGACTAAAAAGCCCCAGGTCCCTCAGCCTCTCCTCACCAGGCAGTGCTCCAGTCCCCTAATCATCCTCGTAGCCCTCCACTGGACCCTCTCCAGCAGGTCCCTGTCCCTCCTAAACTGGGGAGCCCAAAACTGAATGCAGTACTCAAGATGAGGTCTCACCAGGGCAGAGTAGAGGGGGAGGAGAACCTCCCTTGATCTGCTGGACACACTCTTTTTAATACACCCTAGGATCCCATTGGCCTTCTTGGCCACAAGGGCACATTGCTGTCCCATGGACAACTTGTTGTCTACCAAGACTCCCAGGCCCCTCTCCAGCAGGTCACCTCCCAACCTGTACTGGTGCAGTTTATTATTCCTTCCCAGATGCAGGACTCTGCACTTGTCCTTGTTGAACCTCGTTTTGTTCCTCTTTGGCCAGCTCTCCAGTCTGTCCAAGTCTCACTGGATCGCCACACAGCCTTCAGCTGTATCAGCCAAGCCTCCCAGTTTGTCATCAGCAAACTTGCTGAGCAGACACTCTGTCCCCTCATCAATGTCACTGGTGAAGATGTTGATCCAGCACTGATCCCTGGGGGACTCCACTAGTTACAGCTCTCCAGCTGGACCTGGCACCATTGACCACCACTCTTTGATCTCTATCTTATAACCAGTTCCTAATCCATCTCACTGTCTGCTCTTCCATCCCACACTTCCTGAGCTTGCTCAGGTGCTTGAATCCCCATCCCTGGAGGCAGAAATGTGGTGCTGAGGGACATGGTTTAGCATCAGCCTTGGTAGAGTTAGATACTGTCTGGACTCGATGATCACAAAAGGCCTTTTCCAACCAGAATTCTATCTAGTCCCCACCTAATAGGAGAACAGCAGCTGCAACAGTGCCTCAGGGGGAACTACATACATCAGATTTCATCACTTGCATTAACTCCTAAGGAGGCCCTTGAAAAGCTCTTCTTTGACCTGTAATACTGAGAAGACTACAAGCACAAGTTTGGGGAGGAAGGAAGGGAAGGGGTTGCCCACTTCATTAAACAGCACCTGATATGGCAAGTGCCAGGTGTATTTCTCCAGCTCTGATTATCACCACAGATGCTTCAGAGCTGGGCCTTATTTCTGTGGAGTGCTTCTGAACTTGATGCCAAGCCAATTCATGCTGAGGAGTTTACTCAGCAACACCAGGAATATGACTCTCTGCTAGCACTGTACTGGATCTTATTTTGAAACTTTGACTTTCACTACTATTCTAAGAATAGAGGCTGGCTCTGAAACATCAAGTCAGATCAAGCATTCTCCAGAAGTTACATATTTGTCATTTTGTTTAGATTCTGAGGCTTCAGTTTCCACACTGGTGCCTTACTAGACCAGGGCTCTGACGATCGGCAGGGTGGTCATTCCATGAAAGACCCTGAGAAGGAGGTGCCTTCCAGCAGCTCTCTTTCAAACAGGCAGGAGACCTGCAATTCTCTCTCAGCACTCAGAAACAACAGCAAAATGGAGCTGTGCTGACTACTGGTTTGTTGATCAGGGCTTACTCGTAACTGAAATGTAGGAATGAAATCCTGGTTAATTATAGAATCACAGAATTGTTTTGTCTGGAGAAGACCTCCATCATTGAACTCAACCATCAACCTAACACCACCATGGCCATTAAATCATGTCCCAAAGTACCATGTCCATACGCTTCTTGAACACCTCCAGGGACTCTACCACCTCCCTGGGCAGCCTGTTCCAATGCCTGACCACTCTTTCAGTAAAGAAATTCTTCCTAATCTCCAACCTAAACCTCCTCTGGCACAATTTCAGGCCATTTCTTTCCCACCTCGCTCCAACCTCCTTTTAGGAAGTTGTGGAGAGCAATGAGATCTCCCCCTGAGCCTCCTCTTTTCCAGACTAATGAAAGCTTAGAAAAGCTTCACTGAGTTGAACAGGAGAGAAAGGAGTAGGATTTCAGTAGTAGGCTATCTGACCCAAACACAAAGAGCCATGCTCCTCTGGTAACCAGGGACCATGGGCAGGTAGGTGGTGTTTGGATCAAGCAGAGAGGCAGAGCTTCATTTTCTGGAGCAGCCTGTCATCATGTGCTGATGAGAGAGGAGATGATGGAGGTTTCTGAGAGTGCTCAGTGGCTCTGCCTTCTCCTGGCTCCCAAAGCCCTCGTGATGGGAGAAAAGGCAGTGCTGACAGTACTGTAATTTATGACAAACTGCAGTAGCACAGTGCACTCCAACAGGCAAAGAATTCTTTGCTGGCTGCTCGCAAAAGAAATTTTCTGTTCAATGAGAGAGATAATCTCTGTCTAGAAGACATTCAGACCAAAACTAAGGAAAGAATATGGTTCTAGGCAGAAAAATATTCTTGGGAAAGCAGCAGATTCACTGCAATCTCCAGGGGAAAACAAAAATATTTGAATGCAAAGCTAAAGGCCACAACAAGGATAGTGGGGTTCCTTTTACACCTCAGTTTTCAGAGAAGGAACTGAGCTCCAGTGGCTACAAAACAGACTTTGAGGGGGAAAGCTGGCAGCAGCCCCAGGTTATTGTGTGAGTACAGAACACATCCACTCTTCTCCACTTCTTTCCACTGCCTTTAATCAGAGGTGGCCAGTCCTGTCCACAAAAGAGAACCATTCTGGCCCAAAACCATGTCTACCTGGTGAGGAGAAGAGGGGGCTTGGGAGCCTGAACTTCAACATTGTAGGCCAAGGCCAGAGTGATAGGACATTGAGTGTGCAAAGTATATTTCAAATGACAGCAGTGATTGCTCAGAAACCCTTGTTACATCTCCGTTCTTCCCTGTCCCTGCCCAAAGAATAACAGCAGTAATACTAGAAATGGCAAGGAGCAATCATCAATTAACAGGAATTATACTTTGTCAGTGCTTTGAAGTTCTTCAGTGGGCAGCACTAAATAAAGTACACCTTGGTTGATGTCTGTAGAGGACACATAAAGGTCTGAAGCCACATAAGAATTCCTCTGTGGTACACAATGAGTAGCTTCTTCTAGGATCAGAGGGGCTATTTGTAATGCAAAATCCTTCCAAAATACAATTTTTCTTTTAAATAATAAATATTGAATGCCATTCCTTGCAGCCTCCACTGACACAGTCCTTTCAACTGCAATTTAAATAATGCAGAAGAGAAGCTGGAACACAGAAGATCAGGTTTCTTAGCAGGGAGTTATTTGCTGCAGGTTGAATTCAAAAGATGATGTGCACTAGGTTTTCCCTCGACAAAATACAGCAGTCACAAGCTGCGTGATGCAGACAGGCAGTGCTCTCTCAATTGGAGTGATAGAACTGAGCACCTGCTGGAGTATGAACTGGTTCAAGGTTCCCAAAACAAATCCGACCTCTCTGAGCTCTTCAAAAGATGTTCTCAAGTGAAATAACAGGATTTTGTTTTGCAAAGGGAAGCACATCATTGGTTTAGTGCCTTGTACAGTTGAAGATGTGATAGTGCAGGCTAGAAGATGATGGGTTTAAGTGAAAGTAAAATCAGTTGTAATTATTACTGCTGCTGTCTTTACACATTACCAGTTGTATTGATTAGCTTCATCTTGGGTGTCACTGGCAGTATGATACATTATCTTGTGCTAGTGCTGGAGAGCAGCAGAGATTGGTGTATTTTTAGAAGCCAGATTCCCACAGTGTAATCATAGCCACTGGATGATCATACACACGCGTATTAAAATGCCAACAGATGAATTCCTGGATAGTGCCAGCAAACATTTCACTGCTTGGGGTAGGAGGAAAGGGAAGGAACGAACAGCTCAGAAGTTCAACAACTGATAACCATGACGTTTTTACCTCTAAGAGTGTCCTCTCAGAATCTGTGGCTCATGATGGTCAGTGTGAAAGCAGAGCTAGTAAAAAGCAGAATCTCACTTTTCAGGATGAAGAGATAATGCATTTGCAAGTCTGAGTGTCTACACCTCTCCTGCCTTACTTGGTCCCATAATAGATTAAATGACATCTTTGTACCAGAAAAGAGAACTGATGGCCATTTATTGACATCCTTCAAGGGCTCAGTACTGGGGTGTCAGCAGGCAGTGTTTGGGCAGCCCATGCTGCACAACAGCAGCATGTGGTGCAGAGGTCCCCAGCCCACTAAATCTCCTGAGGACTGCAGAATTGCACAAAACTCTACATAGGGCCAAGTCGCCTGTAAGCAAAGTCAGCTGGGAGGCAACCAGGAGTTGCCTGCACAGAGCAGGTGTGCAGCAGCATCTGTTGGGAACTTACATGGATCATAAAGCATTCAATTGTCTCATAAAGCAGAAGAAGCTGTTTCAGATTCCCTGGGAATATTATCAGCCAGGTTAACAGTCCTGTCACTGGGCTAGTTTAGACAAGAGTTGCACAGGACACACCAAGGTTTGAACCTGTTTACTAAGAGCCAACCCAAGTGTCTCTAAGTGGGGCACAATAGGGATTCATTTCCAGAAGAAATAACTAATGCACACTTGAAGCAGTCATTCAGGCAGGTGTCAGAATGCCAGATATCTTCTAGCAAAATTGTTGCTGTGCTCAGTATAAAGTGATGACCACAGACCATCACAGGAGCATGGTGACTATTACACTTTAGAAAACTGGCAGTTCAGAGTCTTTGGCTGTGCTAAATGGAATGTGGTTTGCAGAACGGCCCAAGGGACAACGTGGCAGAGAGCTATAGTATAGGTGGCCTCAGACAGATTTCTCTTTCAATTCTAAGTAGAATTGATCTGAAACCTGTTCAATATTCCTGAATTTTACGTATATATTGCAGTCAGTGTTGGAGGCTATGACATGCTTGATCTTTTCCAGAGCCTGTTATGTTTATGCCTGCTGATAATTGTTCATGAGTGACACTATACTCCGTGCAAGCAAAATTCTTGTCTGCCTTCAATCTACCACTCTTCTGTCTCATTATATGCCCTTTTTCATAGGTAGATGAATAAAGAGAGACACTAAACTACCTTCTCAGGAACATTTCACCATGTTTATGATCACCATTTTCAAGGTACAAAGACCTGTTCAATGTAATGACAAAATAATGACTGGAAATGTTTCTAAAGCATGGCTTCAATCCGCACCGTGAGCATGATCAGCCACCACATTTGAGGGAAATTGCAGGTGGTGGCATATTGCCAAACAGCCTGATGTAAACGTGAGATCAAGGCCTGCTCCAGGGGGTGCACTGTGACATGAAATCCAAGGGTACAGACTTTGCAGATCAAGTTTTATCTTCATTTCAGAAAAGCCTCTAATTAGTTATGCTGAAAGGTGTGCCTCCAAGCCTTTCTACACCTGGCTTTCAGGATACCACCCCCCCAGTTAACTGCAGCCAATGACTCCCTCTGTGTCATTCTCCCCCCATAAGGATTTTAGACACCAAATCAACATACCACCACCACCAGATCATCTCCTCAGCCTGTTTCTACCTGCTTGTGGCCAGTCTCCAAAGATTTTTTTGTGGCATTTTTATCTACAGTGTTGGAAGGAACTAGCCAGATCTGGCCTCTCAGAGCAACCCCACATCACAGAGAACATATAATCATAGAATGGTTTGGGTTTGGAAGGGACTTCAAAGATCATCTAGTTCCAACCCTCTCTGCCATAGGCAGGGGACACCTTCCACTAGACCAGGTTGCTCAAGGCCTTGTCTAACCTGGCCTTGAAAACCTCCAGGGAGGGGACATCCACAATCTCCATAGGCAACCTTCCAGTGTCTCACCACCCTCACTGTGAAGAATTTCTTCCTAATATTCAGTATAAATCTACCCTCCTCAAGGCTCAATCCATTCCCCCTCATCCTATCACTACAAGCCCTTGTAAAAAGTCCCTCCCCAGCTTTCTTGTAGCCCACTTCAGGTACTGGAAGACTGCTACAAGGTCTTCCCATAGTCTTCTCTTCTCCATGCTGAACAGCCCAACTCTCACAGCCTGTCTCCCCCAGGGAAGCTGCTCCAGCCCTCTGATCACCTTTGTGGCCTCCTCTGGACCCATCTTGTTCTGGAGAGAGCACAAACGTCCTTTGTAGCAGTCAGGGCGATATGGCTTCAAATGGGAGGTCACAATTTTCACTGCCAGAGACTGGCACCCATCTTGGGCACATAGCAGCTCCAATTGTCGTCTTTGAAGCTGCCTGGTTTAGACCTCAAACAGATGCAGAGGGAAATTGTGGATACCTTCACAGGTGAATTTTGATAGACAGCCATGACACCACAGGCTGTGATGGTTGGCATGCAGATATAGATCAGCATGCCCAGACTTCCCCAGCAACATGCAACCAGTCCATGCAAATACAATTATACACACATGCATTGGGAGAAAGTGATAGAGTGACTCAAACATATGCTAACAGCTTCCCAGGGCAAGGATTTAAAACAGCTCTTTGGTGCAACAAAAACTGATGCTTAATACACATTTTCCACAAAGATAGCTGGTTGGTTGGGGTTTTTCGTTGTTGGTTGTTTTTTTGCTTAGGCAAGCAGAGTGGCCACATCAATGGAAAAAAGTGTAAGCCTTTTGTTGGGTGAGTAGTAGCTGCAACTGCAGGGGTACTCATGGCAGCTTCTGCAGCAGCTAATTTCAGCTGTGGGAATTCAGGCTGGTCTCCGTGGATTCCCGATATGGGCAGTGGAAAGACGGACACTTCTCCAGAGGAGGACTGAGCAGAGACAACTCTGATGCTGTGAATGGTCTTCCAGAGCCCTTAGCTCCAATGTTTACAAGGTACCTTGGGGACACTTGCCTTCTACCAAACCATGGGACAGCAATGTGCCCTTGGGGCCAAGAAGGCCAATGGTATCCTGGGGTGTATTAAGAAGAGTGTGGTGAACAGGTCAAGGGAGGAGTATTGTGTCCAGTTCTGGCCCCCCTCAGTTTAACAGTGACAGGGAAATACTACAGAGTGTCCAACGGAGGCTACAAGGATGATTAAGGGACTGGAATATCTGGAAACAACAGGCCACACACAGGTGACTCCAGATGCTTCCTTAAGCACTTGCTGTTAGGAAGCTACCACCCCAAGAAAAATGAAGAACACAAAAGGCTTTCAGTGCTACAGGCAGAGGGTTACACATCACACACACAACAAAATGATACTTGGAATTCTGCTTTCACAGAGGTTCACCTATCTTGCCAGACTTTGAAAGAGATCTGAGTAAAGAGATTTGGAAAGAGCTGAGGCACTGAGGACACCACCTGCACAACATCCCTCTTCAATCCCCCAAAGGTGATGCAAGAATCTTCTATATGTAGGAGTAAGAAACACAATACACTTGATGAACTAGAAATGCTAAATGACGTGAAAAGGGCTCTGTAAGCATGCGGCTTTTATTCATTTTTAATTACTTTCCATATTGATGAGAACAGAGTTACTTAATAGCCAGATCCAAAGTAATGATTGGTGATGGGAAATTTCAGTGACTTTCAAGCAGGTCTTGCACTACCAGAGACAGGTGGCAAGAGGAAAGTACTGCGTGCCTCCCCTCCCACCAACACTAAAAACAGATAAAGCAGAATTGTATTTCAAGAGAAATGTGTCATTTTGCTTGGACTGAATAAGGTAAATTTTTTTATCCTTCTCCTTTTTGAACCGCTCAGCATATACAGGATGACACAGAGCAGTGCTTCTCAAAACACAAGCTACCAAATCATTCTTGGCTGGTGGATTTCCTTGCAAACAGCACTGTTTCAGCTTTCAGCCTTCGTTCCTTGATGGTAAGACTGGCTGGGTAACTCATACAATCAGAGAATTGTTTCACTTGGCAAAGACCATTAAGATCATTGAGTCCAACCATTACCTAACTCCACCATGGTACTCTAACTCTACCAAGGTACTCTAACTCTACCAAGTCTGGGGCTAAATCATGTCCCTCAGCACCACATCTCTACAGCTTTGAAACATCTCCAGGGATGGAAATTCAACCACCTCCCTGGGAAGTCTGTTCCAGGGTTTGAGAACCCTTTCAGCTAAGAAGTTTCTTCTAATATCCAACCTAAACTTTCCACAGGGCAACTTGAGGCCACTTTCTGTCTTTCTATCACTTGTTACTAGGGCAAAGCCACCAACCCCCACCTCATGCCAACCTCCTTTCATGGAACTGTAAAGAGTGAGGGTCTCCCCTCAGCCTCCTTTTCTCCAGACTAAACAACCCCAGTTCTCTCAACTGCTCCTCATCAGACCTGTTTTCCAGATCCTCCACCTGTTTAATTCCCTTCACTCTACTCTTAAATGCAGAGAAAACAGTGCTGGTACTCAACAGATGTCAAGGAGGTTATAGCAGCAAACAAATCTGACCTGAGCTGTTTGGGCTGCCAGTTTTGGGCACAGCTTTCATTTTATCACTCCAAGAGGGCTGAATGCCAGAGATGGGTGAATGACCACCAGCTAAACAAAGTCCAAGTCAGCTTGACAGGTGTGTCAGAGTCCTTTACCAAAAGGTAAAAACAGTAGGTATTAATTATTAAGCACCCACCTCTGGGGGAATGGGACAGAAACAATGTGTTGAGCTCAGTCTCTGTTAGCACCAACGCTATTGTGTATGCAAGCACGCTCACCCTCGGGTAAGGCTGCAGCCTTCACAAAGGAGGGGGAATGGGCATCACTCCTGAAAACAGAAATGGAACAGGCCCATGGCTCTGCACAGAGACAACAGCCCTCCAGCTGCTTATTTAGCCACAGTCCCACTTTGTGAATCTGCCAGCACACAAGAAAAAAACCATGGGCATGAAACCCTTTGCTCAGCAGATGCAGGACACAAGCATTTCACTTTCTAAGACAGTATAATTTTTATATGCAGTCTTAGCTAAACTCAGGAACCATGATGTGTTCTTCAAATTCCTTGGCTACTTTGTCCACGTGAGCAAAGACTTGGGGCTAATGGCTTTGGTAGACTGCACAGAGGGACAAGGATATCTTCATCTGTTTTGTTAAAACTTGGGAGACTTTGGAGACACAAGACTGCATTTACAAGCCTCAGAGAAAACAATATCAAGCACCAAAAAAAGCAAGTATCACTTTCTTTTATTTTTGTCCTTCAAAATAAAAGTGTAAATACATAGGGGCAGTCATGAACAGATTTATTCCTAACCTTCAAAATGTTTTTAATGCCCAAAGCCTACATATGTGAGTGAGGTAGGTATCAAGGCAGCCTGCTGCATGCTACCAATAGAGTGAATTCACCTACAATGTGTTGGGACACCTCTCTCTTCTAGCAGCCATTACATTGTTTTTTCATAGCTAAGCTATCTCAGTGCAATGGGAAATGCACCTTTGTGCACCAGACAAGATCCTGTGGTGGTGATGTTTGTTTCCTGGGAGGTCAAATGGTTGAATTCAACATCAAGGTGTTAAATGAAGCAAAAAGAATCACAGGAATAAAACTGATACCCAAAAGCTCACTCAGATGCTGTGTATTGCCATACACTAGTACTAGCTGCCACAACTGCAGAAATGATTTCCTGTTCTTCATGGAACTCACTCATTCACCATCACATTTTCTCTAAAAGTTTTTTGACTTCCAAGGGACACCTGAAGACTGATGAGGGGTCTTACCTAGGGCCAGCATTAGACTGGAGTCTAGCACAGCTCTGACCTACAGCTGACACTTCAGCACAGAAAAAGAGTCATCTTTCAGCTCAGGGTGTAATGGTCCAGCCTGTTCCACAGAAAGCCAGACGTGATACTCTTCATACATGAGGCTTTCCTATGGGCAAGAATGAGCCTCAAGAAGCTGTAGATATCAGTGATGTCTCCTTCTACACAAACAAGAGAGAAAAAACACCTCAGAGACTTACTGCACCAGGCTCTAGGACATGCTTGTAGCTGTGTGATGCTACCAGAGTACACAGAGAAATAACAAGGAAATAATCATGAAGAGGGAGGAAACCACCTGGATCCACTCTGAAACTGAATGGAAGGCTACCACAGTAGCTTGCATATAACAGAATCTGACTCAGGAGAAACTGGTCCAGCTCTGTAAAAGCAAACCAGAGCACCCCCTGCAGGGGGTTATCACCCTGGGTTTTTTCCAGTTAGCATGGAGTTGTAGCTCTGTCTGCCTGCATCTCTGTCAGACTGAGGAACTGAGGGGAACTCTCCAGAGAAGTGGCCTAGCTAGTAGTGACGTATAAATTGTCAGTCAAAACCAGAGACGTGTAAGTAACACAGGGCTCTCTGAAGGCATAGCCTGTAGGAGAATTTAAGCATGTCTTGATGGTGTAGAATTGCAGAGTGGAAAAATCTTCTGAGTGTAACCTGCTGTCAAACTACATCTGAAGACATTTAGAGAGCAAAAAAAGATCAGAAGGCTCCTGGCTCAGCAGCCACAAGCATGCAAGTAGCTGGCTACACGCAAGAGAATAGGTCAGTGTGCCACAGCTACTCCAGCAGGTTCAATGCTCCTCACCCTGCAGCAACTCTGCAAAAGGGCTATCCGATAGCAACTGAATGCCATTAGCACAACTCAGATAAGAAGATCCCAGAAAGCATAAAAAGATGTGCTAGATGCAGGGCAGTTATATGCTAAAACACCTACATCACTTTTGAATGAAAGCTGGTTGACATTGAACCATCTCCTTGAATAAGAAAAGCAGGTACTTGACTGGTGAGAGATCTTTGCAGTGCTCCTGAAACTCCCTCCTGCTTCACATGATGATGTGCTCAGGAATCTTTGCTCTCAACAAATCCAGGCTATTACAAACAGGTTTTGTATCAAGAATTAGTTGTGGCTCAAAAAACTGTGAATGAGATCATAAGCTGTAATATTTAGAGTCATAGAATCATTTCAGATGGAAAAGACCTTTAAGATCATGGAGTCCAACCATTCTCTAACTCTACCAAGGCTGGGGCTAAATCATGTCCCTCAGCACCACATCTCTGCAGCTTTGAACATCTCCAGGGATAAGGGTTCAATCCCCTCCCTGGGGAGCCTGTTCCAGGGGTTGAGAACTCTTTCAGTGAAGAAGTTTCTTCTCTAATCTGAAGTTCTTTTAAGTAAGACAGGCTGCCAAGAAGACAGAGGTGTGATTTTGGGAGATAGCTGCCATCACTAGCAAGGGTCATCCATCTTGGCTCACAGAGGAAAATTTGTTGGAAACTCCACTCAGTATGGGGTAAACAGCAAATTACTGAGGATATGCTCTCTGCCCAGGGGATTTCTTGCTGAAGGACACAAGACTCTTTGCAGCAAAATATGGATAAATATGGACGAAAAATGGACTATGGCCAAATTTGGAAATACTTATATCTGCTCTGCTCACAAAACATTCCAAAACTGGGCAATTGGCCCAATGCCATTTCCATGCAAAGAGATTTAAAGTCACAATCAGTCACTCATTTAAATCCACTGAACCAAGGAGACAGAAAAAAAGGAACGACCCTGTGGCCTAACTGTAGGGAAACTGGGACAAAGGTGTTCCTTTGAAACATCTGGCAATCGACCTGAGTTGGGAAGACAGGTCTTAGTGCTTTTACTGTTGTTTGGAGCCATGTTTCCAACTCATGAGCACTGTGTATGTAGAAGAATGGGAGTATGAGAATTCCTCAGTGTTTAGGTTTGATCTCAGATCCCTCTTTGGCCAGATAAGGGTGCAAAGGCCAAGCTGGTGCTCTGAAAATAGACCTCTCAGCTATGATGGGAATCGAGAGGCTCCTTACAATGTATTCGCTTACTAGAACCAAGAAGCTGGCTCAGAGACATCCTTTTCCCAGCACTGAAAGCCAAGATTTAGAAAATGTTCCTACTTAAAGCCTGATGAATTTAAAGAGATTGCTCAGGCACCTGGATTTACCTAATCTCATCTTTCCTAGCTCTCATTGTGGCAACAGAGCTGGTCCAGCTGCTCTCAAGAGACCTCCAACTGGTCCTGGATCTTGAAGGGATGGAGGTTGGACTTCTCTGTGCTTGCCTTTCTCATCCTGCTGTTTCCCTCCCTGACCAGTTCTCCACACTCCCTTTTGCCTCCTTCTTTCCAGTCTGCCTGTTCTTGGTACAAATGTCAGGGGTTCAGCTTTGCTTCTTTCTGCTTGTAAGACACCATCAGGAAACCACTCAGAGACCAACAGATCCCTATGTCTGAGGGTTTCATCCTAATTGCTGGTGCAGACAAAGGCTGCTGTATGCAGGACTGCAGGGCAGCTGGAGCAAATAATACTTCTGTTAGCATTCAAAAACAGTTTGGCTATTTGGAGCATGCTATTTTCACTCTAGATTCCATCTTCTTTATAGTTTACCTGTAACAACAACCCTGTCAGGCAGTTTAGGATCAGATATGGCTCATCTCACATATTTCTCACATAAAAGCATTCCAGAAAGCAATCCTGTTATCCTGTTTTTCTGAAATGTATCCTTTGTTATGTGCCTACACCCCAGATGCTTTGCATCTCAATGAAAAGCAAACCCATTGCAGAAAAACATGACAGAGGATAAAACTGACATATGTGGTACTGACAAAAGGCATCAGATACAAGTCTGAAAGACAATGAAAAGGCTTTTGACAAATATCATGGAATCGTAGAATGGTCTGGGTTGGAAGGGACTTCCAAAGGTCATCTAATCCAACCCCCTCTGCAGTCAGCAGGGGCATCCTCAACTAGATCAGGTTGTCCAGAGCCCTGCTGATCCTCACCTTGAATATCTCCAAGAATGGGGCCCCAACCACCTCCCTGGCCAACCTGTTGCAGTGTTCCACCACCTTCATGGTAAAGAACTTGTTCCTAACATCTGTATCTGCAAAAGGAAGCCCTTGCACAGCAATTGTATCGGAGACAGAAGTTGTCATTAACACAGAAAAACCTCATCCATTCGCATTTCAAAAATCTGGAACTGAATCCTGCCTTCACTTAGGTTTAATGGACATTTTGCCATTCACTGTCAAGAGAAAGGGGCTTGTTCTTTAGGAAAAAAAAAAGTCTCAGATTATTTTTATTGAGATGCAGCACTGCCAGCCATACAACAATGGCTCCTGAGGAAAATCTGCCCCAAACACTTGAACAAGGTACCTCAATTTCACTGACTTTGTTGACATACAGATATGAAATGCACTTGTGTGATTACAACAGGATATCACAGGGCCTAAGTATATAAAAGAACTGATGTAGAAGTAAGTTCCAATGTTCCCAAATCTCAAAAAAAACTAAACCAATCCACCTCTAAATGTAATGGAGTTTAGAGACAAGATGTTCATGCTCTTGAGGGCTCTGTTTAACTTAGCTAACAGCAACTGCAGAGTTTTTTCCTTTTACTAAATGTTGCCCATTTAGAAGACAGCCACAAGCACGTATTAGTCATTCAGCCAGCTTTGACAGTGTCCACCTTATGAAACCACAGCCACAAAGAGCTTTCATGTAAAGTCAGACAAGCTTTTTGCCTGATAATGTAGTAGCAGCAGTTACTTCAGCTATAATTCGGTTTTACCAAATCAAGAATATTTCAGAGAAATGTGTCAATACAGTTTCATGTCAGGATGGGAACAAGTAAAAACATTCTGTGAAGATAAATTGCAATGGTTTGATTTCCTGCGTTGTTAGCATCACACTAACAACAGCAGAAATGAAAGCCTTTGGTATCAGTCAAATGAAACAATCTAGTTGGATCCAAAGACCATTTTAAATTAATTCTATGGAAAGGAAGGAAGGAAGGAAGGAGGGAAGGAAGGAGGGAAGGAAGGGAGGGAGGGAGGGAAGGAAGGAAGGAAGGAAGGAAGGAAGGAAGGAAGGAAGGAAGGAAGGAAGGAAGGAAGGAAGGAAGGAAGGAAGGAAGGAAGGAAGGAAGGAAGGAAGGAAGGAAGGAAGGAAGGAAGGAAGGAAGGAAGGAAGGAAGGAAGGAAGGAAGGAGGAAGGAAGGAAGGAAGGAAGGAAGGAAGGAAGGAAGGAAGGAAGGAGGAAGGAAGGAAGGAAGGAAGGAAGGAAGGAAGGAAGGAAGGAAGGAGGAAGGAAGGAAGGAAGGAGGGAAGGAAGGAAGGAAGGAGGGAAGGAAGGAAGGAGGGAAGGAAGGAAGGAGGAAGGAAGGAAGGAAGGAAGGAAGGAAGGAAGGAAGGAAGGAAGGAAGGAAGGAAGGAAGGAAGGAAGGAAGGAAGGAAGGAAGGAAGGAAGGAAGGAAGGAAGGAAGGAAGGAAGGAAGGAAGGAAGGAAGGAAGAAGGAAGGAAGGAAGGAAGGAAGGAAGGAGGAAGGAAGGAAGGAGGAAGGAGGAAGGAGGAAGGAAGGAAGGAGGAAGGGAGGGAGGAGGAGGAAGGAGGAAGGAAGGAAGGAAGGAAGGAAGGAAGGAAGGAAGGAAGGAAGGAAGGAAGGAAGGAAGGAAGGAAGGAAGGAAGGAAGGAAGGAAGGAAGGAAGGAAGGAAGGAAGGAAGGAAGGAAGGAGGAAGGAAGGAAGGAAGGAAGGAAGGAAGGAAGGAAGGAAGGAAGGAAGGAAGGAAGGAAGGAAGGAAGGAAGGAAGGAAGGAAGGAAGGAAGGAAGGAAGGAAGGAAGGAAGGAAGGAGGAAGGAAGGAAGGAAGGAAGGAAGGAAGGAAGGAAGGAAGGAAGGAAGGAAGGAAGGAAGGAAGGAAGGAAGGAAGGAAGGAAGGAAGGAAGGAAGGAAGGAAGGAAGGAAGGACGGAAGGAAGGAAGGAAGGAAGGAAGGAAGGAAGGAAGGAAGGAAGGAAGATCAAGCACAAGAATTTCTTAGAAAATTAACTATCCAGCTTCTGAACAGCAGCATTGCTAGACACAGCTGAGAGGGAAGCCAGCTGCCTGAAGCTGGAAGATCTATCTGCTCTTCAGTTAAAACAAGTTTCTTCCATATATACTGAGTGGGCAAGTCAGAAACAGCTTACACTGCCAGAAGCCATGATGTACTGTATATTAATTTTTGAAATTAAAAATCCAATTAACCAAATAAAAACTGTGCACTTTCCACTGCTTGCAACCCAACATCTTTCAAAGATACTTGGCATTACACTACACAACATAATGATAGAATTGTTTTTGTTGGAAAAGACCTCTAAGATCATTGAGTCCAATCAGTATCTAACGCTACCAAGCCTGGTGCTAAACCGTGTCCCTCAGCACCACATATCTGCCTCCAGGGCACCTCCAGGGGTGAGGATTCAACCACCAACCTGGGGAGCCTGTTCCAGCAGTTGAGAACCCTTTCAGGGAAGAAGTTTCTTCTCATATTCAACCTAAAGCTTCCCTGCTGCAACTTGAGGCCATTTGCACTTGTTACTAAGGAGAAGAGATTGAGAAGTTGCATAGGTAGATGCAACTACAGAGCACTTCTTTCAGGGAGTTGTAGAGAGTGAGCCTTCTATACTCCAGGCTCAATAACCCCAGTTTCTCCAGTCACTCATAACAAGATCTGTTCTCCCAACCTTTCACCTTCTCTGAACCTGCTCCTTTCTTGTAGTGTGGGCCTCATACTGAACCCAGAACTCAAGGTGTGGCCTCACCAGTGCTGAGTCCAAGAGGATAATCACCTCCCTGGTCTGCTGGTCACACTGCTCCTGATACAGACCAGGATGCTGTTGGCCTTCTTGGCCATCTGAGCACACTGCTGGCTTACATGGTAAAGCTTACAGCATAACTAAAAGTTACATTCAGGAACCATGGCGTAAACTCCAAAATAAGATGTAAAATTGTTTCCTTATAAATTCTCAGTTTTCTCGAATGACTAAGTTTGATGAAGGACAGGGATTTAGACAGTAACAGTTTCTCCCTGAACTCTCCACCCAGGAGTAGTGTCTGAGCCTCCAGCCCATGCAGGTTTTTGGGATGCAGCCTTTCTGAGTCACCGTGACAAACCACTTCTAAGAAGGCTGCGCCCTCTCCTGACCGTTTAGGACTCGGCAGCAGTAACTGACAAAGCTGCTTTGCTGTGGCTAACCAAGGCCGAGTTACTACAATCAGACTTAAAATCTGTATTTTATTACGCAGAGGGGCTTCACATTGAGATGAAGATCCCAAAATTACAACAGTTTTTCACCAGTAAGAAAAAAAGAAATTGCTTCAAAAAAACCCCAACCACCACCATCTATCTGAATATGGTCCCACCACCACCCTAGAATAATCTCTAAATGATACAGTCTTTACAATCTATGTCATTCTGAAAAGGAAGCTTTCCCATGTTGAAAACATAACCTTGACATTAATGCTGTAACCCACAGATTCCATTTCACAGAACTAATACATCATATGGCTAATGCTATTATAAAGAGTCAGTCTGCCTTCGTAAGCAAATGTAATCTGCTTCAACCACCCAAGCTTATGCAGGAATGACTAAACAAATCCCACACATCTTGTCAATCATTCCCACTATGCCTAAGTGAAGATGACCTTCTTTTGTGTTTTGTTGGGTTTTGGTTTGGTTGGGTTGTTTTTTTTTTTGTGGTTTGTTTTTGTTTTTTTTTTTTTTCCCATGTGGAATGATTATCTCCTGTTTGATCCTGCATTCAAGTGCAATGAATTTTACAGACTCACAACTGCATACTGATTAAAGCTTCTGGTCTTAGAAACTACCAAAGGGCACCAAGAGAAGGAAATTTCCACCCAGTCAACTGGCAGGGACCATCTAGAGAGATTTTTTGCCTTTGTCCGTAGCTTTGGATATGAGTCACTTCCTCCAATCACCTGGGAGTAATATTTGGTTGTGCTTATGGCTTTGGCCTTTTCCACAAAAGGGCTTTACTTTTGTTTCTGTTTCAGGGTGCTGTTCCAAGGAGTTCACAGGCAGTGTGCTTACTCCATATGCTCACTCCAATCATTAATACATCAGCTGCATAAGAGAAGATAATTATTAATTTACCTTCTCTAATTAAATTACTTACAATGTTGCCATAAGAATGATTAACGCTAATGGCCTATGACTAAACACAGCTGGAAGGGGAAACAATTCTTCATGGACTAACACCACTCACTGAGATGTATTTTGGACCCCTGGAACTGCCAGATGGGGGAAGAAACAATCTAGTTTGTCTATTGCTTTACCTCAAAGTGTTTCATGGCTTTTGTAGATTCTTCTCTGCAGCCTTATGATTTCTAAACCACATTCTTGCACACTGGGTGAAGATCAAATATCTTTGACTGTGAAATTGCCCTACCTTTCAATCCCTTACTGCTTCTCCTGTCCTGCCAGGCCAGCTCAAGTTTTACACTGTATTTTTGATACCAAGCTGAAAAGAAGAAAACAACCATCAGGCAGCAGAACATAGTACTCACACAGCTTCATTGTCACCTATGATTACCTTCAGCTGCTGTAACAGGATTCCTAACAGAAACATTGTATTAACAAAATAATTTCCCCATGCTTCACAAAGGCCTTATATTGTTTATTAAATTAGCAGATTAATTATAATTACTCTCAAATGCATTCCAGGTATTTTTATTCAGCAAACCTATCTCAAGCATGAAGAGGTCCATGAATAACCTTGTTTTAAACCTTCCTCAACCAAACTACTATGTGTTTAAACATATGCTTAAGCCTCTGTAGGAACAAAGCTTTGGTATTACACTTTGATCACTATTTTATTATTGTAATTTGCCAGAATCTTGTAACTGCTGTGTTCAGTTCACTACTGTCAAAGGATGAATGACAGGCTTTGCCCATCACTTGAAACATTACTTATGCATTTTTAAAGACTTTGTGTGATGACATTTCTGTCAATATTCACTGGTACAGTGTAAAGAGGTAGTACAAAATAAATAACTAAAAGTTGAAAACCAGAAGCATGCATGTGTTGTTATTTCCCATGGCTTCAGTTACTGGTTTTGCTGTACATTGTTCTTTTCACCTATGAGGTCAGACCATCGTCTACTCATTCTCCCTGGGGAAAAAAAGAGCAACTGAATTATGTAACTATTATTTTTAAAATATATTTCTCTGTATGCCTTTTTGACTGTCTTTCTACTCTTTTTTAATATAGAATTTGTACAACCAAGAAGCAAACAAAACCATTAAAAAATGTCAGTTTGACTAAAGCATGATTTGACTGGCATTGCACTTGGAACAGGTTTATGTACACAGCTTCCCTATGAAGGGTATGCATATAGGAATCTTTTTCCAGAAACAAATTTCTCTCAAGCTACACTTTGAAGGTAGTAACTCTGGCAGACCAAGCCGAGGTTTCCGAGCAATGCAGACAGGCCCTCAGGGAGCCTATCCACCTGGACTATGTGGTTTGCTAACTGTGAAGTTGAAGGAACTTTCCCCGTGGTCACAGCGAGACATCCGAAGTGGAATAGTGGTATGGCAGCCTGTTATAGAGGTGGTTTCGGACAGGTTTGCGGGATCATATGCGGTGGGAGTACTCCCCCGCTCACACTTCGCAATAAACAATCTCCTATGCAGAAATATTCACTTAACTCTAATGACTTGGAAGCGAAGCCCTCCCATAGCAGGGGCATAGCCACGATCCTGTTACCGGCAGAGAAACTCCGCCAGGTCCCTGCTCCGGTGCTGCCGGTACCACAGCGCCTCTGCTGCCCATTATCCCACCGCTTCCCTGCTCTGATGGCCAGCAGCAAGAAGGGAATTTGACCCGAACTCCCCGTTTCTATTTTTGGATGTTTTGGTGGTGGTGGTGTGTTGTTGTGGTTTGTTGTTTTTGGTTTTTTTTTTTTATGTCACCGCCTCTTTTCGATCCCTCTCAGCTGGCAAACACCTGCACAGCTCCGGCTCGCTCATGGGATCCCTGACAGGATCCCTGTGCAGGGCTTCACCTGGCGCAACCCACAGGGCACCGCTGTGAGGAAAAGAAAAAAAATATTATAAATAAATAAATAAATAAAAACCTCTCATATTGCCTACGCCAGGGTACGGAAAACACCGCAGCCCGGCGCTGCTCGCTTCCTCCCCAGGCGTCCCTCACGACATCGCCCCTCGTCCAAGATGGCCTCTCTGCCACCGTGGAATCGGATTGCCAGCACTTAAGATGGCGGCTGCGAGACCAAACTATCATCTCCCTTACCTAATGTAAGGGTAGCCCTCACCGCAGCAGCGTTGTTTCGTGCTTATTTATTTATTTACGTGCCCGCCCCACCGGCCACTGCTGGAAATGACGCGCTCGACGTGATGTGGTGCGGTGCCTGCCGGGAGGCCAAGTGGGCGGTGGCGAAGCAGGAGGTGGTGGCCTCTGGGAGGGGGCCGGGCCACAGCGACGCGGTTCCTGTCGCCGTGACATGGGTTCCCCCTCGATGGCGGTTGCCGCGGGAGGCCTCAGATAACCGGCCGTGTCCCTTCTCCCCTTCCCTTCCCTCCCCTTCCCTCCCCGCCCCGCCCGCCGCCATGCCCACCCGGGCCCTGCCGCCCCCCGCGCAGCCCTCAGGTAAGAGACGGCGCCGCTACTACCGCCTAGCGGGGGGGCGGCTCGCTTCCTCCGGGCCTGGCCAGGCAAGGGCACCCCCTGCCCCGCGGTGGCTGGTGGGGACCCCCTTAGGACTGGTGGGGACCCCCCAAGGGTCTGCAGCGACCGGGGCCTTGCAGAGCATCGCGCTTTCCTTCCTTGCTCCTCCATCCCCGGGGAAGGGCGGCGGGGACGGGCCACCCTGCCAGGCGGGAGGGCTGGGCGAGGGGGTGAAGTCTTCTCAGCGCTCCTCCTCTCTGAGGCGCCTTCTCCTCAGGCGCGAGGGCAGGGGCCGCGGCATGGCCGGCCTCGCAGCCGGGAGGCTTTGTCCTTAGGCGGTGGGCACTGGTGGGGGTTCGAACGGGGTTGTCCCGCTCCTTGCAGCGGGCGGTGTCCCGTAGCAGTTCCGGGCGGGGGGGGCAGCCGGCCTGCGGGGAGTGCCCCGCGGCGTTGTGAGGTTAGCGGGGCCGCAACTGGAAGAGAGGGCTCGGCTGTGCCGTGCAAGAAGTTAAGCTGTTCCGTGTGTTTGGTTTTTCCTGATAAGCTTTTTTCTTTTTTAAGGGACGTAAAGTGTGTCAGTTGCCAAATGCACCTGAAGATGACACGCTAAAGCAGAGTTTTTATTTTATTTTTCAGAAGGCGGCCAGCCATTCTGAAATGGGACATTTCTGAAATGCTTCTGAGGCCCTGACAATTAAGTTTGCTACTATAAGTGGTTACCTGATGAACCAAAATATTATTTTTCCTTAGAGAAGACAGTTTCTTAAAGGTTTAAACCTTGAGTCAGTAAGTTGCCTTCTTGATAGTGACAGCTCCTTCCTTCCAGCTCCAGCACAGAAATGGAAGCCTTCATAATGTCAGTGCTTCTTTTAAAGCAAACCTCAATTGCCAAATGAATGGAGTGTGTAGAAGCATTGTTGACAAGAGCTGCACAGTTTTGATCATTTAAGTTTTGTTTTCATGCATGGTTTACACATAATGTGCTTCATTGGAACTGGTTTGGGTTTGTGGTGAAGTGCTGGTTTTTAACTGGGCTGGCTCTTGGAGGTTGAACAAAATTTAAAATATTTTTCCTTGTTTTATTCTCTGGACCTATCAGCTGGACTTGGAAAACAATTAGCCTACTGTAAACATAAAAACGTTATGTTGCATTGTTGGTGCACACAGAAGTTTGTGTGCATGCTCATGCAGCTAATATGTAGGTCCTCTTCCTAAAGTTGGAGCTGTACTTGAAGGAACAGAACATTAATTGGAATAGGCAGGGGAAGAGGTGAAATACGTGTGCTTGGTTAATTTGGGGTTATTTTGAACCAGTTCTTTCCACACAGAAGGAAATAAATAGCATAAATTTGAGGATCTGAGCATTTAAACTTAAAAATACATATTAACTGTGTCTTCAGAGAAGCTAAATCTGTTATGGTTTTTCCATTCCTCATGATGTTTGCATAAAGTACATGTTGCACGACCTTCTCAGGTCACGTGAAAGTATGACCTCTTCTTTTTACTTCCTTAACTTGTTTATAAGTAAGCAGTTGAAGGATCTCAGCCGCAGCAGATCAGTTTGTGCTGCCTGGTTGTTTTGGTTTTGCTTGGATCATGGTTTTGCTTTGTGAAGGATTTAATAGTCTATGAAGTTCAGAGAGATACGCAGTGGATTGTATTTGTGCTGCATGTTTCTGTTGAGGAAGGCGGCGTGTGATCTTACGTTTATACTTAAAAGATTTCTTTAGCAACTTACTAAGTTAATGCCATAATTTTAACACCCTCATTACATAAAGTAATATTCTTAAACTTTCCATACTTTGAAAAGACTCATCTTTCACAGTGGAAATAATAGAACAGCTTAGTTGGACTTCTGTCAACTCTACCCTTTCCTCTTGAAATATTCATAGAGCTCTCCTTGCACATCTGTGGAGGTATCAATTGGAAACCCAGCAGTAAAGAAACTGTTGCTAGATCTAGTCATTTTCACCACTCAGCAGCATAATCTTCTTTCAGATGCTCATTATCTTTTCTGACAAAATGTTCATTCCTTTCTGTGCTATTGAATTGCTTGACAATTTAAACTCCTTTGTGAACGTTTCTGTGTAATGACATGCTAACCTTTTTGTGGGGATTCAAAATACTCTTAACTTTTCTGGTCGACCTCTTAAGAGAAGTGCCTTAGATCTTACTGGTTGCTAGGTTTCAGAAATACTCTGTTAATTTTATTTTACCTCTGTGCAGAAAACACAGTGTGAGCTGCTCCTATGCACACAAAAACGCCTTGAAGTGTGCCTTGTTTGAAAACTGGCAGTCTCATTTCCAATAGATTTTTCTTCCATGCTAGTAATGTCTTTAGCAATTAAAGTTACTGCAAGAACTCTTTCTGTATCAGTGCCAGTTGCAAGATGATGTATTTAGTTTGTTTCCATAAGGTAAATGATTTGGATTTGTTTTAGAACCACGAGGAAGGCAAATCTTGTCTTCACTTCAGGATGTTAGAAAGTACGTACCAGGAGAAAGGAAATATGAAACCTCAGGTTCATTTATCTATGGAAAAGTGATGGAAAATAAATTTTATCCTTTGGAGTATTAGGTAGCCCTCCTATATTGAGTTCTTAGTAGAGGTGGGATAAATGATGAATAATGTAAGCCTGTTCTTGCTAAGTGTGCTTAACTTGCTTCACTCAGATTTTTAAAAAAAAATGTTTCTCACCTACTTGTTTTCTGCACGTTGAAGAAAACATTTATTCACTTCAAAACAAGCAGAAGTTTGCAGTAATGGAACGAGGACCTGTGGTCGTTCTCTCTGTGCAGCTGTGTTTCCTCTGCCAAGTTGTGGGACAATCTTTCTTGTAAGAGTGCACTGCTGAGCAGCTGTAATCTGCTCTTTCCTGTAGTCTATGGGAAATTTGAAAGGTTTTGAATGGAAGACATACTGCTGGGTAAAGACATCTCTAAGAACACTTGACCTGAGGTAATCTAGTTCTAATACTTGCTAATCCAACATCTTTTCATCTTAATTTAGCACAAGTTCCCAGCTAACATGTTTCAGGGTAACATCCAGAAATAAATTTACTCACTTGAGTTGAAAATTGTTCTAAAAGGAATTTAAGATATTAGAAAAACTCGATATCCCAGTTATATGTTACCTATGATATCTGTCTTTACACATTGTGTGGGTGTTTGCTCTACATGGGACACAAATGTTGTGTTCTTGCAGAATGAGATTTTATACCTGGTTGTCTTTCCCAGCCAAGCATGTTTGTCTGTATGAATTAAAGCTGTTCTTATTCTTTATAACATTTCCCCCATTGTTTATGGATTTAGGTACAGTATCTGCAGTTGTTAAAGCAAGTCAGCAGACTTTGAGTTGAAACTGGTGATTTTTGCTTCTAGTGACTTTATAAAAATAAGCTGGACCTTTGATTTTTGGGGAGGTCATGCTGTTCTTGATTAAAAAAAAAAGAGTTGAATCCACACAAGATTTAAATTAATACTTTTTAAATTCACAGCTAAGCTACAAGGAAATAGGAAGAAGTTGAACAGCACAACTACTGAAACTACACGTTTGACTGCTTCTTTATGTAAGAAGGGCTGCCCAGGGAGGTGGTTGAGTTACCAACCCTGGCTGTGTTTAAAGGTCATTTGGATGTGGTGCTTGGGGATGTGGTTTAGGGGGTAAGCTTTGTAGAGTGGGGTTATCGGTTGGACTTGGTGATCCTGAGGGTCTTTTCCAACCTGGATGTTTCTGTGGTTCTGGGAAGATTTAAAGGAAGACACCTGTATCCCAGATCTGTTTAGATTTCACATTTGTGCCACCTATGTGTCTTCCTGTAGTGCCACTTGTCTTAGTCTTCGTGTATTGTCAGGGATGAGAGGAAGAGAGGCACTGTCAAATAATCTTGTGTAGTCTGGATTCTCTGATGCCTGGTGTTTATTGCTGGCCTGGATAGGGCAGAAGGACAGGATGAAGCAGCTGCCTGAGAAACCACAGAAATGTACAGTGGTATTGATTAACTCCAAATGCTGGGTAATAAGAAATGAGGCTTAGAGACATTTGCCTTATTGGAATTGGAGAGCATTGTTTTCCTCGACTCATACATATCCAAGTGAAAAAAAAAAACCACAAACGTTCTGAAACTCTTGCTTTGGGTAATGGACCTTCTGGCTGTAGCAATGTTAGACTGAAAATCGAAAACATTGGTTTCTTGGAGGCTTTATGAAGTAAAGATTTTCTTGCTGTGTTTTGTTTGTTGTTAAGCTTACTTTTTTTTTTAAATTAAGTTATTAAAGCAATTTAAGAACACATTGACTTCAGCCAGGACAGTGACTCTCCCCAGAGTGGATATAAGTTACAGAAATGCTATTTGAACAGGCAGGATCACCTCACTTAGAATGGCCCTTCTAGAAGTAAGTTCTCAGATGCAAAAAGACTTGTCAATCTGTTTTTCCCTTGTTCATAAGCCAATGAATAGGTAAAGTTAGAGGACAGCTTTTACTACTGACAGCTATCATACTACTGTAATGAAGAGCCTGAATCTGGGTCTTATTGTGGTATATTTGTGATCTGCTTGAGGAATTCCCTTGCAGTAGAAGAGTTAAATGTTATTGGAAGGACCTGGTGCTGGCACCTAATGACTTGAATGCATCTCCTTGCTGTAGGCCATTTCAGTAACATTGCTGGTTCTGTCACAGAGATCTTGATCATGCCATTTCTAATTATATTCTTTTCTTTATGCTTTAAGTGGTGGGTTGCTTAACTCTGCTTCTCTTTCAGAATAATCCACAGCTGAGAGGTTATCCATTGCTTTGCTAGTGTTTACCTTAAGTTAAAGGGAGCATTCTGCTCAACAAGGAGTTTTTTATTCTTTTGAATTTACATGCCTGGAGTATTTCTTTGGTTACGCTTTTTGTTTATGGCCTCTCATTTTTTTAGGTCTTATGTAAGAGCCAAACATGCTATTTTCAGTGTTGCTTTAGAAGATAGGCAGAGAAGGAGCTATTTATACCTGCTTTTGTGTTTTGTAATTACATTGTTCTCTTTGCTGCTCTGTCTTTGTTAGACTGTTACTATTATCCTGTGAAAAGGCAATGAAGAGGGATGTGATCTGTGTTTGAGGAAAGCAGATATTGTTCCCTATTTACTGCAAGTGAATAATATGATACCCTGGTTTTTGATAGTCTTTTAGAGTGACTTGAGATAAAAGAAAGATATGCATTTTGTCTTTCCAAATCCTTGCCCTGTCAGAACTTAAGTCAGCTACTGCTAATATCCTTTCTGCCATTACTGATTTCTATTTTCTCTCATCTTTTGAGTGTTTTAAATTAGCCCAAATTACAGTCTTAAATTCCTGTGACCTTAGAAAAGAGGTTTAAACCTTCAGTAGTACAATTGAATCTTACCTAATTAATAAGCAATTTTATTTTTTACTTCAAAGTAAAATGTCGTTGTGTATTTGCAAATGTATTGGGGAATTGCATTTCTAGTATGTCTTTAACAGTGGTCTTCCTTTTATGATACTGAAATTCATGAAATGACTTCATAATGAATATCAAAGAATGAATACAAAAAACATGTGGAAGCAAGAAGTTGACTAGCGTTTTCAGCTTTTTGGTTTTGCTTTTTATATATGAAAGGTAAAAGACTGCAGAAAACAGCATCTGAAAAAAAAATACAGTTATTTTTTCTGGAAAATGTTGCCCAATACAAATAGTGTGACAAGCAGGTCCAGAGAAGTGATTGTTCCTCTGTACTCAGCACTGATGAGGCCACACCTTGAGTCCTGCGCTCAGTTTTGGGTCCTTCATTGAAAGAAGGACATTGAGGTGCTGGAGCAGGTTCAGAGAAGGGCAGAGAAGCTGGTGAAGGGTCTGGAGAACAGGTCTTGCAAGGAACAGCTGAGGGAACTGGGCTTGTGTAGTCTGAAGAAAAACTGAGGGGAGACCTACAGCTCTGTGAAATGAGATGGGTGTTGGTCTCTTCTTCCTTTAATAAGTGATAGGATGAGATGAAATGCCCTCAGATTGTGCCAGTGAAGATTTAGGTTGGAAAGTAAATGAAACTTTTTGACTGAAAGAGTTTAGCACCAGACTTGGTACGAGTTAGGTAATGATTAGACTCAGTGATCTTAATGATCTTTTCCAACAGAAATGATTCCATGATTTTATGATTCTAACTGCATGTCATGAGGGATTGATGGAAATCCATCATCACACTAATATCAACGTAAATCTCTAATTGTGACTAAAACAATCCAGTATAAACAGGAACCCTTAAATTCTGTCACACTGATGCCAGAAACCTGAGTTTTTGTGTTACGAACCACAAAAGTAGCCACTTTATTATGCACAAGCAAAAACTGTTATAATTTTCTTCAAAGAAGAATCCTTACTATATAGTGTGCCGAAAAATTCGTGGTTTTCACTTGGTTAAAATTTCACATAGGAATGTTTTAAGTGAGGTGCAAAAGTACGTGTTCGTTTCATAGTTGACCTTTCAGTTTGGGAGCCAATTCCATAAAAGAAGGGGAGATAAAAGAAAGATAAAATAATCTGCATATAAATCATAGATTTGTTCAAGTTCTGCTTTGAATTAAATTGACTTTCTGGGCTGATCACTTGAAATAGCAGCTTTAGAAAATTATGTAGCCTACTGTATTGAGCAAGAATATGGCTGAACTGGGTATAAAGAGGTACAAAAGATGAAGGCAGAGTTCCATCTCTTAGGCCCTATTTGAGATGATGAACAAAGTGGGGATTAACTGAAGGAACTAATGAACAAAGGTGGTGTTCTGTCAGACCTGTGGGTTTTCACCATCTTAACGTTCCAATGGATTACAGCAAATGTGGTTCACTAGGTTATGGTTGGCAGAGGGAACACTTTTGGAAGTCGAGAAGGGGAGTTGTAATGAAATTCTTTCTGAAGAAAACTATATTAAGGTGCAAAATTCCCATGCTGTTTTTATATTGCAAGGAGAATTGGGAATACGTTCCATTTGAAAAAAATAAATTATCACTAATTAGTCAAGTGGAAGGGGAATACTAGTATGACTATTTTCCTTTTGTTATGTTTTGAGTGTGGTATTGAGTTCTGTAAACAGCAGTCAAATTGTGTGATGATAAGAACCTTATGCTCATATATAACACAGATTGATACGTTTTAGAGCTCTTTTACCTTAGTTTTTAAAATACAGCTGTAACATCACCAGAAATAGCTGGCATAGGGTCGTTATTCTGAAGAAAAGGAGGCTGAGGGGAGGCTTTCTTGCTCTCTAAAACTACCTGAAAGGAGGTTGGAGCCAGTTGAGGTGGCTGTTGGTCTCTTCTCCCTGGTAGCAAGTGATAGGAGGAAGATACCAAAAGAAGCTTCTTGACTGAAAGAGTTCTTAAGCACTGGAACAGGCTCCCCAGGGAGGTAGTTGAATCCCCATCCCTGGAGGTGTTTTAAAGAGGCAGAGATGTGGTGCTGAGGGACATGGTTTAGCCCTGGATTTGGCAGAGTTAGAGAATGGTTGGACTCTACAATTTTAAAGGTCTTTTCCAACCAAACAATTCTATGAAAAATCCAATTTATACTCGAGTTCATACAACTGATGCTGTGACTTCTTAAGGGATTAAACTGACTAAATATGTAGATTATCGAACCTATGATCAGATTTTTTTTAAGTGCAGAAGAAAATGCAGATCCTATTTTGACAACTGTTACTGAAATTGACCTTAAGCAGAGTATTGTGCTACTGGATTGTGCAGATGGTCCCTGTGATGTTGTAGACATGCTTTGAAATGAAAAAAATAAGGGAAGTTTCTTCTCCACTATGGTAGAAGTTTCAAGAGAGAAAATTTTCAGATGATCAGAGATATTCCTGCTTGTTTGGGCTTTGGAAGCCTGCTTCAGCCTGCAGGCAGTCTCTTCATATTATCTTTGTCCTGTGCTTGTCCCCACTCTTCTTGTTCCTTCCCTCCCTTTTTAATATTAACTGTAAAGAAAAGGAGCCTTGTAGGTGAATTCCCTTTCACTGTGGTTCAGTTTCTCTGAGTCCTGCATCCTGTCTTCTTTTTAGGTTATCCTTGCCTCAAAGTATTTTCTCAACTATCATGATTTATTTTTAGCTGAAGTTAAGGTAATAATAGAGTAAGTGGTCAACAACAAAAAAGAAGATAGAGTTGTTATGATGGATAATATATAGACATATGTCCAGTGAAGGTTAAGAATTGAATTTTGTTGGCATTTCTTGCATGGGATCTTGTGATGATGCAGTTACTAATACAAACCTAGACGTGGTATTTCAAATAACTCAGGTGAAAGCCAAGTTCTAGAAGCCTATAAATCTGAAAAGAATAAAAAATCAAGTACACAGACTTTTGGTGAAACCTACAGACAAATTGTGTTGTGGGAAAGTTGAGAGGTTTTTTTTTTTCCCAAGGCTTCTAATTCATAGTGTTAGGATGTGTCTTTGAGATAAAGCAAAAACCCCCACGTTTTAGTTTGGCTTCATTGTTTAGTCTGAATTGTGATGATGACTGTGGGGTTTTAATTTAGTTTAAGTAATATTGACCTATATAATGCATAAGTTAGGAGGCTTATCAACATCCCCTTATACCTAATTCCTGCCCATAAAGCTGTGGTAACCTAGGAAGACCACTGAGCTGGCAGTTCTTAGCCAAGCAAAAGAGTTGCAGCCGATCAAAGTACTTTTCAGAACTTTAAAAAAAACTTGAAGCTCTAGGAGTACAATGTGGATTTTCTTTATTACTGAAACAGCAAAATTATCCTTTGATGTAATTTTCTATGTGCAGGGCTGTAGGTTTTTATGTGCTTTCAAGCTGGAAACTAATTTGAGATTCCTGTTTCCTGTTTTTTCTTCCCCTTCTCAAGAATTGTCAATAAAAAGTTTCTGGGAGAGGTGAAGCTGGTCTGCCTAAGTGTAATTCTTTTTTACTTGAATATAGTTGCTTATATGAATTGATTATTCTAAAACTGTTTCAAAAGAAGAAATTCAGACAAATCAGATTGTGTGCATATAAAAATGCTTTGGGGTTAAAATTGGATCTTTAGTACTCATACTGCACTGAAAGCTTCGAGGCTTACATCTTGGTTTAAAAATCAAATGTGTTAGCTTCTTGGCTTTTGACTTGTGTCAGCACACAAGCATTTAACTTTCTTAAGCGTGTTTTATAGGCTGCCTGTAATTGCAATATTGAGGGATTCAGATTTCTATGGGTTTAGTTATATGGCCTTTTCTTTGCAGTGTAAATCAACATGCTGTAGAACTGTCATTTTCTATGTTAATAATCTTTTCTTTCTAAATGGCTTTAGAGATGTGTTTGAGGGCTTTTACATCTCTGTCTAATAAATAATGAAACATCTTACAGGATCACAGAATTGTCAGGGTTGGAAGGGACCATCTAGTTCGAACCCACCTGCCTTGGGCTAGGGATACTTCCCACTAGATCAGGTTGCCCAGAGCCACATCCAGCCTGGCCTTAACAAAGTCCAGGGATGAGGCTTCCACCACCTCCATGGACAATGTGTTACAGTGTCTCACCACCCTTACGGTGAAGAACTTCTTCCTAACATCAAATCTAAATCTCCCCTTCTCTAGCTTGGATCCATCCCCCCTAGTCCTATCACTACCTGACATCCTAGAAAGTCCCTCACCAACTTTCTGTAGGCCCCCTTCAGATACTGGAAGGCCACAATAAGGTCTCTCACAGCCTTCTCTTCTCCAAACTGAAAACCCCAACTCTCTCAGCTTGTCTTCATAGGAGAGGTGCTCCAGCCCTCTGGTCATCCTCATGGCCCTTCTCTGGACACGTTCCAGTGCTGTTCACTCATGTTGAGCTTGCTGTCTACCAAGATCCCCAGGTCCCTTTCCACAGCGCTTCTCTCCAGCCAGGTGGATCCCAGGCTGAGCTGCACTCCCAGGTTCCTTATTCCTAAGTGCAAGATCCCGCACTTGTCCCTGTTGAACTTCAGAAGGAAGGTTTTTGCTAGTCCACTCCTTCAGTAATCTGTGTGAACACAAAATTGCACTCTGCAGACATCTTGGAAAGGATCTTTATGTTCATATGTGAAATGAAACAGCAATTGCTAGACCTTTATTTAAAAGGGAAAGTGCTCTTGAAAGGTGAGGCCTTTGAGATAACAAAGTGAAGCTCTTCTCTCAAATACCTTCTTAAGCAGCTGGTGGTGAGTAAGCCTACATGGGAGCTTTTTGACAACTTATTCTTTATTCTAAACAAAATTTCTATGCAGTCGTCTTCAGTTTGCATGTGATAAGCATTATGTGCTTTTGCAACTGCAAAATGCCCATTAAAACAAACAAACAAACAAAAAAAATTAGATGTGTTAGTCACCTTAAAAATGTCAGACTTCCCTGGGAAATGCCAAGGGAGTTGTGTGGCTCAAGTGGTGTGCGGTCTGTCATGCTTAGGGACAACTGCAGAGCTTCATTTGTTGTTTGTACAACCTTTCGTGTGCTGCTTTTAGGTACAGAGTTGTTTGCTAAAGGTGTGGAAGTTAAGAGTTAGGCTTTATCTGAGTTTCAGAACTAGTAAAGTTCACATTTACTCTGGTGGTTAGAAATTAAAATACTTGCTAATACAGGTTGTTGCCACTCTTCCTGTAGATGATGCTTGTTGTTACAGTTTGTTCCTGACAAGTGTCATTTGAACCGGAAAGCACTCCAGTATAGCTCTCAGTTGAAGGGCTCTAAAGTATGAACTGGTTAAGTGATGTGTACAGCTGTGAATCCATACAGACTAGTAGTAATTACATACAATAATGAAAACAATCAGGAACACTCTTTAGGAAAGAATTTTTTATCCATACCTTGCATATTATTGCAATGCTTTGGAAAGATAGAAACAGATTAAGGATTTTATCTGGGCTGTGGGAATACTTTCCTTCCCCTCCCCCCCTGCCCCATGATTTAGTGATTTATATTTAAATTTTTCATGGATAATCATGCTGCTCTCTACTTTCACGAATAAGCTTTGATGAAGATGTTTATTTTGCTCTAGGCTTTGCTGGTGCCACATAATGGCATTTCCCAACTAGCAGGTCATAAGACAAAAGCAGGCTGGTGGCAGCAGCTGTGGAGACAGCTTTTGGCTCATAATTATGATATCCAAAGAATGAGGAGATGTAACAGCCACCAGTGAATTGGTAGAAAGAAACTTGAAACAGCAAGGCAGCAGATCACAGCTAGCGATTGTTAACAGCACTTCCTTCCTCTGCTGCTTCACAGCTTATGGAAACATCCTCCAAGTCTTTGACACTACTGAAGGTGCCTTGTGTACATGACAGTGGTGGCATAGTCCATGGAGTGACTTGGATTTCTGTCACACAGCTTCCCACAGAAAATGTGTGTGGTAAAAGGTGGCCGAGGGACATTTCATGAATTGGTGGTGACAGGAGGTAGAGAATTGATGGGTTAAAACTATCAGTGTGTTGCACAACACCTCAAGACAAGTTTCGTGTTCTGGCGATTCAGGACTGTTTACTACATGATCACGTTCCCAGCAGTTTTAAGAAGAGATTTAAACTGTCCCCAGTAGATTCTGTGTGACTTCTAAAACTAAAGCTGGAGTGGGCCCAGAGAAGGGCAATGAAGATGGTAAAGGGTCTGGAGAACAGGTTTTGTGAGGAGTGGCTGAGGGAACTGGGGTTGTTTAGCCTAGAGAAAAGGATGCTGAGGGGAGGCCTTTTTCTCTACAACACCTAAAAGGAGCTTGCATTGAGGTAGGTGTTGGTCTCTTCTCTGTAGTAATAAGTGATAGGACAAGAGGAAATGGCCTCAGTTTGCCCCAGGGGAGGCTTGAGTTGGGTATGAGAAGAAGCTTCTTCGCTCAAAGAATGGAACAGGCTCTCCAGGGAGGTGGCTGCATTCTCATCCCTGGAGGTGTTTCAGAGAGGCAGAACTATGGTGCTGAAAGGCATGGTTTAGCTCCAGACTTCATAGAGTTAGAGAATGTTTGGACTTGAATCTTTTCCAACCAAAACAATTTTGTGATTCTGAAATAATTGGTTAGAAACTGAGCTTGGGGAATGTCTCTTATCTAATATGAATATTGACCTATGCACGTGCTTTTAAAATCAAATGCCTAACAGTAAAAGTAAGAAACATGAAATGACAAAAGCTAGCCAAATTCTAATATGCTCTTTTTCCCCCCCCGTTACAGAAATACATTAACTTTGAAGTGGAACTAAACAATGGAACCAGATATTATTCGAATGTACTCCTCATCCCCTCCACCACTAGACAATGGAGCTGACGATGATGATGAAGATGAATTTGGAGAGTTTGGAGGATTTTCTGGCGTTAGCACATCTGGTGTAGGTTTTTCTGATTTTGATACACCAGACTATGGTCATCCAAAGGAAGAGTTTATACCCACAAACCATTTCATCCCACTTCATGATTATTCTGACAATGTAGCTAGCATTGCAGCTTTCACATCTGTTAAAAATGTTAAAGATAAAGACTGTATTGCAGAGCTTCCTACTCTTACTAAGGAACATCCTGACATGTCAGCTACTAGTACCAGCAAAGAAAAATCCAAGTGTAGAAATTCAGGTACTGCTCTAGAAGATGTAAACAAAAGAGAGGCACAAAGAGACAGCAGTGGGAAATTAGGAGGGTTTTCATCTCATGTGGTTAGAACTGGTAGAGCAGTTGAGAGCCAGAATGAGCAAGCAGATGCATGTAATGGTGAGAAACTTCCATGTCTAGAGATTCTAACAAATGGATTTGCAGCATCAGACCCTGTAAATCCTCAGGGAATAGAAGATCTAGACAGTGACCCAAAGGGACTGAAAACTGTTAGTGCCCTTAGTACTGAGCAAAATTTGAACTCAATGCCTAGCTCAGGTGAAGACTTTGCCGACTTTGCTACATTCTCAAACAAAAAAACAATCCATTTAGAGGGAACAGGACCTACCATATACAGTGTTGTTAATGAAAGAGACTGTCTGAGCATTCAGGAGAACAACAGAATAAGCAGAGTAACTCATACTGAAGAAGAGGTTTGCATTTCAGAAAATACTTGTGAACAGGGTCACTCAGCACTGGAAGATAATGAATTTGCAATTTCTCAAACAACTGGAAGTTCAATATGCACTACTGCAAATGGAGAACACAGTGAGAGAAGGCAACATGGCATAGAGAATGGCAAAGATTTTACTAGGCCTGATGACTCTTTGGAAACAGAGGACAACAAGGTTGATAAGATCCAAAGCCTGGGCTGTGATCTTGCAGGAGAAAAATTGGATGACTCTGAAGATCTTAAGAATGGTGGAAGCAGTGCTGAAGTTGTGGCTTGCAGTAACATGCATGATGATGATGATTTTGGTGATTTTGGTTCAGTCAGCAGTGCATCTCCCACCTTTGTTAATGTTCAAGAATCAGGAAATGCTCTGGATTTAGAAGGAACTCCCAAGCAGCCTGCATACATTAGTGAACCTAATGACGAGTTTGGTGAATTCAGGGACACAAGTACTGTTTCTCAGCAGCCAGCAAGGCTGGATCAAGCTGAACTAAATGAGACTGCTGAAATTTTAAAATGTCATACCACCAGTAAAACTTCTGGCTTAGACTTCCAGCAAACTACTGAGGTAGAAGGTGGTGATAATAGTGAATTTGGAGACTTTGATACAGTGCCAAAACCTCAAGACGAGAGTGCTGATTTTCAGGACTCTGATGACTTTGCAGACTTCAGTTCAGCAGGTTGTAACCAGGCTACAGACTGGAATGCTTTTGAAGATGAACAAGAAGACAGCTGTTCTTGGGCTGCCTTTGGAGATGAGCAAGCTGGTGAATCTCATCACAGAAAAGAGACGTGGCAGTCACATAGGACAGATGCATCAGCCGGGATCGATGGTTCAGTATTACACACAACTGATAATTTTGCTTTAGCATCTTCCCAAGGAACTACCAGTAAGCAACCTCAAGAGCCAGCACCTTCAGTTCAGGTAAGGGTGTCCTTGATTCTGTTCAGTCTTGTTCTGTGCTTGTGCATATGGCTCTGTCTTGTTCCTGCTTCTGCATTCAACAAATGTTTGCGTAGTCCTTGTTTGTCTTGTGGGAGAGATTTAATTTGTGGGGTAACAGGCTGGTATGAAACTCGTATGTTGTGTTTGCAGTTTGGATCTTTAGCACTGTTGCTTCCTGCAGAAAAATGGTATGGGTATGCTGGAATTTGTATCCATTCATTTTCACAATTATATTGTGGTCCTGTACATGAACTGATCAAAGAAATAAGCCATCATAAACATTTAAGAGGTTGTAATAGTTCTCCATTTGCTTCAAAGTTTAGTGCCTCTGAGGGGGAGCTCTGATGTTGCCATTTCATAAAATACTGCTGTGACTGGATACTGAAATTACTGGTTCCCAAAATTTTTCATCACTGTTCTCTATCGTGTTTTCAAAATCTGATTAAAAATGATGACTTGATTTGTAAATAGTTTCACTTGTTTGCTTCAAGCAGAGAGCATGATAAAATATGGTCTGTGGAGTCCTCTCCCTGGTATTCCAGGTTCTGGGAGGTTAACCATTTAAAAGCTATTTAAAAGTAAGTCCCTGTTATATATTAATTGTGGGAAGCTCCACATTACAACAATATAACAGATGCAGGACTGATGACTTCTTAAAGCTGCTGTTATTTCTAATTAGGAGCTATGGGTGATGTGGACCAGTTTCTTACCCTCACACTCTAGTTGATAGGCATGTAGTAATTCCCAATTAATTCCTTCCTACGACTTTTCACCAGTCATATTTGACATCTGTGCCTGTTCATACACAATTATTTTTTTTACTGAGTCTTTAATAATTGCTTTTACGGAAGTCAGGATAGCAATTTCAGTTTAAAATTCTCTTTGATGCTTCTTTTTATTCATGTCATCCCATGTGAGTAGAGTATGCTCTGTCTTTCTGAAGAGTGCAGCAACACCAGCAATAAAGGGTGTTAGTAGTAATATGTGTCTGAAAGTTTTGGCTCTTCTCTGGCAATAAAAGGGAATGAAGGAAGTCCTTTCTTCCAGGACCTTGCACAGGCCATGACAGCCTTGCCTTGTTCGGTTTCTTACCAGTGTGAGGTGAAATGGCTGTTCAGAGGAAGGTTGTGCCAACTGGAGCTCTGCAAGCATCAGCAAATAAAATGGAGCTTTTGGGACTCCGTGCTGATTTCTTGTCACAGTAAAAGATGTGAGCCTCCTGATGCTTCCTGCTTGCAGTTTTGTGCAGTGATTAACCGAATTTTCAAGTGGCCTCACAAGCCAAAAAAAGGCAAGGGAACACGCGGGTGGATTTTTTGTGAATCTGCAAAACTTTGCTCATCACCACATCGATGTGTGGGTCCACTGTTCAAGTTGAAACTACAAACCTATTGTTACCTGTTCTGCTGGTCATTCACCCATAGAATTGGAGAATACTCAGGTCATGGGTGCAATTAATCTAAATTGTTCCTGTTGACACTTGAAAGACTATCCAGAATCTGGCAAAGAAGTGATTCTAGTAAATCATCCATTTTTATGGTTAGTCGTGCTAGTAAGACATAGTCTGAAGGTTTCAAAAATTAATTTTATATTTACAATATTCTGTAATTTTATGGTGGATTTTCAGTAGAAAACGCTTCCCAATGTAGATGTTTTTAGAAGCAGAATCTTCAGAGGTTCTGTAAGTGACATCCCTCCCCAAGTCTGCC
This sequence comes from Indicator indicator, assembly GCF_027791375.1. NCBI lineage: Eukaryota > Metazoa > Chordata > Aves > Piciformes > Indicatoridae > Indicator > Indicator indicator. The sequence goes on along the minus strand of NC_072018.1, from coordinate 4,021,339 downwards.
ATAACAAAAGATAAAAGCCGCATCACAGTGGAGGCTCTTTGGTGGTCTGTCATAAAACCCTACAGTAGTTTGGTAAGATTGTAATGCCAGATTTAAGGCAAGTATTTTTGCATTCTTTATACTACAGCCAGTTGTCACTGGCTGCCTCCCCTGCTTGCTCAGAGAATGTATCACACAAATAAGCTGTAGAAGTTGTTGAGCTAGAAATGTTTTCTCTGTTGCCACAATTTTCTTAGCTTTCCAGAGCCAGTTGCCCCTTTTTTATTCAGTTAACTGTTAAAACGATAGTCACACGCTTTCAAAACTTACTTTCTATTCTGTAATCGCTTTAAATTTTGGAAGCATCTATTGAAATCTTTTTATATGAACTAAAAAAAAAATAAAAAAGGCAAGCTTTGTTTTTAGTAGTAGTTCTGGTTTTAAGCCATTGAGCCACATGTTAATAAATTGCAATTAGAAACTTAAAGATGACTTGAGTCAACGTGAGTTGGCAGTCCCAGTGCTTTGAGTGCAGAGTCTGAGAAAAATTAAACTCAGATTTTGATCGGCTTCCTTACTTTTGTGTAAGGGGATGTTGCTGAGGTCAAACCACAAAATGCGGAATTTTAAAGCATTTGCTGATCTGGATGGAGCTGTTTGATGCAAAAGCAGAAGCACATGCAAAATATGGCTAGGGAGAGATAAGCAAACAAATGTTTGTGGGTTTTGGTTGTTTGGTTTTGGTTTTTTTTATGACCCTGACCAAAGAAGGATCACTTGCATATGTTTCTGGCAATCTAAAAAGCACTTTCTGTAGCAACCTAAAGTGAGCAAGTTGTGCAGGTGAGAAATACTGCATGTATTAGACACTTGAGATAGATGTGAAAATTGAGACCTCAGCTTAGGCTGATGGTGAGCTGGGATCATTTACAAGATACTGTATATGCTTGATGTGTGATGTTGAGGCTAGGAGCATCAATGTAACGTGGCAGTGAGCATAGAAAGAGAAGGACTCTAATGTGATTCTTTACTTTCAGCTTTCTGCTTTTGTATACTTGACCAATATCATTACTGTTTAAATGTAGAATTGATGGATAGAGCCATTTTCATCCATCCAGAATCCAACACGAGAGTTATTCACCAGTAGCTTATGTTCCTTTGCGTGTTTTTCTTTGTTTACTTAGATTGTGTATTGTGGAGGAGGCAGCAAAATTTGTTGCTTTCTGAATGTGATCTTGATTGCAAGGTGTATGTCAGGCAAACTGTTTTAAAAAGATTGTTGATTTAATATAATGTTTAATTAGAAGTTAGACTTTGCTTGAATTCAACTAATTGTTCCAGGTTTTCTTATTTCCTTTAATATTCTATATTTTGTAAGGGGGAAAAAGATCAGCAAAGTGACCTTGTATAATGTGACATGTAGTGGCAAAGGGATCATTCTGTCTTTTCTCCTTGGCCTTTGGGCTTAACCTGTCTGAATCCGCACACAATCTGCAGTAGGATTTGTAGCATGCTGGCCTCTTCTTTCAGTATTGCTGCGGGGTAGGAGGGGGATGGAAAAGGGTACGGTTTGAAGTATACAGTTAAAACTATGGAAAGAATTTTTAACACCTTAGAGAAGGTTCAGTTTCAAAGGCTCATTGACACAGATACACAAACTCTTAACTCATTAATACTACTGTATACCTTCATCATTTATGTCTGTCTTCAGCTGAGAGGTATACCTGATTTCAGTTTGCACGAGACAGAGATGTGTCTTTGTGTTCATTAAAATAGGATTTAGGGTGGAGTGATGGGTGAACTGGTTGAACTAACAAGTTTTGAGTGAACCTGCATTCTACCATATGGATTAAATCCCCTTTATGTGATCACGTAGCACACTACTAAGTTATGTTTATAAGGAATGTAAGTCTTAGCACATATTTTTCCAGGAGATAATATTGAGCATTAGTCAGCTGAGGGAGTTGCTCTGCTGTGTTGTGCATTAAAACTATATATATAGGACTCAGGCAGCAAAGCACCTGAACATTTATTAGCAATGGCAGTTGTGTGGGTGGGTAATATGGCAGTGCCTAGCTGTGTTCAAGGAGTACTGGCATCTCTAGAGGAGGAGAAGAGGAACAGTGGCTTGATTGTGGAAGGCCAGAACTCTTACCCAGTTTAGCTGAGAGCTAGCAAACCCTGGAAAGGGAGGAAAGGAAACCCAGAGCATCCTCCAAGTTGGTCTTAAGATTCTCAGCTTATCGGAGAGCCTGTGCTCACAGGCTGTACCTCTTCAGATTAATCAGATGCTGTGGGTCATGCACAGTTACTAAGCTACAAGTATGCATCAGGACAAAGAAAATCCTAGATCACTGTCACTTAGAGAGTACTTTGTCAAGTCATCTGTTTGGGAAAAGGTAATTATGACCATAAAGATTTCAGCCTTGCAGTTCACTAAGATGAATTAAGATACTGTTGGCTAAATTAAGTTCAAACAGTTGGGTAGCATCTTGCAGTGTAAATATATCTGTCTGGCAGGGTTTGGGTTTAAGGCTGTAGCACAGTTCTTAAGTATGTGCAGACGAATAACAGTAAAAGCCAAGCCATTAAATGTAGCTCACAATTGCTGTATTTCAGAATAGACTTGCTAAGGGAATCCTAAAATGAAAACTGTTTGGGATAGGGGTTCTTTTAATATTTCTGTTAATATACCACAAACCAAAATTATTTTCCATTCTGTATACCTGAGTTTCATCTATTCCCTCTCAGAACCTGACTGAAAAATTAGTACAACACCACTAGATAATAATGTGACCAACTGAAATGGAAAGGTAAAGTTTTATGTACTCTAGAGAAATAACTGTTAAACTGTCTGTGTGGAAGGTGCCGGTTTTGATATATTCTTCAGCTGAGGGAGAACAAATGTGCAAGCCTTGCAGCAAGGAGGAGGGAGGCAGAGTCCCATTTCTCTGCTCAACTTCCCTGCAGTTTGTAACTCTTGTTATCAAGCAGTAAAAAGGGCAAAGAAATCTTGTGCTTCTTTCTTAAGCCACTTTGCAACTGATCTTGAGACCTTTATAGTTACTGTTTAAAAACATTTTGGGGATATTTAGAACTATGATTTCCATCTTTAAATCTTGAATATATTGTGAAAAAGAGTCTTACTCTGCATTTCATGGTGGTGAGGGTTTTTAGCTCTTGTGGCATCCTCTTCCTGGCTTGTCAGTCTAAGTTTAGGACCAGTGTTTCCATTAATAATAAACCAGTGTTTACTGGGTTACTGGAAACCAGTGTTTCCAGTAATAATAAAAATGAAACAATTCCAATCTATGGCACTATCTTAAATTTACTTTCTTTTTGAGGATGGATGGAGCAAAGCCATCAGAGTTGAAGCATAAGAAGTTAAACTAATGTTGTAGACCTTGCTTGTCTTTTTTTTCCCGCAGTTTTTCTGCCTGCAGCTCTTATCCCCTTGCTTTTGTGCTTTCTTTGCTAAGCAGAGCTTGCACATCAGAGAAAGAAACAAATTGTTGCTTTGTGGAAGGGAAACTGATTCTCAGTTTAAGCAGTCCACAAACTTTTCCAAAGGAAAAATTTACGTCATTGCACTAGGAACTTTGTGATTTGGTTGTTTGTTGTGTGTGTTTAGTTAACCATTCCACTTTACTTGAGTCCAGAAGATTGTGAGACCCACTGAGGGGATGTTTGTCATGGTGAGTTTAAATCAATTTTTCAGCTCCTCTTTCTTGTATGGTCATATAGTTTACCTCTTAAAAAAAAAAATCTCTAAAACCTGAAAAGTAGCATCATAATAATAGCAACCCAAACCAACCCATCCAGAACCCCTCATGTACATATGGTGAAAGTGCAGGAGTACATGTGACTTAGCTCCTCAAGAAAACCAGCAAAGGGAGTTTCTTATTTCACCTCTGCTTTACGATAGTCACATACCTGTTTTAGGCACTCTCCAGAGTAGTGGGTTCATAATTTAAAATAAATAAATAAAATCTCTCTAATCAGTTTATTTTCTTGGCTTCTGTCCCTGGGCTTTGTTCTGCTGTTTTTTTGAGTCTTCACTTGGATTCTGAATTCTAACTAGAAGCTGATCCTGTCCATATGGACTTTTATTCCTTTGCTAAATTAATACGTTTAGCATCTTGGATCCTTCATATGCTCGTTTCTGTCTCCTTTCTCATGTTTTTCTATCCAATAAGAATTGAATATCTAAATACCTAAATCAATAATTTAACTATTAACGCTGGGTTTATTTATTCTTAGGTTTTGTGTTTGATAGATGTAAACAGCACAGACTTTGAGTGTTGCTTCCTCTGTAGCCTCTTCCTGGCAGCAGGAAAAGGAGGGCTGAAGACACGCTCTGCTTTCTACTCTCCCCCTTCCTAAATGACCTCTGGAGACTGCCAGAGCAGAGATGCTGTGGGCTGTAAGCAAAAGTGGAGGAAATAAGATATTGTGTAGAGAAATGCAGCTATCCCCTCTGATGGAGAGCAGGGAGGAAGGAGGGAGAAAATATCACTCCACTGTACTCTTCAGTCTCCAGCATGAGGAGCAGTCCACTGGCTGAGCTTCTGTGCCTGGTCGTGCAGCTCATGTGAGATTGGGACCATGGAAAAAAGCAAGAAGACTAGAGGTTTTTCTCCCCTTGTACACAAAATTCCCTCAAACTTCACCAAGAGGAGTATTACAGCAGTTGGCTGGTGAAAACTCCAGTTCACTCCAGTTCTTTCTGTAGTGTGGCTCAAGTTATGTTGTCCTTATGGCAAATTTTACTATCTCCTCTTTTCATAGCTCTGAACAAAGGCAGTGGCTTGTTGCTGTTGCATTCACATGGAGGTGCCTGGAGAGGATTTAGTGTGCTGGGCAACCAGTGTAGAAGTGCTATGTTGGAGGAGTCTATTGATTCCTTAGTCTTGTGGTGGACAAAAGGAGAAAAACAAACTGTGTAAGCCAAGTCTTTCAGCTATGAGAGCTGAAACTTGCTCCCTATTTAACAGCCAAGGAGATAAATTCTAATCCTGTGGTTATCATTCTCACTTGAAAGTCTGTGACACCTGTGATATTTTGATTGTTCCAGGTGGTGGTTACTTAAGTGTTCACAAAAAAGCGTCTCTGCAGTCAGGGAAAGAACAGGGCTTTGAGTTCGCCACTGTTCAGAAAATCACCATGGATTTTTGGAATGGCAGCTGGAGTCTTTGTTCACATCTTCTGCCTTTTAAGAATTAATCCTCTCAAGTGGTGGTGGAGCACATCTGGGTATCAAATGCCTTTGGTGACGAAAAAAGTGGAGAAAAATTCTTGGGTTTTTTTCTGCCTTCCCACTCCAGGACTTTTCACCCTGAAACACATGACAGTACGGTGTATGTAATATTTCCTTACAGTTTATTTTATGCAAACAATAGATTGAGGTTTGTAGAAGGTGGGCATTTACACTAATTCAGAAATCTTGGGAACGCCCTTTCTACCTGGGAGCTGTGACCACAGGGTTTCATTACCAATTACAAGAGGAGGCACAGCCACTTCCATGGGACATTGTTACTGCTTGGGAGATGTGTGTAGGTAGGTTCATCCCTGTGCCCATTTGCACACACAGAATTAATTACTCTGGTTTGCTATGGAAACCTTCTTCTCTACCCTACAGAAAGGGCTGAGCATTTCTAGAAATTGAGAAAAGATGGAAGGAAAGTGTAAAGAACTCTATAATTAAACTGTTCCTGAAATTTTGGCATGATTCTTAAGCTCCAATTTGAAACTGGGTGCTGGGTGAGATGCTGCTTGGTTCTTAGAGACTTCCTGATCGTTGTTTCTTTACCCAAGAGCATGTTCCAGCATGTTCTCAAATGTGGATCCTTATAAAGAAGTGTGATGCCTTGCTGTCCTCATGAGCCAGTGCTTTTCATTCCTTCCTTTTCACTGGGGATGTGTATTCTTGCTGTGCTACAGAAATGAAGTGAGCATCACCTGTTCATGTAAGATAAGGGCAAGTGATAAATTTCAGGCAAAGTTAAGGATTAAAACATAAGAAGAGCATGCTTTTGTATGCTGAAATGTTAGGCTAGAATCTGGGATACTGTTCCAGTTTACTCACTAAAAATGTAAATTAGTATCTTAGTTCTGGTCAACAAACACAATCCAGTAATATCACAGCCATTGTAACTTACTGTGTGGCCAAAATGATTTGGCATTAGGAGATGATTAAAAGGAAGATTAAATGCTGTAGAACATGACTCATTATGGTCATGCAATACCAGTGAGACAATGAAGAAGAAAAGAAACAAAGTGAGTCAGGTGTGCTACGTAATTCAGATCCTTTGATAGTATAATAATTATGGTATTTTGACATTGTGCTTTGCAAATAACTGAATCAGGTGGCTGTCCCTGTAAAAAAAAAATTCTTTCACAGGTAGCAAAACTGAAGAGCTGATCTAATCAAGTTCATTTTCCTGCTTTTTGTGCATCTAGCAGCTGAATAGGGAGCGTAGACTAAGCAGACTCGATTCCCAGTTCCCAGCTCATCCTGACTGCACTCAAGATACTCTGATAACAGAGAGGCAAATGCCAGGTTATGTGTCCTGTAGTATGTTTGCTGATGTACATGGGCAGCAGTTTGCTTAGCTGAGATGAGACAGGCAGATTTTCAGATCAAAATTCAAATGAGAGATGTTGTAGACATCTGCTTCATAATACTAAGTTAATCTGGTGCCTAAAGGCTTTGTCCTCGCTGTATTGGTTAGTCTGATTAAAATATAATTTCCACCTACCAGCCTCGCTTCTGTGAACTTTGTATCATTTTGATTGTACCATAATTAGACAGAGGTCTGAGGTTTATGTCTGTAAATTCAGCATTGCTGCTGGAGTATGCTGCATCTCCACAGGAGGGCTCTGCTGGCATAGCTGTACTGACACACACTGTGGGATGCTCCTGGGATTTTCACCTACTCTGTTTCTTTTCCATTTCCCTGGTAGGAAACCTGGGTATTGCCCTGTGGGCAGTGTAGCAGAGCATTGGAAAGGTGGCTGTTGAGGAACTCCAGACTAGAAAGACAGAAATGCTCCTTTTGTGCCAGGCTTTCATCTTGTTCCCCTAAGCAGGAAGAGATTTGAGTGCTGCTGTTAGAAACAAGTACCTTGGGAAAAAAGGCTTTAATTTTAGTTTTGTGAGCATGTCTTGCAATGGGTACTTTTTAATAAATGATAAGAGATTGCTGCTTATTTCTTTCTAATGAGTTGAACTGGGAGGAAGAAAATATATTTCATGGCAGTGGTGCATCTGTTTGAGAGCTTCTAGAGCTATAATAAAACTGAAGTTCTTTAGCTATATGGAAGTGCCACAAAGAGAGGAGGTAGAAATGTAAGGGCAGAACTTCAAAAGATGAAAGCATACTAAGCTTGCAAAGGAAAAAGGAAAAAAAAAGGTTTTTTTGTATGTTTGTTTTATAGGGGCTGGAGGTTGCTTGAAGGGTTTGTTGGTGGTTTGTGTTTTTTGTTTTCATTTTGTTTGTTTTGTTGTTTTTTTAATATTAAATTCAGCTGCCAAGGCCCAAGTGGCAAGAATTGGAGCATTCTCCAGTGCATGCTGTGGAATCAAAATGCTTGGAAACCATTAGTACTGTTCTTTATGTTGCTGAGACCTTGTCCTACCCACCAGTGGTGATCATGGCACTGGTGGAGAGAAAAGTGGGAGACATTTGCTGTATTATGAAACCTAAGAACGCTGTCTACCTGCCATGGGTTAAGTTGAATATTTGCTGCTGTTACTCAAAAACCATCCTGCCTCATGCCTGCTTCAAAATGAAAATACTGTCTGGAACGAAGTGTTACAGGGCTTGAAGTTCAGATGGTAACATGAAAAGCTTCCTGTTCTAGATGCTGCTTTTGAGTTCTGGGGTTTGGGTGTTTTCTGCTGGAATGGCAGTGAGATGGGTGGGAGTTGGGTAGCTCATGGGGTTTCTGCTTTATGCTGTTTGGCTTTTTTTTTTCCCTGCATTTCACTGTGCTTTTTCTGCAAATAGGCTAAGCTAAGGTAATTGTGCATTGTGTTCTCGTTTTTATTAAACTCTTATCTCAGTCTCTTTGTCTCAACCCAGAGTTGGTGTGTGTTACTTTTCCCTCACTTCTGTGGTGGGGAGAAACAGGCAGGCTAACCCATTCACAGTGCTTTAACCCTTTACACTGCCCTCCTAAAATGCTGAAGCTTCTTTTCTCCCAAGGGCCACTGAAGTGGTGGTGACATCAAGACATGGTTGCAACTACTGTGGCAAGCAGGAAACCCCTTCTGCAAAACCTCTGAGGATTTATATTTACATAGCCTTGGTGTGAGCTTATAACATGAGGCAGCAGAAAGGAGGTCAGAGGAGAGTAACACTGATAAAGTTGTGGTTATGCAAACCCTGCTGCTGACTGTCTTGCTCCTAATTTGGCTAAAACAAAATTGAGAGGACATTTTCAATTTATTCTTTTTTTTCCCAAGTGATTTGGCTGGAATAGAAACATGCCCAAACTTGATTTTCACCCCTTGCAGGATTACAGCATTCAGCATCAACTGTCTGAATCATGAATGGGAAGGAAACAGAAATTGCTTGGAGGAAAGTAGTCCTTGTGTTTAAATTAAAGAACCTGTAACAGGTGAAAACACAAACGGGTTCCAGGGCAAAGAATTCCAACATGGAGTAATTCTTCTTTTTCTTTATTATGTGGGGCTGGAGAAGTACCAAACAAATACCACAGGTATTGTTTGTGGAAAAAAACCTAAGTTTAACTGTCTTAGACTTGGCTCTTCTGCATAATACCTGACTGTCATGTTAAGTGCAGCAAACGAAGCTGGGGATTATATTTTTGCTACATCTGAGTCATACTAACAGTTTTTTGGAAAGTGTGCAGTCTCTGGATTAGAAACAGGTTTTCCTTACCATTTTCAAAGTTGTTGTCACACCACAAGGCTGTTGCCATCAGGCTGAGTTTTGTGAAGCCTTTCACTGTGTACATCTTAAAAGAAGTGAAGCTGTGTTTTGAATCATTGTTATGACTCGAGTTCAAATGTAAGTGCATCATCACTAGGTGAAATTACATTGATTTAATCCTGAAATTGCTGAAAAACACGTGTTCAGTAAAACCCTTAATGTGTAGATTTGGAGACTTTAACATATACTGAGTAAATCTAGTGTAATACATGTTGCACATTGGTAAGAACTGTTCTGGACTCGTCTGTGACTCTTTGCAGAGAATGAGGTTCTCAGTAGCCTGCAGCTTCTCAGTAGACTGCAGCCCAGTGCCCAAGAAGTTGTCTGATTCTCCAATAGTTATGTATTTTGTAGTAAATGAAACATTGTATTAGCTACATATTGTTTTCTGTCTTTATTTTTATCCTTTTGGAATCCTTTTCTTGAAAGCAGTTAACAAAACTTGACATAAATAATTTCTCTTTGATGTAGACAACATTGCTAAGTCGTCTGGAACGAATATTTGAAGTCTGTTTTCCTTCCATTCCTGTTTTTGAAATTGAAGAAGAAATAAGTTCCCTGATTGACTTGTTGGAAGCAGGTGAAAAGCAGATGACAACTGAGGAGACCTTAGCAAATACTGGGTAAGAAGCAATAATGTGTCTTGTAAAGGAACTTGAAACATCTATGAGTAATTCAAAATGAGTTGTTTGCTTCAAGTGTTGTGAAAAACTCAAGTCAGAATTAGGTATCTAGCAGAATGCTTGTTTTCACTGACTACACATGCCAGGAGCATTGCACTTAGCATATCAATTTAGTCAGCAGCATATCATCTTCTTTTAAGTGATGTCTCTGAGTTAATCAGAAAATTAATTGTTAGTTACGCATGATACGAATTGCTATGTTTGTTCCTGTGATGAAGTCTGGGTCTTGTCCTGCCTGCTGTGGACATCATTTTCCAGTCTGAACTATTAACTGTTCTGAGAATGCTGTGCAGCTTTAGTTCCCCTGGGTACTGTGCTTGGGCATAAGTTTAATGGGGATGTATAAGAAGTCACTTGCATTAAAAACTAACATAACTATTCAAGGCTGCTAAGCTGTTATTCCTGTTGATAACTTGATTTATGATGGGTTGTATAGGGAACTGATGGACGTGTGGACAGAACTGCAGGATATCCATGATGCATATGGGCTGAGATACCAGTGGGGTGGCTCCCACAGCAACAAGAAGCTTTTGTGCTCCTTGGGAATCGACACAAGAAATATTGTGAGTCTCTCAGTAAAACTTGCTTTCTAAATAATGGAGCTGCTTTAAATGGAGAATCAAATGGAAGTCTTTTTTATATGAATGCTTGTCTTGTCATTGCATAGCTGCACTGAACAGGGCTGTTCATGACAGACCATCTGACAGCTTAACTTTTTATCAATATTAAAAGTTACATTGGGTTTTAATCAAAATATTTGAAATACTGTGTTTTATTTAACATAGTATTCTCTGATGTCAATTTTATACGAGTTATGCAACACTGAAAACATACTGCCATTGCTGACACAGAAACCCTGAAGTAAATTGTTGTTCTTGTTTTATCAGCTCTTTACAGGCAACAAGAAACAGCCTGTTATAGTACCCATGTATGCAGCAGGACTGGTAAGCTTTTTCTTTTAGTGTTTTTTTTTTTTTTTTGTTACAATTCCAACAACGTAATGTCATGAAATATATTTAAAGGACATTAAGCACCACGTATGTTGAAAGATACTTTTCTACGTACGGTTATGGCTCAGGCATCAGTAGAAATGATGGAAAAGAATCATCAGACAGATCATTTTCATTATGTGCACAAGCAGGTACTTTCTTTTAAATGAAAGCAGTATTGATTTCCTCATTTCATAAAGCAAGCTATTTATCAGATAAGGTGGGCTAGCTAGGGTAAGCTCAGTTGGAGGCATTTTCTGAAACCAAAACTGACTGAAGTAATGCATTGGTGTGTATGCAGCAATCAGAAGTTCTTCTTGTTGTGTGCTAACTATTCAATATATAGATGTAAAAACGTCAGCTAAAACTTGACATGAGAAACTAGCTGTCAGAAGTGACAAGGAAAACATCATTTTGCATCAGCACTTGTGGGAAGTCCTGGCTCTATGACAAGAGGGTTCAAAGGAAGGTTACGAGCTGCTAGATAGTTGTCCATGAAACGTGCGTAGGAAGTTTTCTCAGCTCGATGGAGCATTTCTTCTTTATGCAACTGTTTCTCTGACACTGTTTGTTAATTACTTTGTTGCTTGTCAATGTCCCTAGGTCAAAACAGGTGCATGGTAACGCTTTGCACCCTTATTGGCATCTAAATAAAGGCCCTACACGTGTATACTAGACCATTTAAGTGTGCAAAAAGAATTGCATAGCCGATATTGTGTTCCTGCAACGAGGAATAAATGAAAATTTTGCTAGATAAAAGTAGCAAAAAAAACATATAAAAAAATTGGTGAAATGCATTCAGAATATAAGGTGATGGTAGGAGTGAAGTGGCTTGTTGCTTTCTATTACCGTACTGCTGCAAGTGTATCTCCACTGCCCAAAAGAACTGATTTAACTGGTGGTTAAGTTCTAAGTCCCCCTAAGATAGTGATGACACTTTTATGGGGCAGCTGACCTTGGTGGCCAGCTTCCTGGAATGATTGTGGTGGTTTTATTTTAGGGTTTTTTCACATCCTTCACTTTCTGAGGTACTTTGCATGTCTCAGTGGAAACTTAGGTCCTCAGGAACACCAGATATTTCAGACCTTTTACATAGTACTGTCCAGCTTTGAATCATTTATAATAAAAAATGTGGGTTTAATGATTAATGCTATTTTATGGATTTATTTCCATGTCAGTAATTACTGTTCTTGGTATTGCTCTGCAAACTGGTAACTTGTTTCTTTGGAGTTAGTTCATTGTTGAAATGGAGTGAAGGCACTTGTGTTTTTCTGATGGGCCATTTGGCATTTCTGGAGTAGTCTACACACAACTGGGAGGAGATGTCACCTTATCAACTGTTTCCTCCAGTCTAAATTACATTGTTGAAAGTAAGCTTCAACTAAGCGCTTGGCTTTCTGTCACTGGCTCTAAAATGTTGCTTGGGTGTAAGGAGCAAGGGTGTTTCTCTCTCCTGTCCCATCTCTTTCTGTCCTTCTCCGTTAGTATGTCCCGGAGATACATGGTTACCCCCAAGGCCCTAGTTTGAGCGTAGTGCTACATAGTAGTGCATGTCCTAATTTTTTTGCATCTGCAGCTTTTAGAATGTATATAACTGCATGTTTCTGATTTTTCTTTTTCTTCTGTCTTTTCTTCTTTAGGGTATGTTAGAGCCTACCAAGGAACCTTTGAAACCAGTATCTGCAGCAGAAAAAATAGCTTCAATAGGACAGACACCTCCTGTATCACCAGAGATGAACACATGTACATCTGATCAGTTCCAGGTAAAAACAGAGAAGTGGGAGGACAGGAAAAGAATGAGGGAAATGATGGGATGCTTTGCTTCTGCCTTCATATTTAAAATATCTAGATGCTGTATTCAAAAACACCTGTATGTAAAATGCAGGTGTTCATTCTGTCGGATTGAAGTCCTGCTCTTGGTTCTGCTTTTCATGTGTGACTGGAAGAGAGTCCCTATGATAAGACTGATAGTAGTTGGTGGCCAGCATTTGAGAGTCCTGATGATACCTAGTTGTTATGCAGCAGTTTGCTTTGAAAGGCACTGGATGGTTACTCCCAGAAATTTTACATGTAGCTTTAGACTTCTCCCTCCTCTGGCTAAGGTTCTTTGTCTTTGCTTTTTCTGGAGATTACTGTAGTAGATCATTGTGGTGGGTTCTGCCTGTTGGTTAGCAGTTGTTCTTCTGAATTGCCATATTTATTTGTATATTGTTCCATCTTTTTCCCTTTCCTCTCTTTTTCAGAGTAAGATGAAATGCAGCCCAGCTGCCTGAAAAGAGTTTCTGGGTGCAGTCATCACTGGCATAAGGCCCTGACTTTTTGGTTGTACACGTTCTGTTGGCCCTTTGTGTCAGGTTTTATTGAACAATTATCTGTTGAACAGAAAGTTGATTTGCTGACTTTTCTGTCTTTCAAGTCTTACACAAAATGAGTTCAGAGGAGTTAAGGAGTGAGCTTTTGAATTTCACTAATTCTCTTTTGTTGTTGTTTTGATGTTATGTTAGAAAACCACTGAAACACCATGGATGTGGCAATGCGTGTGGTTGTCCACAAGCTACAGGGATGTGCAGAAACTTTTCATTTTGAGTGTCACTAGGTTTCATTTTCAGTGTTACTATGGTACACAGCACATATTCAGAGTTGGCTGTGTTTCTTCTTAGTGCAGGTCTTGTTTCATCTGCCTAAGATCTTCAGTTGCTTGCTACCATTTGGCTTCTAACAGATGGCATTCAAAATTGAACTATTCCTGTGCTACACCTGAACTTAACACTAGCTACTTCTCAGTATAGTGACTTCCTTGTACTCTTTGGGTAAGCAGTTCCTTTCTTGGAGGAAAAGGAGGCTGAGTGGAGACCTTCTTGCTCTCTATATCTCCCTGAAAGGGGGTCAGAGACAGGTGGGGGGGCTCAGTTTCTTCTGCCTAGTAACAAGTGATAGAATGAGAGGAAATGGTTCAAGCTGCCCCAGGAGAGGTTTAGGTTGGAGATTAGAAGAAAACTCTTGACCAAAAGGATTCTCAAAGACTGGAACAGGCTTTCCCTGCATGTGTTTTAAAGAGGCAGAGATGTGGTGCTGAGGAACACTGGTGCTCGTTTAGCCCCAGGCGTGGCAGAGTTGAATACTGGTTGAACTTGATGATCTTGAAGGTCTTTTCCAATGGAAATGATTCTGTTGTTCTTCACCATTAGAGATCTGCAAGATGGCAATGTGTTTGTACCACAGAAGGTGGGTTTTTTTCATTGTAGAACAGCAGTATGTCAGTGGGCTCAGAACTGAGAGATTTTTAAGGAGTAAGAGTCGTGTTTGGTAATGCTGCTTCTCATGAGCACCAGAGTAGAATTGGGCAGCTGAACTGGGTATTAGAAGAGGTAACCATACTGATTGTTGCAACCAGTCTGAGCTGAAGAAATACCTTCTGAACTAAGAAAATGGGTTTCTGCAGCACTCAAAGTTCCCTTTTTTACAGATGAGAAAACATAAATTAAACCATTCACTAAATAGAGCTGCAAGAGCCTGAAATAGCAGCATCTCTGACATGTGCCATTTCCTCAGTTGCTTAACAGTCACAGTGCTGAAAATAATCAGAGGCTCTTTTTGGTGTTTTGTGTTTTGTTGTTTGTTTTTTTTCCCTCCAATTGTGAATGTATACTTTTGGCTACTCCTGCAGCAGAATTTCCCATTACTTATTACAGTTCGATAAGGTCCCATAGCTTGTTCTCAGTTGAGTCATTTAGGCCCATGAATACAGAGGAGAAGCTCTTATGCCACCTGTCTGCACTGCTGACCTTAGGTTATTTTTTTTTTTTTTTGCCAGGCAAATAAATATTAAAATAAGGTTTTGGGAAGACATGAGAAAGAACTCTAACCACTGAGAAAGCTAAGAGGCCACAGTTAAATGACATTCAGAAAGTTGCAGGGCATGGTACAATCTGTTCTCCACCTCAGAGACCTTGTTTGTTTCTTGGCCTCATCTTCTGTTAATGTTTGGTTACTTCTGTTTGTTGTTGGGGAGAAAAAAAAATGCAACTGCACTTCACTTGTGCAGACTGCCTGTTAGGAATGTTCCAGATTGTAATGGTATTAAAATGATGTGGCCAGATTTTGGTAAACATTTCATCAGGAGTTGTGTTAGAAACATTGGTCAATATGCCATGGAAATGCAGGCAATTTTAGTGGAGCCTGAAACTACTTCTTCTCAGTGCAGGTAGTTTAGACACAACATTTTGGGTATCTTTAAGCTTATCCAGTTAATTATTTAGCTAAAAACTTTTTAAAATTCCTCCATTGTCAAATAGGGTCAGTAGGATCATGGGTTGTTCTGACATTCAGAAGGTTTAGACTGTTGGCTTTCCTATTGAAAGGGGAAGGCTCTGGTTGACAGATGCCTGTGTTTTGCTTAAGGAAAGGAGTTCTCCTTTGTTCAAAGCCCAGCATTTATGGACCAGAATACAGATCCATATCTGTTCGTGTACACATGACTTCCTGCTGAGGGACTAAAACTTGGGAAGAAAGCCTGTGGTGATGCAAAAGTAGGAGTGGAAAGAACATTTGTAGAAACACAGAAAAGCCTCCTAAGTTTTTGGGTTGTAGGTGAACAGAGGGAAGCATGCAGAGATTTAAAATTGAGAGCGTTAAAAAGTGAAAGAATGAGGGCGAAAAAGCAGCAAATAAACTGCAATAATTTTTCCTAGTTTATATAACAACTCTGTGTGTTTTGGCCTCATTCCCTGCAGAGGATCTTGCTGGGTTGGTTAGGCTGTGGAGGTAACAGTAGGCAAGTTTTCATCTGAGCCATCTAAGTGGTAAGGACAAGGTTTTGAAAATGGTTTATCCTCTGAAGCAAGTTGAGTGACTTCTCTATCACATTAGTTGTTGTATCATGATGACTTTTGGAGATTTGTTTTATATTTGCAACTAGTGTCTAAATCCTTCTTTGATCTGTTGTTTATACTGACAACTGGGAGGAGGTTATTTCTCTTTTCCTCTGTGCTCATAAAGGTAAGGCAATAAACAGAATATGAAATAATCCCCTGACTATTGTTGCCTTTAAGGCTGGTGCCTCAAAGTCTTTGCAAGCCTGAGGTGAAAGTGTTTATCAAGGCACATCAGATGTAAGTGAGAATGGCTGGTCAAAGAGGCAGGTACCCTTACCCATGGCCAAAACACACTTGACTGCTTGTTAGAAAGGTTGCTGTCTGAACTTAGTGTTGCTGGCTTTCTCTTGATTTGATAGTGCTCTTTAAGGTGCTTTAAAGTTTATTTACCTGCTTCTCTGACTTTCTAAAAAAAAAAAAAAAAATCTACGTATTTCTGCACTTCTACTGCTTCCAAGCGTCCTCTTCTCTCTGACTGGGAGTATGTGTATTCAGTAGATTCTGGTGGTAGCTTCGTCCCACCTACCACAGAGATTTCTTGCCTAGTTTTGCTTAGTAGTTTTTCTATGGGAATAGAAATCTACAGTTACCCAGACTGCTGCAGAAGAAAAGGATCAGTAATTCTTTTTCTGTGGATGCCCTTTACAGCGCATCTGCATGCCTGTGAGCCACCGAATTAGGGATAAGGTTAAAACAGAAATAGGTGTCTTACACTTGTGGGCTATTACAAACTGAACCTTAATTAAACCCCGTGGGGTGACAGTCTTTAAAAACACTTTTAATTACATAAGGGATCATCAGGACTTCTAACAATGACAGGTGCAAATTATCATATTATTGGCCATCAGCCAAAGGTTCTATCATGGAACTGCTCTCCAGTTACACATATGAGGAGGATCCAAGACTGCATGTAGATTTGTTGACAGCGTAAGAAAGAAAGATTTTCAGGTAAGAGATGTTATAGAACTTGCTATTGCTATAGATGTGACACAGTTGCTTAAAGATGTCTGAGAAAAATAATTTTCAGAACTGTTGTACCCTTGCCAGTGAATGCACACAATGGAGTGTGTGAATTACTTCCTTGTATACCTTTTCTGAAATGTTTATGATGGTCATTTATGGGATTTATCTAAATACTAATACTATATTTGTATTACAAGACCTTCAGTTTTAAGACACCAAAATACTTCCTTTTTTTTTTCTTCTCTGTTTAATTGTCCCTGGGTAATTACTGGAATGGAGAAAAACATTTGCATTTTACTCTTTTTGCATTCTAGAAGCTCTTACATAATACCTGTCTAAAATTACTGTGTGAAAACATCTCTCCCTTTTATCCAAGTGAAATGTGATGCAGTAAAACCAGCAAGCATTTTACTTTTCCTATTTCTCACTTCCCTAACATTCAGAGTAGTACACTGACAGCTGGCTATGCTTTTTTTCATTTGTGTCCTGTAATCTAAGATGGAGGGAAGAGTAAGTGTACTTTGCCCCAGCTCTCAATCTTCTGCTAGATTGGGCACCTTCCCTTAAAGCACGTTATTAAAATTACAGTCCTAAAATACAGTGGTCTGGGAACCTTACAATCTTTGAGAGACAAAACATGGTATTGCCATCTGCAGGGCAGCTTCCTGAGAGTTCAGATGTCTCAGTATAGTCAGTCTTCTTTTCTTTAATGGGCTTTTGCCTCTACTCTCTCACTTTGTCTAGACCAGAGCTTGCCAGCATCCTTTATAGCTGGGGTTTGCTTACCTGGCCATCCTCTGCTTTTACAGTTGTTGAAGTCAGTGAAATGGTCTCATCCCTCAGGCCAAACTAATATACTTAGTAAACTTTTACTGAAGTGGAGTCAGATTTTATTCCCCCTCCCCTTGCCCCATTTCAGGAAGAATTCATCACATCCTTTGTCATCTTCTTGGCAAATCTGAGAATCAAATCATCATTAAAGGAAAAAGCTTAGCCAGCCATTAGTACCACATTTTCCATGCAGTTCTGTCACACTCATGAGTCCTGACTCAGTCCTTTGACTCAAAATGTAGTGGGTGTTTTCTCCAGTGAGAGTTGGAAGGAAGTCACTTTGTTTCTACTTGAGTACATTTTCCTCAGGGCAAGAAAGCTACTCAATTGTCATACTTAGTCCTTTTAATATTAGATGTGACAAACTTTAAGCAAGCAACTGGTGACCGTGATCATTGCTTCATCAGGTGTAGCTTCCACACTGCTAGCATTTGTGTTTCCATGCAAATAATTTCAATGGCAGTAATTTCATGACCAAAGGAAAAAGGGTAGCATCAGCATCTTAATCTCTGTGAATACTGTTCTAGATGTGTTCGGTGGTGGAAATAATTCCAAGCTGTTAGGTAAGAAAGATTTTTCTAGGCAGGCATTTACTGTAAGTAAATACAGAAACCTCCATCTCCGTTTTTTCTTCCTGTTACCTAGTGAAAGCCTCTTAAAGTTAGCTTGATTGTTCAAGCTAGCTGAGGTTGCTGCTGTCTTGATTCATGAATGTGCATGTTTTTTCAGTGTTGCATAGTTGAAAGTTTTGAAAGTGGGGGGGGAATGTAAAGCCTGACTTCCTACATAAAGCAGAGGGAAAGTTAAGTGTCAGCCACTGGAAGCTTGACAGCTAATGATGCTTTTTGAATGATGCTGCAGAGAACTTCCGTAAGTGTGGTTGTTCTGTTAGAAGCTGAGGGGACCTCCTTTCCCCAGTATTTCTTGACAGTTGACTTCACTGGGGAAAGAGCAGAAATGTAATGCACAGAAGTAGAAATATGAGCTTACTTCAGACATTTCCAATACTGTCTTATCAGTCTGTGCCCTGAGAGCACAGGAGAACACAGCTTGCAAGCTACACAATCAACAAAAGCGTGGTCCTTGCTGCTTGCTTGATTTACCACTTGTGTGCAAAAGACTAAAGATGAAGAGGCAACAGTGGGCTCCTCTTGTTCAGGCACTGTTACTAAGGATTTGTTAAGTATTGGAGTGAGTTAATCATTAAAGGATAACAGTCATGGGCTGGTTGATGGTAACTACCTGGTGCATGTGTGTTTCGTTTGTTTTTTTTCCTCAGAGCGAAGCATAGATGTACAGAGAGCTCTCAATAATAACTTGGTTCTAAATTTGCCCTATAATTGTGTGTACATAACATTTTATGCCAAATACCTTGTCTTCCTTCAAAGTAATAGTAGTTTAACTTTCACCTCAACTTTTAAGGTGTTTATCAATTTATGTTTTAGTTAATTTGCAAATCCTGTTTGAGTTAGAAGTTACCTAATCTGTACTGCTCAGAACTGAATGAGACTTCCTGAGGTAGAACAAATCTATTTGGAATCTTTAGTGCATATTATGAAAATACACCTCCCAAACGTTTGAGCTTGCTCATTTAGTTAATCTTTTTAGTATTTAGATGCTAAAGAATCTGTTGTTTGAACTGCTTTGCATTGTTGTAACCTGAACTGACTATGAAATCTGATTTCTGACTTTTCAACTCTAGGAATCTCTACCACCTGTCCAGTTTGACTGGAGTAGCAGTGGCCTTACTAACCCTTTAGATGGTACGTCTCTCCGTAGAGCCTCTAGCACCAGAGCTAGAGATAAGAAAGCTACAAAATTCAGACAAACTTCTATCTGCTGATTATTTTTTTAAGAACACACGCATACACACAAACACACACACACACACATATATATATATAAAATAAATATTTATTTCTTACTCCTAACTTTGGAAATTCAGGCTTTCTTTCTGATTAACTGTGCTGCCCCTCCATGAAGTATTATAGTCAGAAAAAATCCAAAATTAAGTATTATTTCAGATTTCTGCCATATGCTAGTGACACACTGGCAATATTAACACTTAATTATGTATAACTGCAGATTATAAACAATCTGAACAAATGAGCATTTTAGGTTGATGAGTTTTACTTCTTAAAAGTATTTTTGACCACTGAACTACCTGTTTAGACATCCTTTGAATGACAAACTTGTGCATAGTGGCTACTTCAAAGCACAATATTTTACCCACAAACTGTTTGCAAAAGATAGTCTTCTTGAGCTGGAAGTTTGCAGATTTACAGATAATTTTGTATTTTAAAAAAAATGACTTCATCTGGTTATCACTTTTTTTGCTTTCAGTCAAGAGGTAATTATACTTACTATATTAAAATAAAGAGATAGCTACAAGCTTATTTGTATCTCTACATGTATATAGTTATCACATAACAGACCTTTCACATATGTCTATTTTAATAGCAAAGTGACTTGTGCCACTGCCTCCAGTCTCAGAAACGTTAAGTGCATAAGAATGGAAATAAAACAAGTTTTGGAAGCTCGTTTGACTGACAGCTGTAAAGAAACAGATACCTTTATGAGGAGCCTGCTAACTGCAGTTAATACATGAGACATAAGTTGTTCAAAAGCAGGCTAGAATAAACTGCATCTCTTACCACACTGGTGTTGCCTCACGGTGTTGTTGAGGAACATGTGGGCTGTAAGAGTCTGGCTAGTAATATCATGGTGCTGAAGGAAAGCCTGGATGGACCCTTTTGCTGTTGTCTGGTGTCTTATTACTTCAGTCAATCATCATGCTTTCTTTTTAACAAACAACAACTTTAAAATGTATCTTGGTTTGATTTCTGGTTTAGTACTAAAGGGGAACAGTATAATTTAATCAGTGAGGAACCACACATAAGAGTGGTGTTTGTTACTCTGTATTGACACTGCTTTAAGGTAATGATAATTAATGGCTTAAAGCTACTAAATGAAACTCTAAAGGTTTGGGAGATTTTTGTTGTTGTTCTTTGCTATTTGGGGATCTGTTCAGTCTTCCTTTCAATTTCAGTGAGGGGAGACAAAGCTCACAATACTCTATCAATTGACTTATATATTGTTTCCCTTTAAGTGATCACACCTTTCTCTCTGGGTCATGTCGGTTCTCTTTCATTTTTAGCCTGAAATAAATATTCCTATTTTAAAGTTACTAGTGTTGATTTCCTTGCTGCATTGTACATGAGGAAATGTGCACTGAATTAAGTTGTTGAAGTTTTTAGAAGATCCAAACTAATACTGTAAGCATTGTTTTCATGTCAATTTTTAAATTGCCTTCTGAGTACTAATTATAACTTGCATGTTCAAGTGTGTGTCTTACCCCTTTTTACACATAAACCCCTCCCTTGGCTTACCTTCTATATGGCTGCCTACCAACACGGTCACTGAATTTCAAGCTAGTGGAGGTTCCACTCTTCTGAACCTTGATTTCTTTGGGCCCGTGGATGACAGTAGCTCTAGCAGCACCACCACAATCCCAGGTCAGCAGAGTGTTAAAACCACAACTGTAATATTATTACGACTTACTAAAAGCATGAGCACATCACTTGACTTTCCTATAAACAAGGAGAACTTTTACCTTGCCTTTCTTTCTAAAATGTCTTTCTACTGCGTTTTTTTCTTTGATCTGATTTCTGTTTTCTGATGTTTTGTATCGAGTGCCAAGTATTTAAAAGGTACTGTCAGCTCTGTGTTTGTCACCTGCTTAAGGAACGAATGGCTCTTATGCTCTTGCAAATAAGTTGTTAAAACACTTGTTTCAGATGAGAAATGTGAAAGTTAACCTTTCTAACTCCTGAAGAAACACTCAAAAATGCTGTACATGTGGCCAGTCCCCAAAAATGAGGTTTATTCTCTCTCTGAATGAGTGCCTCCAAATTATAGGAGTTTTCTGTTATGTGAAGTCCTTTGTGAAAATACAAGTTACAGGGCTTAACAGACCACAACCACTCTGGGGGTTGTCCCTGCTAGGAGGCTGTAAGTTTGGTTTTTGTGTGAACTACTGATATTAATGATAAGTTGGAACAAGTGTTTTAACAGCGTTCATAATAGAAAACAAGGATAGCTGCATGTTTGTGGGTTGTTAGAAGTTCATGAATGTTAGCGATAAAACCAAAGCACTTTATCTGCAACTTATTCCCTTAAACAGGAGATAAAAACACCCCCCCCCTCCACTGAATAATAAGTAATTGAATTCATTGATCTCAGGGTTTCGACATGCTCTGAGCATTTTGCATGAGCTCGTGAAAACCTATCGTTTCCGCGGGAATTTATGGGAACGTTTTGGAGATTTATCCCAGTGTAGTTTGAGTAGCTAAGGCAAATACTTTGTCAGTACAGTCCCTGAAGCCATGACAATCACTTTCTTCATAGGAGGGAATATTTTTCCTCTTCGTGATTTTCATTTTAAAAATCACTATTGAATAGATTTTGGGGTTTCCCACGTTTT